>NC_079196.1:78577107-78923773 GCF_029499605.1 Hyla sarda | reverse complement strand
GTCTGTCAGTGTAGTCTCCAGAGCATGGAGGCACTACCAGGAGACAGGCTAGTACATCAGGAGATGTGGAGGAGGCCGTAGGAGGGCAACAACCCAGCAGCAGAACCGCTACCTCCTCCTTTTTTACAAGGAGGAGCACTGCCAGAACCCTGCAAAATTACCTCCAGCAGGCCACAAATGTGCATGTGTCCACTCAAATGGTCAGAAACAGACTCCATGAGGGTGGTATGAGGGCCCGACATCCACAGGTGGAGGTTGTGCTTACAGCCCAACACCATTCAAGTCAATAGGGATTCATGAAATGCCAAATCCACTTGGCGTTTTTCCTATGGCCTTTGCATGCACTTCTAAAAAAAATAAAACAACACAATGTAACTCCAAGTCAATGACACTTCTGTGAAATCACACTGTCCACTCAGGAAGCAACACTGATTGACAATCAATTTCACATGCTGTTGTGCAAATGGAACAGACAACAGGTGGAAATTATAGGCAATTAACAAGATACCCCAATAAAGGAGTGGTTCTGCAGGTGGTGACCACAGACCACTTCGCAGTTCCTATGCTTCCTAGCTGAGGTTTTGGTCACTTTTGAATGCTGGAAGTGCTTTCACTCTAGTGGTAGCATGAGACGGAGTCTACAACCCACACAAGTGGCTCAGGTAGTGCAGCTCATCCAGGATGGCACATCAATGCGAGCTGTGGCAAGAAGGTTTGCTGTGTCTGTCAGTGTAGTCTCCAGAGCATGGAGGCGCTACCAGGAGACAGGCTAGTACATCAGGAGATGTGGAGGAGGCCGTAGGAGGGCAACAACCCAGCAGCAGAACCGCTACCTCCGCCTTTTTTACAAGGAGGAGCACTGCCAGAGCCCTGCAAAATTACCTCCAGCAGGCCACAAATGTGCATGTGTCCACTCAAATGGTCAGAAACAGACTCCATGAGGGTGGTATGAGGGCCCGACATCCACAGGTGGAGGTTGTGCTTACAGCCCAACACCATTCAGGACATTTGGCATCTGCCAGAGAACACCAAGATTGGCAAATTCGCCACTGGCACCCTGTGCTCTTCACAGATGAAAGCAGGTTCACACTGAGCACATGTGACAGACGTGACAGAGTCTGGAGATGCTGTGGAGAATGTTCTGCTGCCTGCAACATCCTCCAGCATGACTGGTTTGGCAGTGGGTCAGTAATGGTGTGTGGTGGCATTTCTTTGGGGGGCCACATAGCCCTCCATGTGCTTGCCAGCGGTAGCCATTAGATCCTCAGACCCCTTGTGAGACCATATGCTGGTGCCGTTGGGCCTGGGTTCCTCCTAATGCAAGACAATGCTAGACCTCATGTGGCTGGAGTGTGTCAGCAGTTCCTGCAAGAGGAAGCACTGATGCTATGGACTGGCCCGCCCGATCCCTAGACCTTAATCCGTTTGAGCACATCTGGGACATCATGTCTCGCTCCATCCACCACGATGCACCACAGACTGTCCAGAAGTTGGCGGATGCTTTAATCCAGGTCTGGGAGGACATTCCTCAGGAGACCAGCTGCCACCTCATCAGGAGCATGCCCAGGCATTATAGGGAGGTCATACGGGCACGTGAAGGCCACACACACTACTGAGCCTCATTTTGACTTGTTTTAAGGACATTACATCAAAGTTGGATCAGCCTGTAGTGTGGTTTTCCACTTTGATTTTGAGTGCGACTCCATATCCAGACCTCCATGGGTTGATACATTTCATTTCCATTGATAGTTTGTGTGTGATTTTGTTGTCAGCACATTCAACTATGTAAAGACGAAAGTATTTCATACAATTAGTTCATTCATTCAGATCTAGGATGTGTTATCTTAGTGTTCCTGTTATTTATTTTTGAGCAGTGTATTCACCTTTCTGCAATTCTGATCTCAGTGGCAGTTTTCCAAATTCGTAACATGTTGAGACCATGGCATTTTTTAGTCAAAATCTAGGCCTTTCTCTCCCATAGCATTGGTTTTTTTCTGGCGTTGTTTTCCCATTTCTTAAACAATGAGTCAACTCATAAAAGAATCAGATGACTTGTCATGAGAAAAACACATGAAAAAAATGCCAAAGAAAGAACACTAATGAAAACAAACAAATAAATAAATAAACTCCTCAAAATCTTCATCTTGGGATTGCATAATAACAGGGCAGTTTTTATGTGGCGTTTTCTTTAGGTAAAAACATGCAAGAAAAAAAAAGAAGTGGATCTTATCCTTCACATGGTGCAGTGTTTGCTGGAGTACCATGGCTGTTTTATTCACTTGATGTGTCAGGATGTTAGGAGTTGTCTCTTACATCTGATTATTAAAGGACATCTATAGTGCAAAATAACTTATCCCCTATCCAAAGTATAGGCAATGTACAGGAAAGGGGGGCGTTCTGTCCCCGCATGAAGCGGCTGCCGAAAAGCCCCCTCCATGTACCCCATAGAGATACATGGAGGGGGTGTGTCTGCCGCGGCTTTCTGCTGGGGACGAAACTTCCCTTCCTGCAGACTGCCGCGGCCCCGTCCAGGAGATCCCGGGGGGGCCCCAGCGCTCGGACCCCCGCGATCTATAACTTATCCCTTATCCTTTGGATAGGGGATAAGTTATTTTGCGCTGGAGTACTCCTTTAATGGACTAAAGTAAAAAAAATTGAAAATCAATAGAATTTTATGAAACCCCTTTATTTAATATATGTACCATCTCCATGTGTGTTTGCATTTACACTTTTTCATTGCCCACCAGAAAGGTTCCCGTCTCAGTGGGATCCGTATGGAATGAGAAATCAAAATGTGAACCCTCGCTGGGAAGAGGAAGATGAAAGGATCCAAGATTATTCATTAATGGAATAGATGCATCCAGTATATATTCAAATGCTGTCAGATCATAAGTGAGGTTTGTTCATAAATGGATAATAAAGCACAGATATGTCAGCATTGGTTTCTGGACACATTACTTTTCTTAAAGTGGGTGAGAGTCTACAGTCAAAAATATGAAAAAATGTAAAGAAAAACCCTGACTTAAGTTTTGCTGAATCATTCCTTCTTCACAGATACAGGCAAGAAAGTTGGGACAGGAGACACAGGTTTTGGATCAGCAATTGAGATAAAGCACAGGAGAGTGATAACAGTTCACAGGAGTCACTTTAAAAGGGGGGGGGGGGGGGTAAGGAATCATAGTACATGAGGCCTGTAATGTCTACCACAGATGTATGTGCAGGCATATACCATATGGCATATTCCATTTGGTTCTCAGGTACTCAATTTGAAATTACTGAATTGGTGCAAATCTTCACTGGCTGGTTCTCCATGGTGCAAGGTGCACTGTATCCGTCAGTCTTTAACATGACACTTGAAAAGACACATCCAGGGTAAACTTGGTAGACAGTACTGCCTGTCTGTCAAGTCTTCCTGACATGGCAGACAGGCAGCACTGTGACTTGACCATAGGCCCACAAAAGATTAGTGTAAACTAGTGTTTAACTTTTCCTCTCTTGCGAGAAGAAGTTCTCTCTTATGGAGAATGTAATATTGTAATATGTATTCCCACAGTGTAGACTTAGACATTAATGGAAGCCACTTTCAGGGACCGCCAGAGATGTTCCATTGGGTTCAAGTCAGGGCTCAGGCTGGGCCACTTAAGGACATTATTGTTCTCCCTAAGCCACTCCTGTGTTGTTTTGGGTGTGTGCTTATGGTCACTCTGGATCAGGTTTTTAGTATGAATATCTCTGTATTTTGTGCCATACAGCATTCCCTTAACATTAAATGCTATAGCACTTAAACATTACATAGAGCTTAATAAAATGTAATAAAAACAGAAAAGATTCAAAAAGAGAGACAGGTGGCCAAAGAATGCAAAACAAATCCTAAATATTTTTTTAGATAAAGAAATGCAAAAAAAAAACTATGACAGAGCATGTAGGCCCCTTAATAATGATAATGGGGAGGTGGTCACTGGCGATCAAGAGAAGGCAGAGTTACTGAATGGGTTTAGTTCTGTATATACGAAGGAAGAGGGAGCAGCTGACGCGGGCCAGGCCAGTGCTAGTAGCACATAATGTAATGTACTGAACTGGCTTAATGTAGATATGGTACAAGGTAAATTAAATAGAGTAAATGTAAAAAAATCTCCAAGACCAGATGAATTACACCCAAGAGTTCTTAGAGAACTAAGTTCAGTCATTTCTCTACTAGAGATGAGTGAACTTTTCATAAATTCGATTTGACCGAATCGCCAAATTTTCCGAAAAAATTGTTTTGATCCGAATTTATTCATGGAGAATCTATTTTAAAAACGGCTATTTCTGGCCTACAGAGAGCCTCAATAGGGGTATAGAACACTTTGATGTATTCTAACACGCATATGGAGTGTGCTGGGGTAGTCAAATAATACTGTTATTCAGAATAACATGCAGATTACCTGCATCGGCTTTAGAATCACTGCCACGGAGCCTGCAGGCGGCATCAGTATGAGGAGACCCTATAGTGGCTGAATGACACAGTGTGGAGGTGTTTGCAGCATGA
This sequence comes from Hyla sarda, assembly GCF_029499605.1. Classification (NCBI taxonomy): domain Eukaryota; kingdom Metazoa; phylum Chordata; class Amphibia; order Anura; family Hylidae; genus Hyla; species Hyla sarda. The sequence goes on along the minus strand of NC_079196.1, from coordinate 78,919,245 downwards.
GGAGACCATATAGTCGCTGAATAACACAGCGTGGAGGTGTTGGCAGCATAAGAAGACCATATAGTGGCTGAATGGCATAGCCAGGAGTTGGCAGCAGCATGAGTAGACACTAGGCCTTCACAATCCCTAAGATTGAAAGATGAATTCAGAAATTTAAACCGAAGATTTTAGATAGCTAGTGCTACCTACCCAGTGGCGTTGCTAGGGTTGGTGTCACCCGGTGCGGTAGAAAATGGTGTCACCCCCATACCTCCCCCCCCCTCAGTAAGTTTTTAGCCTGTTGTGACAGACACCACTGGTGTAGCGCATTGTGAGAAATTCCAGTATAATAATCAGATATACCAGTTGCCACAGAATGGGAAAGTGTTAAAGAAGTTTTCACCATTGAAATATACAGCTCCCAGAATTACTTAAAGGGGTACTCCACTGGAAAACATTTACTTTTATATCAACTGGTGCCAGAAAGTTAAACAGATTTTTAAATTACTTCTATTTAAAATCTTAATACTTACAGTACTTATAAGCTGGTGTATGCTCCACAGGAAGTTGTGTAGTTCTTTCCAGTCTGACCACAGTGCTATTTGCTGACACCTCTGTCCATGTCAGGAACTGTCCAGAGCAGGATAGGTTTGATATGGGGATTTGCTCCTACTATGGACAGTTCTTGACATGGACAGAGGTGTCAGCACAGAGCACTGTGGTCAGACAGAAAATAAATTAAAAAGGAAAATAACTTCCTGTGAATCGCTTATACAGCAGCTAATAAGTACTGGAAGGATTAAGATTTTTAAATAGAAGTAATTTACAAATCTGTTTAACTTTGTAGCACCAGCTGATTAAAAAAAAAATGTTTTCCAGTAGAGTACCCCTTTGAGCAGTGGTGAGGTTATGCTGGGAGTTGTAGTTTCACTGACCTAACTGTAGAACTGACAAGTGACTACAGCTCTGATGTAGAGAGGAGAATACACAATGATATCAGTGACTACAGGTGACATCTTCTCTATAGTGAGGAGAATACACAATATCTGACTACAGGTGACGTCTTCTCTATAGTGAGGAGAATACACAATGATATCAGTGACTACAGGTGACGTCTTCTCTATAGTGAGGAGAATACACAATGATATCAGTGACTACAGGTGACGTCTTCTCTATAGTGTGGAGAATACACAATGATATCAGTGATTACAGGTGACGTCTTCTTTATAGTGAAGAGAATGTACAATGATATCAGTGACTACAGGTGACGTCTTCTCTATAGTGAGGAGAATACACAATATCAGTGATTACAGGTGACGTCTTCTCTATAGTGAGGCGAATACACAATGATATCAATGACTACAGGTGACGTCTTCTCTATAGTGAGGAGAATGTACAATGATATCAGTGACTACAGGTGACGTCTTCTCTATAGTCTTTCCTTATCTAATTCGGATGGTACATACCGCCAGGACTTGTTCCAGCTAAAACTTCTCTCTGCAGAATGTGATGCCCACACGTCTCCTCACTATGTCAGCGCATTCTCATCCTCTATATGAAAACAATTATTATTATAAACCTGAGAGACACTGTATCCTCTAAATATAATACTACTATACACTATACTCTTTGATTATAAACCTTCCATACACTGTACCCTCTGAATATAATACTACCACACACTGTACATTCTGAATACCAACACATACTGTACCCTCTGAATATAAATCTGCCACATACTGTACCCCTGAATATAATACCGCCACACACTGTACCCACTGAATATAATACTACCACATACTGTACCCTCTGAATATAAATCTGCCACATACTGTGCCCTCTGAATATAAATCTGCCACATACTGTACCCTCTGAATATAAATCTGCCACATACTGTACCCCTGAATATAAATCTGCCACATACTGTACCCCTGAATATAAATCTGTCACATACTGTACCCCTGAATATAAATTTGCCACATATTGTACCCCTGAATATAATACCGCCACATCCTGTACCCTCTGAATATAATACTACCACCCACTGCGCCCTCTGAATATAATAATTAGAGATGAGCAAACTACAGTAAATTCAACTCGTCACAAACTTCTCTGCTCGGCAGTTGATAACTTTTCCTGCATAAATTAGTTCAGCTTTCAGGTGCTCCCGTGGGCTGGAAAAGGTGGATACAGTCCTAGGAGACTCTTTCCTAGGAATGTATCCACCTTTCCGAGCCCACCGGAGCACCTGAAGGCTGAACTAATTTACGCAGGATAAGTCATCAACTGCCGAGCCGAGAAGTTTGTGACGAATCGAATTTACTGCAAGTTCGCTCATCTCTAATAATACTACCACAAACTGCACCCTCTGAATATAATACCACAACCGCAGTAACACCCCTCAACATCCGTTAGCTGATGCTATTACCACGGGAGGGGGGTATTGGTGGTGTTGCTAGTGGATGATGGGGGTGCTACTACTCAGGGGGTGTTGCTGGAGGATGATGAGGGTGCTACTAGCCATCCCCCCTGGCAGTATCATCCCCATCATCCATCGGCAGGATCATCCTCCTGGCAGGAGCACCGCCATCATCCACCATCAGGATCTGCTGATGGAGGTGCTGCTGGGGGGGGGGGTGTTGCTGGTGGATGATGAGGGTGCTACTGCCAGGGGGGGGGAGCATTAGGTAGGCAGCAGTTCCCCCACATTAGGTAGGTCGCAGTTTCCCCACATTAGGTAGCATCTATTCCCCACATTAGGCAGCATAGATTCCCCACATTTGGTACCAGTTCCCCCACATTAGGTAGGTACCAGTTACCCTACATTAGGTAGCAATTTCCCCACATTGGGTAGCACAGATTCCCCACATTAGGTAGCACAGATTCCCCACATTAGGTAGCACAGACTCCCCACATAAGGTAGCATACACTCCCCACACTTGGTAGTAGTTTCCCCACATTAGGCCGCAGGTTCCCCACAATAGATTGCTGGTTATACCACCCCCCCCCCCCCCCCACACACACACACACACACACACACACACACACACACAAAAAAAAACACATACAACACAGAGAGACTCACACACAAATACACACACACAGTCAGAGAGACACACACTCACAGTCACACAGTCACACACACACACACACACACACACACAGTCTCATACACACACAGAGTCTCACACACACAAACATAGATAGAGACAGACACACACACTCACCCATCCAGCGCAGCGCTCCTTCTCACCGGGCGCCGTGCGAGTGACGTAACTGACGTCCTCCTGCGCGGCCATACGGTGTGACGTCAGGCCGGCGCAGACGTGGGAGCGGAGGCCGGGCACAGTACTGGTGAAGGTGAGGGGGGTGTGATGATGGACGGGCGCACAGTGCAGGAGAAAGAGGGGGGTTGCTGATGGACGGGCACACACAGCGCGGGGGGGGGGGGGTTGTGCTGACGGATGGGAGGCCGGTCGGGCACCGATGGGGGAGGTAGTGTCTGTGTAGCTGGGGGGGTGCGGCTACGGAGCGTCTTGGTGTCACCCCATTAGGTTGGTGTCACCCGGTGCGGGCCGCACCCCCCGCACCCGGGTCGCAACGCCACTGCTACCTACCATAACAACATTTTTAAACTCAGGCCTTGCAGCAGTATCAGTAAACCATATATTGCCTGAATGACACAGCCTGGAGTTGGATGAAGCATGAGGAGACCCCAGGGCTTCACAATCCCCAAGAAAAAATACAAGAATTTTTGAAATTTAAAATTAAGATTTTGGATAGCTAGTGCTACCTACCATAACAAATTTTTTTGTCCCAGGCCCAGCAGCAGTATCAGTAAACCATATATTGGCTCAATGACACAGCCTTGAGTTGTCTGAAGCATGAGTACACACCAGGGCTTCACAATCCCCCTCAAAAAACACAAGAATTTTTGAAATGTAAAATTAAGATTTTGGATAGCTTGTGCTACCTACCATTACAACATTTTTATTCCCAGTCCCAGCATCAGTATCAGTAAACCATATATTGCCTGAATGACACAGCCTGGAGTTGGCTGAAGCATGAGTACACATCAGGGCTTCACAATCCCCCCCAAAAAAAACACAAGAATTTTTTAAATGTAAAATTAAGATTTTGGATAGCTAGTGCTACCTACCATAACAAAATTTTTAATCCCAGACCCAGGCCCAGCAGCAGCATCAGTAAACCATATATTGCCTGAATGACACAGCCTGGAGCTGGCTGAAGCATGAGGAGACCATTGAAATGTATGATTTAAATTTAAGATTTTTTTATTTAAATTAATGATTTTGAAATTGAACTTTTAACTCCCAAGTTTTAGTGTCCCGGACCCCGGTGTGTGGGTACAAAGGGCCAAATTTAACAAGCCCCCACAGGGCTCATGTGGCCGTGAGATGTAGGCGCAATGTCTCCATTGCCCTGACCAGCTATTGTTTCCAACACTTTTCACCAAGGCAAACCATGTGAAGAACAGCGTGACACCGCCGTGCCCTACTCACATGGTATGCTGAAGGGCTACTGAGACTTGTCTGGGCAGTGGAGGCTGAGGACATGGTGGAGAATGAGGAGGCGGAGTTGCACACTGTCACAGAACCAACGGGCTGACAGAGTGGAGCAGGAAGCAAGAGGGGTTCACAACCCCTAAAATGAAAAGGTGAATGTTGAAATCTCTATTGAAGATGCATGTTAGGTAGTGCTAGCATCCAAAAATTTAAGGCCCAAGCCCAGAAGCATCGGTAAGCCATGTAGTTCCTGAAAGACACAGTCAGGAAAAGTCATCAGTACACAAGAGGATTTCATAACCCCTAAGATTGAAAGATCAATGTTGAAATCTCAATTAAGCATGTATGTAAGCTAGTGCAAAACATCCAAAAATGTAAGGCCCAAGCCTAGAAGCATCAATCAGCCAAATAGTTCCTGAAACACACAGTCAGGAGCAGGCATCAGCAATACACCAGAGGGTTTCATAACCCCTTATATTGAAATATCAATGTTGAAATTTCTATTAAGCATGTATTTAGCTCGTGCTAAACATTCAAAAATGTAAGGCCCAAGCCCAGAAGCATCAGTAAGCCAAGTAATTCCTGAAAGACACAGGAGCAGTCAGGAGCAGGCATCAGCAATACACCAAAGGGTTTCATAACCCCTTACATTGAAAGATCAATCTTGAAATCTCAATTGAGCATTTATGTTAGCTAGTGCTACCAGAACATATTTGGAGTTAATATCCCAGTCCCAGTAGCATCAGAAAACAATATATTGGCTGAATGACACAGCCTGGAGGTGGGGAATGCATAAGGAGCCCGTGTAGTGTCTGAACGGCACAGCCTGAAGGTGGCTGAAGCATGAGGAGACCATTGAAATACAAGAATTTTAAATAGAAATCTAAGATTTTGAAATTGAAATTGAGGATTTTGAAATGGAACTTTTAACACTCCCAAGTTTTAGTGGCCCGGGCCCTGGCGTGTGGGTACAAAGGACCTAATATAACAAGAAGTCACATGTCAGCACAATGACAGAGCCTGGAGGTGGCATCAGTAGGAGGAGACCATGTAGTGTCTGAATGGCACAGCCTGGAGTTGGCTGAAGCATGAGGAGACCCCAGGGCTTCACAAACATTGTCAGAATACCACCTGACATTCAAAATAATAAAATGATAGATACGTTCTCTGAAGAAAAGGATCCTTCATTAGATGACAAAATGAGTATTGTGTGTTCCAGTGACATTAGCTCATCGGAGGAACAGGAAAAGATGTTACAACTTAATTCTGCAACTGAAGAACCACAACAAAGAATGAATGACTTAAAGCCTACTGGAACTGAGGAACTTCAAAATGGTAAATCTACCACCTGGGATAGTCAGTCAATTCCAACAGCCAGTGGTCAGTATCCACAGTTCCCTGTTTCCGCTAGTCCTTGGCAATATTCCTTTTATTACTGGTCTGGTATCAACATGGCAATAATGCTGGGAGAGTATATATTGCCTTAATGACACAGCCTGGAGTTGGCAGAAGCATAAGGAGACAAAAGAGTGGCTGAATGAAACAGCCTGGAGGTGGCAGCAGCAGCATCAGGAGTCCTGAAAGTGACCCGTGACAGAGTGGTGTGGTGGGTGGCAATACCAGTACCCGGTGATGAAGGTGGCTGGAATGTTTGTAACTGGGGAGCAGTGGCTTAAATTTGTTTGGCACTATCCATATTTGTGCAGTGTTGGTGTAGCACCATGGCCAATCTATTCTGATGCATCTGGCATTGGTGGGTGAAAATCCTGGCTGATCCATACCTGATTCATCTTCACAAAGGTCAGTCTCTCCACATTTTTCGTGGACAGACAAATTCTCCTTGGGGTGACTATGGCCCCCGCCTCACTAAACACCCGCTCTGATGCCACACTACTGGCCGGGCAGGACAGCTTTTCCAGGGCAAACTCTGCAAGTTGCGGCCACAAATCAAGCTTGGCTGCCCAGAAGTCCAGCGGACATGTCTACCTGCTCCATATCTACCTGTTGCTGATGAGTTGCTTCACTATGCAGGTGAAGAAAGGTACTCATCAGCGACTGTAGACTCAGGCTGTTGCTGCTGGAGCTGGTACTTCTCCTGCTACCCCACCCCTCCCCAGCAGCCATGGTGGAAGGTGAGCGCAGAGGGCCGCCCAAGGAAGACCTTCTAGTGGATGGACGATGGCGCCAATAGGCATCAGCCAACTGACTATGTAGGATCTCTCTGTAGTAGGTGTAAAAAAGGCACCCATTTTGTGCCGGTAACGAGGGTCCAATAAGGTGGACACTTAGATTTATCCTGCTGCCGAATGGTGACAATTCGGCTGTCACTACGCAAGCAAGTGAGCATGCATCGTGCCATTTGTGCAAGTGACTCTGAGGGACTCCCTGCCTCCATCTCCACTGCATACTGCCACGGTGTGTCTGGGTCCTCTGTCTCGCTTTCCTCATAACCCTCCAGCTCCTCTAGTTCATCGTGTTCCTCCTCTCCTGTCAGATGACTAGAAACACCGCCCATATCATCAAACCTAAACTGTGCTCCACTGTGCCCCTCCTCCTCCTCCTCCAGTTCAGCCCCCACAGGGATCATGTGGCCGTGAGATGTAGGTGCAATGTCTCCATTGCCCTGACCAGCCATCGTTTTCAACACTTGTTGTAGGATATGAAGCAGTGGAATGACGTTGTTCATCCCGTAATCCTGGCGACTTACGTATAATGTGGCTTCCTCAAAGTGCCTCAGCAAATGGCAGTTGTCACGTATGAGCTGCCACTGGTTCACATTCAAGTTACAGACGAGATTACCCCTATCCGCTTGGATCATCAAGAAATCGGTGATGGCTTCTCTCTGTTCATACTGTCGGTCCAACATATGCAGGGTGGAATTCCAACGTGTGGCAACGTCACAAATCAGACTATGTTGGGGGATACCATTATGACGCTGCAGCTCAAGGAGGGTGTGCTTTGCGGTGTACGAGTGGCTGAAGTGCATGCACAGTTTCCTTCCTATTCTTAGGATGTTTTGCAAATGGGGGGAACACTTCAGGAACTGCTTGACAATCAGATTTAACACGTGTGCCATGCAAGGCGCATGTCACAGCGCGGCCACAATGTTCTTCCCGTTGTCGGTCACCATGGTTCCCATTTCCAGTTTTCATGGAGTAAGCCTTGCTCCGATTTTGACTTTTAGCAGTTCATCCCCTGTGTGACTCTTTTCACCAATGCAAACCATGTAAAGAACAGCCTGACACTGCTGTGCCCTGCACACATGGTATGCTGAAGGGCCACTGAGACTTGTCCAGGCAGTGGAGGCTGAGGACACAGTGGAGGATGAGGAGGCCGAGTTGTACACTGTCACAGGACCAATGGGCTGACAGCGGGGAGGAGGAAGCGGCGTGACCTGTCCAAGTTGGGGTTGTGGCTGTGCAGGAACCACATTCACCCAGTGAGCCGTAAAGGACATGTATTGTCCCTGACCGTAGTTCCAACTCCAGACGTCAGTACTGCCGTGCACTTTGGTACACACCAACAGACTCAAGGACTAGCCCACCTTCTCTTCCACAAAATTGTGCAGGGCTGCTACACGGCTTAGTACACTCCACCTCGGCTCGGCACAAGCCATCAGTTCTCTGAATAGTGCAGAGTCCACCACTTGAAAAGGGAGGGACTGCAGCACCAGCAACATAGACAGGAGCACATTCAGCTTCTGCGCTGTTAGATGAGTGGGCGCATACTGTTGTCTCTTGGACATGGCTTTGTGGATGAATTGTTGGCAGAATGGCTGACTAAAAGTGGGAGAAGCAGGAGCATCTGGAGCAACAGAAGAAGGGTATGACACACAGCTTCCTTCGGCTGAGGTGGTGGAGCCTTGGCTGGCTGAAAGAGGGAGCAGCTGGCCACTGGGCGATGCAGCAGGCTGGACCACTACATCGGAGCTACGGTTCTACAAGGCCATTTTATTGTGGTGAAGCATGTGTTGACGAAAGGCAGTGGTGCCAACATTGGGACCCTGGCCACGCTTCACCTTCTGCCGACATATCTTGCATGTGGCTACGTGAACCTCCTCCGGATGCTTGATGAAAAACTGCCACACCGCCGAGTAGCTGATTTTCCCACCAACAGTCCGCACTAATTGACTGCTACTGCCGCCATCTCCAGGAACCCCTGTTCCACTACCTCCTGTAAAGGAAGGCTGCCACGAAGCAGGTGGTCTCCCCCGGGCACGTTTGGCTCCAGAATTTCCACTTCTGCCACCAGGCTTACTGCCAACCATGCTACCGCCTTGCTGGCTCAGCTGCTGCCTCACAGGCAACCTGCAACTCTCTTCTCCTGATGATGATGAAGCCCCTTCTGCACCCGGCTCCCAATTGCGATCGGCTTCATCATCATCATCGAGTGGTGTCTGCACGTCACTGATGTCCTCCTCAAGTTCCTCAACAGTGTCTGCTTCAGGACCCTGAACCCTGGCAACACCGCCTCCCACGTCACTCTCCTCATCACTACTTGCCCGCCTAGTGGAGGAAGTGGCCCATGTCTCCTCCCCTTCTGGGCTGGCCAGTAGCTGCTGACTGTCCTCTATTAGATCGTCCTCAGTGAATAGTGGAGTTGAACCCACAGCATAAGATACTTCAGTAGGAGAGGGAACAGTATAGGACAGAGGCAATGGGAGGACAGGGACTGCTCCCGGGCCATGCCAACTGAGGGTTGTGTCTGAGGAACCCAACAACTGTTGACTGGGGGTGTCAGATGTCACTTGTGATGAAGTGGATGACCGTGTTAACCAATCGACGACGGCAGATGGGTTGCTGGTCGAGACACGACCACTAGCTGATAACGGGAGCTCAGGCCTCTCGCTGCGACTCCTGCTGCCACTCACCCCTAGGCTGCTGCGACCTCTGCCTGAAGGATTTAGGCTTCTGCCACTCCTCTGTGCACGTCCTGGCACTTCTCTGCCTGACATACTTAGTGTGTATATGAGAGTAGTACAATACGCTTTACTACTCTTAAAACAGTATTTGTCTAGAACAGCAGCAGGTGATTACTTTTTGCTGTCCTTTCACATTATGTAGGCCCTTGACAGATTAACAGGTACAAAATAGTACACTACTTAGAGGAACATATGCGGTATACACTGATGAGGGCAGAAAAATCCACTACAATACGCATTAAAAACTCTGTATTTTTGTAAAACAACAGGTGGTAAGTACTATTGATTGGACTTTCACAGTATGATGGCCCTTGACAGATTAACAGGTAGAAAATGGTACACTACTTAGATGTACATATGCGGTATTCACTGATGAGGGCAGAAAAATGCACGACAATACGTATTAAAAAGTCTGTATTTTTGTAAAACAGTAGCTGGTGAGTACTATTGCTTGAACTTTCACAGTATTTAGGCCCTTGACAGATTAACAGGTACAATATGGTACACTACTTAGATGTAGGAATGTGGTATGCACGTATGAGGGCAAAAAAATGCGCTACAGTACACTTGGAAAATGTATTTTCATTATTTTCATGAAACAACAGCCAGTGATTAGTTTTCTCTGGCCTTTCACTGTATGTAGGCTTGTTACAGATTAACGGGTACAAAAAAGTGCACTACTTAGATGTAGGTATGTGGTATGCACGTATGAGGGCAAACAAAAAAATGCGCTACAGTACACTTGAAAAACGTATTTTCGTAAAACACCAGCCGGTGATTACTTTTGCCTGGACTTTCCCAGTATCTAGACTTGTTACAGATACAAAATAGCAGACTGCTTTGATGTAGGTATGTGGTATGCACGTATGAGGGCAGAAAAATGCACTACAGTCCGCTGAAAAAACTTATTTTTGCACAGCAGCAGGACACAACAGTCCACAAAAAAAAAAAAATTCCACTCTGTCACAGAGTATTAAGAATGGTGTGAACTGCTGTTATTTTACCGTCTACAGACTAGTATAAGCAGCAGATGATTTCCTGTGGAAGAAATACACAGAATTGCGCTGAAAAATCATTCCTGCCTCCTGTGATAAGGTTGATGAAGTTGAGGCAGCTTGTTGATATGTATAAGGCAACGAAAAGCTATCTGCCCCTCTCTGATAAAATGCTGAATAAAGTGACTGGGAGGTTAATGACTGGCGTAAAAATCCTTTTCAGTGAGAACAAGCAAAGCACTGCACTGCTTCCTGTCCACAACACTGAAGTGACTAGCAGTTGGAAGTGGAACGCTGCGGTATGATCAATTCAACATGTCTGTGTATGGCATGAAATGAGCAGCCACAAAATGGCTGCCGATTATATAGGGCTGTGACATCCAGGGCCACCATCAGGGGGGTACAACCAGTACTCCAGTAAGGGGCCCGGATCCCAGGGGGGCCCACCGGGCTCAATGCATTTTTTTTTTTTTTTTGCGAATCAGCGAGCTGGGGGGCCTCACTATACACTGACTGACTGACTGTACTCTGTACAGGCAGTCAGTCAGTCACACCAGAGTGGGGGCTATCATCAAGTTATTTTTTTTTAATTGCTGAGGCCCGACCAGCCCTGCACTGTCTGCGGTGGTCCGGATCGGGGGCTGGAGCGAGAGGGAGCGCCATCCGGAGGGCAGCACACTGACACTGCAGCTGGTATGAGATGTGCCTGTGCGCGGCCGTCAGTTACCAGCAGGCCAGTGACGTCAGCCCACGTGTCCTCCTCTCCCCACACTGCGCCCGCAATAGAGGAACGGAGCAGCCTGCTACACTGCACACAGGTAGGGGCAAGTGCATGTGTATGGGGGTAGTGTATGTGTTATGGGGCAATGTATGTGTGTATATGGAGGCTGTATATGAGGGCAGTGTATGTGTGTATATGGGGGCAGTGTATGCGTGTATATAGGGACAGTGTATATGGGGGCAGTGTATGTGTGTATATAGTGACAGTGTATGTGTGTATATGGGGGCTGTATATGGGGGCAGTGTATGTGTGTATATGGGGCAGTGTATGTGTGTATATGGGGGCAGTGTATGTGTGTATATGGGGGCAGTGTATGTGTGTATATGGGGACAGTGTATGTGTGTATATGGGGGCTGTATATGGGGGCAGTGTATGTGTGTATATGGGGGCAGTGTATGTGTGTATATGGGGACAGTGTATGTGTGTATATGGGGGCAGTTTATGTGTGTATATGGGGGCAGTGTATGTGTGCATATGAGGGCTGTATATGGGGGCAGTGTATGTGTGTATATGGGGGCAGTGTATGTGTGTATATGGGGGCTGTATGTGGGGGCAGTGTATGTGTGTATATGGGGGCAGTGTATGTGTGTATATGGGGGCAGTGTATGTGTGTTTGATGGCTCTGCGTGTGTGTGTATATAGGGGCAGTGTATGTGTATGGGGAAGTGTATGTATATGGGGGAAGTGTATGTGTATGGGGCTGTGTATATGGTATGGGGCTGTGTGTGGGGGGGGGGGGCGCTGGGGGGCTGTGTATGTGTATATGTGTTATGGGGCTGTATATGTGTATGGGGGCAGTGTATGGGCTGTGTATATGGTATGGGGCTGTGTGTGTGTGCGGGGGGGGGGGGGCTGTGTGTGGGGGGGCTGTGTGTGTTTGTGGAAGGGCTGTGTGTGGGGGGGCTGTTTATGTGTATATGTGTTATGGGGCTGTGTATGTGTATGGGGGCAGTGTGTGGGGCTGTGTATATGGTATGCGGCTGTGCGTGTGCGGGGGGCTGTGTGTGTGCAGGGGGGCTGTGTGTGTGTGTGACGGGGCTGTGTGTGTGTGGGGGGGGCTGTGTGTGTGGGGGGGCTGTGTATGTGTATGGGCACAGTGTATGTGTTATGGGACTGTGTATGGGAGCTGTGTGTGGGGGGACTGTGTGTGGGGGGCTGTGTATGTATATAGGGGCTGTGTGTGTGTTTGTGGGGGCTTTGTATGTGTGTATGGGGGGGGTCGGTGTATGTAGGGTTGCCACCCAAACGGTATTTTTAATTTGCCGCCAGAATAAAATTAGCCCTGACCCGGATGCAGTAGCAGCCGCCGCTGCTCATTGTACTAAGTGGCTGCAGCCCCAGATGCTGAACAGGCAGCCCCTGATCCCTCTGTGCCATTTTAATTGACCTGAATCAGGAATGTGTCAATTAAGATGGCACAGGAGGATCAGGAGGGGACAGAAATTATCCCCCTCTGATCCTCCTGTGCTATATTTTTATTCCCCCCCCCCCTCTGATCCCCCTGTGTCATTTCAGTCCACCCATCTGATCCACCCTGTGCCATTTCAATTGCCCCCTCTGATCCCCCCTCCGGTGCCATTTTAATCCCCTTCTGATTCCTCTGTGCCATAACGTGACGCAACATGTATGGGCATGTGCGTAGCTTCCTGTGATGTCACGTACATATAATTAATTATGCAAATTACCATGGGTTTTTTTGGGAAAAAAGGTGGCAACCCTATGTGTGCATAATGGCAGTGTATGCGTGAATTGTAGGCTGTGTATGTGTATATGGGGGCTGTGTATGTGCATATGGGGGCTGTGTATGTGCATATGGGGGCTGTGTGTGGGAGGGGATGTGTGTAGGGGCTGTGCGCACATGTGGGGGCTGTATCTGTGTATGGGGGGCACAAAATGGACACTATGGGGGAGATTTATCAAAACCTGTCCAGAGGAAAAGTTGCCCGGTTGACCATAGCAACCAATCAGCTTGCTTCTTTCATTTTTAACAAGACCTCTGCAAAATGAAAGAAGTGATCTGATTGGTTGCTATGGGTAACTTTTCCTTTGCACAGGATTTGATAAATCTCCCTCGATTACTATGAGGCAATATTGATGTAGAGTTTGTATAGAGGTGGGGATGGTGCTTTAGAAAAGAGCCTTAATTGTTTGTCCATCAGGTTCTGCAGAGACAAGTCAGAGCTGGGAGAACTCTTCATGGAGGTCCAGGCCAGATGGAGAAGAAAAGGAAACTTGAACGACTCCAATCAGAGAAGACGTCGCCTGTGAGTCCTGTCATTGTAATCACCTATACTGTCAGCAGACACTTTCTGGATTCTACCTCTGTATGGTCAGTGGGGGAGATTTATCACAACCTGTAGAGAGGAAAAGTGATGCAGTTGCCTATAGCAACAATCAGATTGCTCCTATTTATTTTTCAAAGGCTTTCTTAAAAATTAAAGAAGCCACCTGATTGGTTGCTATGGACAACTTCTCCACTTTTCCTCTCACAGGTTTTCATAAATCTCCCCCAGTATGTGGGAATATTCACAAATTTTTAGGGCAGTTTTACAGTAGCCAGAATGGGGTATATTTGATTATAGCATAGTGCGGTACAGTTACATACTTTTCAGCACAGTGTTTTACTGCACTGCCCTCTGCTGTAATCTAATAAAAAATGTATAATTAGAAAAAATAAATGGGGGGAGGGGGGGAGGAGGTGTCCTTGGGGGTAGACTCAGGGACAGGCCACTAGGGGGAAGGGGGCCCAGGCTTTAACCTGTGTAAGGGGCCCTGAAATCTCTAATAGCAGCCCTGGTGACATCACAGGTGTCAATGAATGCTGATAGGCTGCATCCTGCATGTGATTCAGGGTCATCCCGCCTACCTCCCTTCCCGCCTTCCCAGCAACCCCTGTCCCGTGTACTGACATGTGGATCCGCCATTTTAGGTGTCCTGCAGCCTGGAACGCTGTAAAATGGAGTTTAGAATGTTCCATTCTATCTGCTCCTTCCCATACCACTGTACCCACCTGACTTATGTGAGTGAATAAAACTCAAGTTTTTTGCATCCCACCTGCGAATGCCATCCATCTTTCTTCCTTATTGGAACTATTGTGTATTGCTGGTACCTATCTGGATTAGAGAACCGCTGAGAGTGGATCTTGCTGGGAATCGCACCTGCACCTCCGGGGAGCCTGATTGTTCAGAAGTCTTTAGTGCCATCCTCCACTCTTTTTTCTTTGTGTGTGTGTGTGTATATATATATATATATATATATATATATATATATATATATATCGCTTTTACCTCAGCACGGTTATGAAGCCGGTTATGAAGCCGCTCTGAGGCCGCTTCTGGGTGTAGTCAGGAGGCTGCACATGCGCAGTAAACGTGATTACAGAGCGGGGAGGAGAGGGAGAGGTGGAGGGAGGCAGAGAATAATGATTATCTGGGCCGAGAGCCGAAGAAACAGCGCTGACGTCACAGTGCCGAAGGCTGAATCGTAAACCCGCCTATGTCACTTACTGCTAATTTGCATATTCAGAATAAAGGAGATATCAGACGAACAGAGCAACGGATCCAGGCATTGTAAGCATAGTTTTTCTCAGCGTCACCCGCACTACCAGGCAGTACCACTGGTTTGTGCGGGTGACTATTCTGACAGTTTTCCTTTAACCCTTTAACGACGCAGGACGTATATTTACGTCTTGCGCCGGCTCCCGCGATATGAAGCTGGGTCGCGCTGCGACCCCGCATCACATCGCGTCGGTCCCGGCGCTCATCAACGGCCGGGACCCGCGGCTAATACCACACATCGCCGATCGCGGCGATGTGCGGTATTAACCCTTTAGAAGCGAAAGTGAAAGTATCCCAGCTAGTCAGTCGGGCTGTTCGGGACCACCGCGGTGAAATCGCGGCATCCCAAACAGCTTACAGGACACCGGGAGGGCCCTTACCTGCCTCCTCGGTGTCCGATCGACGAATGACTGCTCCGTGCCTGAGATCCAGGCAGGAGCAGTCAAGCGCCGATAAAACTGATCACAGGCGTGTTAATCCACGCCAGTGATCAGCATAGGAGATCAGTGTGTGCAGTGTTATAGGTCCCTATGGGACCTATAACACTGCAAAAAAAAGTTTTAAAAAAAGTGTTAATAAAGGTCATTTAACCCCTTCCCTAATAAGAGTTTGAATCACCCCCCTTTTCCTATAAAAAAAATAAAACTGTGTAAATAAAAATAAACATATGTGGTATCGCCGCGTGCGTAAATGTCCGAACTATAAAAATATATTGTTAATTAAACCGCACGGTCAATGGCGTACGCGCAAAAAAATTCCAAACTCAAAAAAAGCGTATTTTGGTCACTTTTTGTACCTTTAAAAAATGAATAAAAAGTGATCAAAAAGTCCGATCAAAACAAAAATCATACCGATAAAAACTTCAGATCACGGCCCTCATAACGCCCTGTACGTGGAAAAATAAAAAAGTTATAGGGGTCAGAAGAGGACATTTTTAAACGTATAAATTTTCCTGCATGTAGTTATGATTTTTTCCAGAAGTACGACAAAATCAAACTTATATAAGTAGGGTATCATTTTAACCGTATGGACCTACAGAATAATGATAAGGTGTCATTTTTACCGAAATATGCACTGCGTAGAAACGGAAGCCCCCAAAAGTTACAAAATGGCGTTTTTTCTTCGATTTTGTCGCACAATTATTTTTTTTTACCGTTTCGTCGTGGATTTTTGGGTAAAATGACTGATGTCACTGCAAAGTAGAATTGGTGACGCAAAAAATACGCCATAATATGGATTTTTAGGTGGAAAATTGAAAGGGTTATGATTTTTAAAAGGTAAGGAGGAAAAAACGAAAGTGCAAAAACGGAAAAACCCTGAGTCCTTAAGGGGTTAAGGACCTGAGTCACATGGTTTGTGGGTCCTTAAGCCTCACTGCACAAAGGAAGAATACAGAGAGAAAAAGTAAGGTTTGTGCCTGCATTTACTATTCACTGCTGTTACACCCTGTCTTATGCCCCAGTCATCTCCAAAGCTGTACCTTCTATTCTGCAGTTACACCATATCTTATCCTTCTGTCACCTCCAGAGCTGCACACCCTGTTTTGTTTTACATCATGCCTTATCCTCCAGTTACCTACAGAGCTGCAGCCACTATTCTGCTGTTACACTGTGCCTTATCCTCCAGTCAACTCCAGAGCTGCAGCCACTATCCTGCTGTCACATCATGTCTTATCCTCCTGTCACCTCTAGTACTGCACTTACTATTCTGTGGTAACATAATTTCTTATTCTCCTGTCACCTCCAGAGCTGCACTTACTATTCTGCTGTTACATCATGTCTTATCCTCCTGTCACCTCTTGAGCTGCACTTAATATTATGCTGTTACATCATGTCTTATCCTCCTGTCAACTCTAGAGTTGCACTCACTATTCTGCTGTTACACCATCCCCTATGCTTCAGTCACCTCCAGAACTGCAGCCACTATTCTGCTGCAATATAATTTCTTATCCTCCAAAGCTGCTGTTACACAAAAGAGAGACAGAAAGACTCATTGCCAAAGGGAGTGAAACTAAGCCCAAAATGTTCTATATACATAGCAAAAAGGTCAAAAATGAAAGAGTAGGCCCTTTAAAAAATGATGAGGAAGAAATTATAAACGGGGATAACATTCTTCTCCACTGTATTCACTGAGGAAAATGAAATGCCAGGTGAAATACAGCGAGATAAGGTAAACTCCCGTGTACAGGTCACCTGTCTAACCCAGGAAGAAGTACAGTGCCGCCTACAAAAAATCCAAATAGACAAATTACCAGGCCCAGATGGCATTCACCCCCGTGCTCTAAAGGAATTACGTAATGTAATAGACTGTAGTATTAATATTCAGGGACTCTATGGTGACAGGGACTGTTCCCCAGGGTTGGCGCATGACAAATGTGGTGCCAGTATTTAAAAAGGGGTCAAAAGGTGACCCCGGGAATTATAGGCCTGTTAGTTTAACCCCTCGTTGTATGTAAATTATTTGAGGGTTTGCTAAGTGATGCTATTTTGCAGTATCTTGATAAAAATAAATGTATGTCTCCATATCAGTATGGCTTTATGAGGAATCGGTCCTGTCAAACTAACCTGATCAGCTTTTATGAGGAGGTGAGCTCCAGACTGGACCAAGGGGGAATCTTGATTTTTCCCAATCTGGATTTTTCCCAATGCATTTGATATGGTTCCACATAAAAGGTTGGTGCATAAAATGAGAAGGATTGGGCTGGGGGAGAATGTGTGTAAGTGGGTAAGTAACTGGCTCAGTGATAAGAAGCAGAAGGTGGTTATTGGGTACTTATTCTGATTGGGTGACTGTGTCTAGTGGGGTTCCACAGAGGTCAGTCTTGGGTTCTGTTCTATTTAATATATTCATTAATGACCTTGTAGAGGGGTTGAATAGTAAAGTAGCAATCTTTGCAGATGATACTAAACTCTGTAAAGTGGTAAACACAATAGAGGACAGTGCACTGTTACAAATGGATCTGGATAGGTTGGAGGTTTGGGCTGAGAAGTGGCAGATGAGGTTCAGCACTGATAAATGTAAGGTAATGCACATGGGGAAGAAAAATCCGGGCTGGGATTATGTATTAAATGGGAGAACAATTGGGACGACTGACATGGAAAAGGACTTGGGAGTCTGAGTTAACAGTAAATTTAGCTGTAGTGACCAGTGTCGTGCAACTGCAGCCAACGCAGATAAAATCATGGGGTGCATCAATAGGGGCATAGATGCCCATGACAAGGAAATAATTCTACCGCTGTACAAATGACTAGTCAGACCACACATAGAATACTGTGTACAGTACTGGGCACCAGTGTACAAGAAAGATATAGTGGAGATGGAGAGGGTTCAAAGACGGGCAACCAGAGTAATACGGGGAATGGGAGGACTACAGTACCCAGAAAGATTATCAGAATTAGGGTTATTTAGTTTAGGCTTAGGGGAGACCTAATAACTATGTATAAATATATCAGGGGGCAGTACAGAGATCTCTCCCATGATCTATTTATACCCAGGACTGTATCTATAACAAGGGGGCATCCTCTACGTCTAGAGGAAAGAAGGTTTCTACACCAGCACAGACGGGGGTTCTTTACTGTAAGAGAAGTGAGACTGTGGAATTCTCTCCCGGAGGAGGTGGTCATGGTGAACTCTATATATGAGTTCAAAAAGGGTCTGGATGCATTTTTTGAGAATAATAACATCGCTGGTTATGTATACTAGATTTATATGGACAGAACGTTGATCCAGGGATTTATTCTGACTGCCATATTTGGAGTCGGGAAGGAATTTTTACCTCTAGTATGAGAGTTTTTTGCCTTTCTCTGGATCAACTCAGTAGGAACTCATTAGAGATATAGGTTGAACTCGATGGACTCTGGTCTTTTTTCAACCTTATGAACTATGTTACTATATAATGTATTATTTATTGGAGGTCCACTTGCTTATTATCCAGGTATTCCATAGGGGAGAGTGTGTAATAGGCTGAATATATATATATATATATATATATATATATATATATATATATTCCTTCACTTTGTTTCATGATTAGTTTTAAGTGTATTAAATAAAGACCACATTTGTTATATATTGAAGATATGTAGGTTCTCATATTTACTAGTCTTTCCCTTTTTTTGTTTCTTGTAGCTATAGAATGGTTGTCTAACTGGGTCAGTCTCAGAAGAGCTTGTCAGAACAAATTCAGAAATGCGGAGGAATAAACAGTATCAGTTCCGAGATCAGAAGCCAGAAGGACATGTGCATACTGAATCAGCAGACAATGGGTTAATGGGTCCATAATCCAATTGACAAAACTAGAAGTATAAACTCGTGTATAGACAAAATCACCAGGCGAAAGATCAATATAGACCATACATTTTGGAAGGTTGGATGACCCCTATAAATAATCATGGCAATAATATTAGCAGTAATTATGAAAAAAAAATTATAATAATAATAATGTTTATGAAAGGTTCTTTTCATCTATTACAATTATTACCAATTTTTTTTTTTTTACTATAGCGATACTTCCAAAAATGTTTCTACTACTTAGGAGTAGGTCAGATATTCTATAATTTTATATTCTGGCTGAAATTTGTTGACTCCTTTACCTGTCCCTGTACGCCATGTCTGAGCAGGATGACATCATTCTACTGCAATTTTATGGGTGAATCCCTAACAAGTTCCCAAGAACCCAGAAAACTCTGTTTGGAAAAAAATTACATTTGCAAAATATAAAATAGAAACACTTAAAGGGTACCTCTCATCAAAAAAACTTTTGATATATTATAGATTAATGTATGCAGAATAACTTTACAATTGCATGTTATTAAAAAATATGCTTCTTTCTATTTAATTTTCCACTTTGAAGAAATGACCACTAGGGGTCTCCCTACCAGTCCTGGCAGCAAGCATTTCAGACTCATGCTGGAGTCCTAAACACTACGAGCTGCCAGTCTGCTTTGTTCACAAAGGAGAACACTCAGAGCTGCCAGCCTGCTTTGTTCACAGCCTGTTTGGCTGTGAACAAAGCAGGCTGGCAGCTCTGAGTGTTTAGGACTCCAGCATGAGTCAGAAATGCTTGCTGACAGGACTGATCGGGAAAAATACAATAGAAAGAAGCATATTTTTCATTAACATGGTATTGGAAAGTTATTCAACATTCATTAATCTAAAATATATCAAAAGTTTATTTGATGAGAGGTACCCTTTAACAATAGGAAACCGTTTCCTTTTATTGTATTAAATGACTTACAAAAAAGTTGAGCTACATTGTAAAATTACAGAATACCAGATTGTCAAATACAGATTTTTCTCCTATAGGTCAGGCTAGAAATTCCCATATAAAAAGAGGAAACACAAAGGAGCCTTTAGTGCCTTTTTTAATTACATTTAGCTCCTGTATTTGTAAACAAAATGCACAGATATGTGAGAACAGCTGCCATTGTGTTATTTTAATGAATAAAGACAACATGAGCAAACGTGTGAATGAAGTATTAGATTTCACAAATGATCCAGGCCTAGAGCTGAACTGTATTTACCAGTCTGAACACTGCGTTACCCTATGTGAGCAGCAGGTGGCAGAATAACACAATAAATATTTTCAGCAGGAGAACTCTGTATGAACCTCATCTTTGTACAATCAATTTTACATAATTTATGACCCGAGACCAAGTGCTTAGAAACTGCTGAAGATTCATTTCTTTTGATGTTCTGTGGAATCGCAGTTATTTACCAGGCTGCATAACAGTTTTTTTTTCTTTGCAGACAGAGATTTGACATTGTGTCAAACTATAGCACCTTATTGTAAAAACTGTAATAACGTCTTATTTTAATATTGTTCTTTTAGTTATGATACAACATGACTAAACTTGGGAATACACATCAACAATAATCCTACTTCTACCAGTAATGAGAAATAAATATAACTGTTCACAGCAAAACTACATCGCTGGGTTTGGTTACTATTATTATATAAAAAATCTATATGAATCTCAAAACTCAAAAAACTATTTTATATTGTTGATCAATAATGAAAGATGTTTTTCTCCATGATAATCCACTTGAGTTGCTGCTGATGCCACCTGGTAAATTCTTTCTACCATCCATGATGATATACTGTAATTTTTCGATGAAAGAAATATACCTGCAATATGAGACAGAAATTCTAAAGGATAGCTCATCAGTACGTGTATGTCATGGGTCGGGAAGGGGTTAAAGGGGTATTCTGGGCAAAAACATCTTATCCCCTATTCAAAGGATAGGTGATAAGATGTGTGATCATGGGGGGCACGCCGCTGGGACCCCCCGAGATCTCCATGCAGCACCCACATTCTATGTGGGGTTGCGTCTCCAGTTTCAGGAACCTCCGGGACTGGAGACATGATGTAACGCCACGCCCCCTTGTGACGTCACGCCACGCTCCTTCCATTCATGTCTATGGAGGGGGCGTAACCGCCATCATTCCCCCTCCCATAGACATGAATGGAGGGGGCATGACATAACGTCACGAGGGGGCGTGGCGTTACATCATGTCTCCAGTCCCGGAGGTTCCTGAAACTGGAGACGCAGCCCCATATAGAATGCGGGTGCTGCAGGGAGATCACGGCAGGCCCTCCGCGATCAGAAATCTTATCCCCTATCCATTAGATGTTTTTGCCCAAAATACCCCTTTAATGTATATAATGTCATGTTAGGTGTGAATGGAATCTCATTCACACTCATTGACAGCTATGCAGTGCTGGCGGACATGTTCTTTCTTTGCGCGGATCAATTTCAGCATCGGAATTGTCCGCCACTGAAATTCTGCAGTGTGAACGGGTCTGCGGAAGACTGATTCACACTAATGTTAGGAGTTCACACCATGGATTTCCGACCCACAATTCAGTGTGCTAATTATTTAGTGTGAACATACCCTTAATGTCATGTATATAAGTGCATATACAGTTTGTTTCTGTATGTATTCATCTAGGTAAGAGGAGTGTTATGTCGGGAGTAAACCAGGCACTGCTCATCACCTGCCCTATACCACCCCTACAGTGAAGCATGGTGGGGGCAGTATCATGCTGTGTTTTTTCCACCAGTTGGGAGACTGCTCAGGGTTAAGTAAAAGCTGAATGGAGCAAAGTGCAGAGATATTCTAAATAAAAACCTGATTCAGAGAGCTCTGGACCACAGACTGGGCCTAAGATTCATCTTCTAACAAGACCATGAGGACACAACCAAGACAACACAGGGGTGGCTTAGGAAGAATTTTGTAAATCTGCTTGAGAACCCTAACTGGAATCCAATGAACAGTGGGGAGACCTAAAAAGGGCTTCCACCGATGGTCCACATTCAACCTCACAGAGGGAGTGTAAAACCCTTGTGATATCAACCTCAAGAAGACTGGAGGCTGGAACTGTTGGTAAAGGTGCTTAAAGGAAACTGTCATATGTTTTGTCCCGCACTATCCACGGGTACCTGTGGATAGTGCGGGAGACGCTGAACATTTTGAGTCCTACCTTGCCCGGATCCGCTGCGCCGTTCGCCCGTTATAGCTGGTTTTTGGTATATTCAAATTAGCTGCTAACTGGCACGGGCGGGGTTACTGCCTTCAACTGGCACTGTGACGTAACCGCCGCCCGGCCCGCAGCACAGCTGGCTAATGAATATTCATACGTTGTCTTACACGCTCTGTCTCATCTCGGCCGAGTCCTGGACGATACTGTGCATGCGCGAGATTTCCTACTATACCCGGAAGCGGTCTTCAGCATTGCTTCATTTGTCCGGAGCAGCGCTGGAGTAAGGGTGCATGCGCAGTATTGTCCAGGACTCGGCCGAGATGAGACAGAGACTGTAAGACAACGTATGAATATTCATTTGCCAGCGGTGCTGCGGGCCGGGCGGCGGTTACATCACAGTGCTAGCTGAAGGCAGTAACCCTGCCCATGCCAGTTAGCAGCTAATTTGAATATACCGAAAACCAGCTATAACGGGCGAACAGCGGAGCGGATCCGTGGATAGTGCGGGAAACATATCACAGTTTACCTTTAAATAAAAAAATGTAAATACTTATGTCCATGCAATATTTTTGCTTTTCCTTTAGCAAAGATTTGTAACAATCTGTTTTAACTTTCTCATAACAGGGTATAGAGTGCAGAATGATTGGAGGGGGGGGGGGGATTGAATTGTTCTTTATTTTAGCACAAGACCACAATAATATAGCAAAATGTGAAAACAAGTCAAATGATGTAAAGACATTTAAAATGCATTATATGTACCAAATTTTATTATTGGGGTAGGGATCCCAGAAGCTCCATAAATGTGGCTTATGCACCTTATTCCTACTAATGTAGCGATAGACATTTGTTGTCAAGTTTTCAATTTATGAGAATTTATGGTCAGCAGGGCTTTATAATGTTACGAAGCTTGTCTTCTCTTGCGTTGGTTTTCTCCTGCTGAATGAAGCTGGTTAGAGAAAACATCAAACTACATAACATTATGTAAAACAGAAATGCATACAATAATGATAATGGGATCTATAGCTATAGCCATAAGCTACAGAGCACTGACCAAGGGTGTAGAGTTTTTAACAATTGCTGCTGCTGCCTTTAAATCGTGCACCAGTAGTTGTTTTCTCTTATGGCCATGGACCATTATAAATGTAAAATTCCTAGAAAAATTGCATTTTTTGGCACATTAATAACATTAGTGAGGCTGCCTTCACACCATGTTTTTGCAATACAGTTCCCGTAAACGTTTTCAATTTGAAAACCATATGAAACCATATTGAAAACCGTATGCATTGACTCTCCATTGAAAACCATATGGCAAACGATGCATCCTGTTGCATCCGTTTTGTCTCTTGTACGGTTTTGTCAATTTTTTGCCCATATCCACAACCGTAGCCTACCACGGTTTTTGGTCCGGGTGAAAAACCGTATTGAAACATATAGTTTTTTTTTCTTCTTGGGAGTCAATGGGAACCATAGAGTATGTGCGTACGGTTCCATCCGGTTTGCACCATACGGTTTTCCACAGTTTTTTTCTTGGAATTTCAATCAAACAAACATTATTCATAATGGAGTGAAAAGTTAAAAACCGTATACCTCTTTTTCTTAAAAACGGATTAAATCGGGCATCATTTTTCAAACCGTATATGGGTTAAAATTTGTACACACGTTTTGTTACAGTTTAGTACAATTTTGAGGAATCCGTTTTTCATCAAATACCTGATACGGGAAGTGTATTGCAAAAATGTGGTGTGAATGCACCCCAAGTTTGGTGAATTCAGTGTTCGTGTCTATTCACCTGCAGAATTTCTGCCATCAAAATTCCACCTAAAATGAAGGCCCAATACACTTCAGTGGGATTCCGCACTCCCGGAATAGCGCTTGCGGAATAACGGGATTTCCGAAGTGTCAATGGGAGTGCGGAATCCCATAGAAGTGTATTGGGCTTTAATTTCAGGCAGAATTCCACCGGCGGAAATTCCGCCGTGTGAATAGACCCTTAATGTTTCTCTTCTTGGAATTTGCAGCAATAGAAATGTGCTTGTTAAAAAAAAAAATCCAGGTTCTGTGGGGTCCAATATAGTGTTGCAAACTTATAGTACATACAGAGCCTGTATTTTTGTAGTCAACACTCTCAGGGCTTGGATAAGGTATTTTGGTGCCCTAGGCAGATAAGACAAATAACACATTTTGCTCTACATGGCAGGAAGCTAGGAAGCTGTAGATGCATATTGAATTTGGTGCATCCAGAAATGTGTCTAAAGCTGGGTTTACTCTGAAAAAAAATAATAATAATAAAGTATGAAATAGCATAGTAGAGCTATTTTTATAATCAGGATCTAGTAAACACATAGGGCAGGATTTCTTAAACAATTTATGCTTTTGGCATTTAAAAATGGCAAAATGGTTATTTGACTTTCTGAGTTACCTATGTCTCGCTTGACACTTAAAATGTGGGTGGAGCTTTGTGTGAAAGGAAGTGGGACCTCCGTGCCTTAGTGGATTTACTATAGCTTATGCCAGCAAAAGGAGAAAAACTCTTAAAATCCATTGGCTGCAGGATTTAACTAAAAAAAAAACCTGAGTTTGTACAGTGTCAGTCTGCATTTCATAGAACACACTGGAGAATCTGCAGAAGAGACAATACAGTGTGAGTCAAGGGAGTTGTATAACTCTGCAGCTAATCTTTGTATGGACTCATGTGAACCCCTATCACCCATGACATTGAAGGTACCAAAGTCCCTTTAGCTTATTTTCCTGTACTGTGGTGCTCCTGAGTATGTGTTGTCCAGGGAACTGCGGTACAGTTACGAATGAAGCCAGAAGCATCGCTAACAGTAAAAAAAATCTACGCTGTTTTTTCGCTGGATGTCGACAAGGCATTCGACCGCATTAACTGGTCGTTTGCCTTCTTGGCACTCCGACAAGTGGGTATAGAGGGGAGTTTTTTGGATGCTATTAAAGCAATATACACTAGTCTACACGAATGGTACCCTATCGCAGAAGTTTTTAATTAGCAATGGGACCCGACAAGGGTGTCCTTTATCACCCTTGAACTTCACGCTCTGCATACAGCCCCTAGCACAGGCAGTACGTGTGGACGCAGACATTTTGGGTGCAACAATAGAAGGTAGGAGCCACTTAATTTCACTCTATGCAGACAATATAATATTAACCCTGACAAAACTGGAACACTCCTTGCCCTAATTTTTATCTTTATTGATGGATTTCAGGAGGATTTCATATTATAAGTTAAATCTTCAGAAGTCTCAGATATTGCCTGTTTGCCTGCCCCAACAACCTGTGATCTTTTGAAGCCCCGCTATCACTTAGATTGGAGGGAAGATGCATTAACCTACCTAGGGTTAAAGATTCCAATCTCATTTAAACAAATAAAACTACCTGCCTAAACTACAGGAATTAAGAGGAGAATTGAAGTTGAATAAGTGTGACATTTCTTGGATGGGACGTATTTCCTCCTTCAAGATGTCACATTTACCAAAATTATTGTACTTATTTCGTTGTCTACCTATACAGGTCCCCAAATTATTTTTCAATCAGGTTAAAACAATGCTGCTTAAATTTGTATGGGGGCGTAACAAACCAAGGATCTCAATTGATTTACTTTATAGAGATAAATTGAAAGGGGGAATGGGCCTCCCACATATCTATAGATAGTACACTGCTCAAAAAAATTAAGGGAACACTTAAACAACACATTGTAACTCCAAGTCAATCACACTTCTGTGAAATCACACTGTCCACTCAGGAAGCAACACTGATTGACAATCAATTTCACATGCTAGAAAGGTAGAAATTATAGGCAATTAGCAAGGCACCCCCAATAAAGGAGTGGTTCTCCAGGGGGTGACCACAGACCACTTCTCATTTTCTATGCTTCCTGGCTGATGTTTTGGTCACTTTTGAATGCTACAACCCACACAAGTGGCTCAGGTAGAGCAGCTCATCCAGGATGGCACATCAATGCAAGCTGTGGCAAGAAGGTTTGCTGTGTCTGTCACCGCAGTCTCCAGAGCATGGAGGCGCTACCAGGAGACGTGGAGGAGGCCATAGGAGGGCAACAACCCAGTAGCAGGATCGCTACCTCTGCTTTTGTGCAAGGAAGAGCAGGAGGAGCACTGCCAGAGCCCTGCAAAATGACCTCCAGCAGGCCACAAATGTCCATGTGTCCACTCAAACGGTCGGAAACAGACTCCGTGAGGGTGGCATGAGGGCCTGACATCGACAGGTAGGGGTTGTGCTTAGAGCCCAACACCTTGCAGGACGTTTGGCATTTGCCAGAGAACACCAAGATTGGCAAATTTGCCACTGGCGCTCTGTGCTCTTCACAGATGAAAGCAGGTTTCCCCCTGAGCATGTGTGACAGACGTGACAGAGTTTGGAGACGCAGTGGAGAACATTCTTCTGCCTGCAACATTCTCCAGCATGACCAGTTTGGCGGTGGGTCAGTAATGGTGTGGGGTGGCATTTCTTTGGGGGGCTGCACAGCCCTCCATGTACTTGCCAGAGGTAGTCTGACTGCCATTACGTACCGTGATGAGATCCTCAGACCCCTTGTGAGAGCATATGCTGGTGCGGTTGGCCCTGAGTTCCTCCAAATGCAAGACAATGCTAGACCTCATGTGGCTGGAATGTGTTCCTGCACGAGGAAGGCCTGCAAGAGGAAGGCCCGCCCGTTCCCCAGACCTGAATCTGATTGAGCACATCTGGGACATCATGTCTTGCTCCATCCACCAACGCCACATTGCACCACAGACTATCCAGGAGTTGGCGGATGCTTTAGTCCAGGTCTGGGAGGACATCCCTCAGGAGACCATCCGCCACCTCATCAGGAGCATGCCCAGGCATTGTAGGGAGGTCATACGGGAACGAGGAGGCCACACACAACTAAACCTCATTTTGAATTGTTTTAAGCACATTATATCAAAGTTGGATCAGCCTCTTGTGTGGTTTTCCACTTAGATTTTAAGTGTGACTCCATATCCAGAACTCCATGGGTTGATAAATTTGATTTTCCATTGATCATTTTTGTGTGATTTTGTTGTCATCACATTCAACTATGTAAAGAGGAAAGTATTTTATACGATTAGTTCATTCATTCAGTTCTGGGATGTGTTATCTTAGTGTTCCCTTTATTTTTTTAAGAAGTAAATGTTGCTATATTGATCTCCCATCTTAAAGGGTTTTGGAACACAACTTAGGTATTACCATGGGTACAGATTGAATGTTGCTTGGCAGCAGTAAAGGATTCTAAATTACTATTATACTTCTCAATATGGGGTATTAATCTTCCACCCAGATGCCCTCCACTCACAGAAGCTGAATTAAAATGTTAGTCTTTATTGCATATTCACTCATACAATGCTAATTCTGCATTGCTGCCACATACTCCCTTAACCATTATGCAATATTTTCTACCGGATCTGAAAATTTCTGAATGGAAAAGGACTGTAATATATATATGATTTATTAGATGCTTCTATACCAGCCTTTCAGACCTTTTAGAGGTCTTTGCATCATATCAATACTTGGTGGTGTAGGTGGCACATAGTGTTTTTTGCACACCTTTCCTTTTCTTAGATATGAAAAAAAAATTGGGGTCCATATATTTTATCTTAAGAAAAGTTAAGTTTTAGCAAATGCATATCCTCAATACTTACTTGTGGTCTAAAGCAGAGGAATGTCTGTAACTGGGGAGCAGCACCTTAAAGCGTACCCGTCAGATCCAACAAATACGTTTTTTAAATATATCACTCAATACCTAATCCTGACCATGTAGATCAAATTTTTATGTGTCTAGCACCTTTATTTATTTTTTTATTACACTTTTAATTTAGCTCACTAGTCTCAAAGGGAGGAGGCGTGGCCTCACTGTGCAGGTCTCCGCCCCCTCCCTCAGTATGCTGTCTGCTCACATCTCCCCTAGCATTAGCAAAACTACAACTACAGCCAGAAGTCATACCGCTGCCGAATGGTGACAATTCTGCAGTCACTACGCAAGCAAGTGAGCATACATCGTGCCATTTGTGCAAATGACTCGGAGGGACTCCCTGCCTCCATCTCCACTGCATACTGCCACGGTGTGTCTGGGTCCCCTGTCTTTCTCATAACCCTCTAGCTACTCTGGATGCTCCTGCTCCTCCTCTCCTGTCAGATGACTATAAAAAAATGCCCAAATCTCAACTGTGCTCCACTGTCCCCCTCCTCCTCTTCCAGTTCAGCCCCCAAAGGGCTCATGTAGCCGTGAGATGTAAGCGCCATGTCTCCAGTGCCCTGACCAGCCATCGTTTCATACACGTGTTGTAGGATATGAAACATTGGAATGGCGTTGTTCATCCCGTAATTCTGACAACTGACTAATAATGTGGCTTCCTCAAAGGGCCTGGGCAAACGGCAGGTGTCACGTATGAGCTGCCACTGGTTGACATTGAATTTACACAGTGGAGTACCCCTATCCACTTGGATCATCAAGAAATCAGTGATGGCTTTTCTCTGTTTATATAGTCGATCCAACATATGGAGGGTCACAAATCAGACTATGTTGGGGGTGTTACGCCGAGCGCTCCGGGTCCCCGCTCCTCCCCGGAGCGCTCGCAGCATCCTCTCATTCGCAGCGCCCCGGTCAGACCTGCTGACCGGGTGCGCTGCAATATCACTCTCAGCCGGGATGCCATTCGCGATGCGGTAGGCGCCCGCTCGCGATGCGCATCCCGGCTCCCGTACCTGACCCGTTCCCAGTCTGTCTTGTCCCGGCACGCGCGGCTCCTTAGGGCGCGCGCGCGCCGGGTCTCTGCAATTTAAAGGGCCGCTGCGCCACTGATTGGCGCAGCAGGCTTAATCAGTATGTTCACCTGTGCACTCCTTACTTATACCTCACTTCCCCTGCACTCCCTCGCCGGATCTTGTTGTCATTGTGCCAGTGAAAGCGTTTCCTTGTGTGTTCCTAGCCTGTGTTCCAGACCTCCTGCCGTTGCCCCTGACTACGACCCTTGCTGCCTGCCCTGACCTTCTGCTACGTCCGACCTTGCTCTTGTCTACTCCCTTGTACCGCGCCTATCTTCAGCAGTCAGAGAGGTTGAGCCGTTGCTGGTGGATACGACCTGGTTGCTACCGCCGCTGCAAGACCATCCCGGTTTGCGGCGGGCTCTGGTGAATACCAGTAGCAACTTAGAACCGGTCCACCAACACGGTCCACGCCAATCCCTCTCTGGCACAGAGGATCCACCTCCAGCCAGCCGAATCGTGACAGTAGATCCGGCCATGGATCCCGCTGAAGTCCCACTGCCAGTTGTCGCCGACCTCACCAAGGTGGTCGCCCAGCAGTCGCAACAGATAGCGCAACAAGGCCACCAGCTGTCTCAACTGACCGTGATGCTACAGCAGCTATTACCACAGCTCCAGCAACAATCTCCTCCGCCAGCTCCTGCACCTCCTCCGCAGCGAGTGGCCGCTTCCGGCCTACGATTATCCTTGCCGGATAAATTTAAGGTCTAAGGTGGCTTTCGTAGTCAGCCTTCTGTCTGGGAAAGCCCTGTCATGGGCCACACCGCTCTGGGACCGCAATGATCCTGTCACTGCCTCTGTACACTCCTTCTTCACGGAGATTCGAAGTGTCTTTGAGGAACCTGCCCGAGCCTCTTCTGCTGAGACTGCCCTGCTGAACCTGGTCCAGGGTAATTCTTCCGTTGGCGAGTACGCCATCCAATTCCGTACTCTTGCCTCCGAATTATCCTGGAATAATGAGGCCCTCTGCGCGACCTTTAAAAAAGGCCTATCCAGCAACATTAAAGATGTGCTGGCCGCACGAGAAATTCCTGCTAACCTGCATGAACTTATTCATCTTGCCACCCGCATTGACATGCGTTTTTCCGAAAGGCGTCAAGAGCTCCGCCAGGATATGGACTTTGTTCGCACGAGGCGGTTTCTCTCCCCGGCTCCTCTCTCCTCTGGTCATCTGCAATCCGTTCCTGTGCCTTCCGCCGTGGAGGCTATGCAAGTTGACCGGTCTCGCGTGACACCTCAAGAGAGGACACGACGCCGCATGGAGAACCTTTGCCTGTACTGTGCCGGTACCGAACACTTCTTGAAGGACTGTCCTATCCGTCCTCCTCGCCTGGAAAGACGTACGCTGACTCCGCACAAAGGTGAGACAGTTCTTGATGTGAATTCTGCTTCTCCACGCCTTACTGTGCCTGTGCGGATATCTTCTTCTACCTTCTCCTTCTCTGCTATGGCCTTCCTGGATTCCGGATCTGCAGGAAATTTTATTTTGGCCTCTCTCATCAACAGGTTCAACATCCCGGTGACCAGTCTCGCCAGACCCCTCTACATCAATTCTGTTAACAATGAAAGAACCTCTCGCCAGAACCTCTCCTAATGTGCATCGGACCTCATCACGAAAAAATTTAATTTTTGGTCCTCTCCAACTGCACTTCTGAGATTCTTCTTGGATTACCGTGGCTTCAACGCCATTCCCCAACCCTTGATTGGTCCACAGGAGAAATCAAGAACTGGGGTACCTCTTGTCACAAAGACTGTCTTAAACCGGTTCCCAGTACTCCCTGTCGTGACCCTGTGGTTTCCCCTGTATCCGGTCTTCCTAAGGCTTATATGGACTATGCTGATGTTTTTTGCAAAAAGCAAGCAGAGACTTTACCTCCTCACAGGCCTTATGTCCTATTGACCTCCTCCCGGGTACTACTCCACCCCGGGGCAGAATCTATCCTCTGTCCGCTCCAGAGACTCTAGCCATGTCGGAGTACATCCAGGAGAATTTAAAAAAGGGGTTTATCCGCAAGTCCTCCTCTCCTGCCGGAGCTGGATTTTTTTTTGTGTCCAAAAAAGATGGCTCCCTACGCCCTTGCATTGATTACCGCGGACTTAATAAAATCACGGTAAAAAACCGCTACCCCTTACCTCTTATCTCGGAACTCTTTGATCGCCTACAAGGTGCCCACATCTTTACCAAACTGGACTTAAGAGGTGCTTATAATCTCATCCGCATCAGGGAGGGGGACGAATGGAAGACTGCATTTAACACCAGAGATGGACACTTTGAGTATCTGGTCATGCTCTTTGGCCTGTGCAACGCCCCTGCGGTCTTCCAAGACTTTGTTAATGAAATTTTTCGTGATCTCCTATATTCCTGTGTTGTGGTTTATCTGGACGATATTCTGATTTTTTCTGCCAACTTAGAAGAACACCGCCGGCATATCCGCATGGTTCTTCAGAGACTTCGGGACAATCAACTTTATGCCAAAATGGAGAAATGTCTCTTTGAATGTCAATCTCTTCCTTTCCTAGGATACCTGGTCTCTGGCCAGGGACTACAAATGGACCCGGATAAACTTTCTGCCGTCTTAGATTGGCCACGCCCCTCTGGACTCCGTGCTATCCAACGGTTTTTGGGGTTCGCCAATTATTACAGACAATTTATTCCACACTTTTCCACTATGGTGGCCCCTATCGTGGCTTTAACCAAGAAAAATGCCAATCCTAAGTCCTGGTCTCCCCAAGCGGAAGACGCATTCAAACATCTCAAGTCTGCCTTTTCTTCTGCCCCCGTGCTCTCCAGACATGACCCATCTAAACCCTTTCTATTGGAGGTAGATGCCTCTTCTGTGGGAGCTGGAGCTGTCCTTCTACAAAAAAATTCTTCCGGGCATGCTGTTACTTGTGGTTTTTTTTCTAGGACCTTCTCTCCGGCGGAGAGAAACTACTCCATTGGTGATCGAGAACTACTGGCCATTAAATTGGCGCTTGAAGAATGGAGGCACCTGCTGGAGGGATCAAAATTTCCAGTTATCATATACACTGATCACAAGAATCTCTCCTATCTCCAGTCTGCCCAACGGCTGAACCCTCGCCAGGCTAAGTGGTCGTTGTTCTTTGCCCGTTTTAACTTTGAAATCCATTTTCGCCCTGCTGACAAGAACATTAGGGCCGATGCCCTATCTCGTTCTTCTGATGTCTCTGAAGTAGAGGTCTCTCCGCAACACATCATTCCTCCTGACTGTCTGATCTCCACTTCTCCAGCCTCCATCAGGCAAACTCCTCCATGGAAGACCTTCGTTTCTCCACGCCAGCGTCTCGGGATTCTCAAATGGGGACACTCCTCCCACCTTGCAGGCCATGCGGGCATCAAAAAATCCTTGCAACTCATCTCTCATTTTTATTGGTGGCCGACTCTGGAGACTGATGTTGTTGATTTCGTGCGGGCCTGTACTGTCTGTGCCCGGGATAAGACTCCTCGCCAGAAGCCTGCTGGTCTCCTTCATCCTCTGCCTGTTCCTGAACAGCCTTGGTCACAGATTGGTATGGACTTTATTACGGACTTGCCCTCATCCCGTGGCAACACAGTTGTTTGGGTGGTCGTTGATCGATTTTCCAAAATGGCACATTTTATTCCTCTCCCCGGTCTTCCTTCAGCGCCTCAGTTGGCAAAACAATTTTTTGTACACATTTTTCGCCTTAACCGTTTGCCCACGCATATCGTCTCGGATAGAGGCGTCCAATTCGTGTCTAAATTCTGGAGGGCCCTCTGTAAACAGCTCAAGATCAAATTAAACTTCTCTTCTTCTTATCATCCCCAATCCAATGAGCAAGTAGAAAGAATTAATCAGGTCCTGGGTGACTATTTACGGCATTTTGTTTCCTCCCGCCAGGATGACTGGGCTGATCTTCTACCATGGGCCGAATTCTCATACAACTTCAGAGTCTCCGAATCTTCTGCTAAATCCCCATTTTTCGTGGTGTACGGCCGTCACCCTCTTCCCCCCCTCCCTACTCCCTTGCCCTCTGGTTTGCCCGCTGTGGATGAAATGACTCGTGATCTTTCCACCATATGGAAAGAGACCCAAAATTCTCTTTTACAGGCTTCATCCCGGATGAAAAGATTTGCCGATAAGAAAAGAAGAACTCCCCCCATTTTTGCCCCTGGAGACAAGGTATGGCTCTCCGCTAAATATGTCCGCTTTCGTGTCCCCAGTTACAAACTGGGACCACGCTATCTTGGCCCTTTCAAAGTCTTGTGCCAGATTAACCCTGTCTCTTACAAACTCCTTCTTCCTCCTTCTCTTCGTATTCCCAATGCCTTCCATGTCTCTCTCCTTAAACCTCTCATCATTAACCGCTTCTCTCCCAAACTTGTTTCTCCCACTCCTGTTTCCGGTTCTTCTGACGTCTTCTCCGTGAAGGAGATTCTGGCCTCCAAGACTGTCAGAGGGAAAAAATTTTTTTTGGGTGGATTGGGAAGGCTGTGGCCCAGAGGAGAGATCCTGGGAACCTGAGGACAACATCCTAGACAAAAGTCTTATCCTCAGGTTCTCAGGCTCCAAGAAGAGACCCAAGGGGGGTACTCTTACGCCGAGCGCTCCGGGTCCCCGCTCCTCCCCGGAGCGCTCGCAGCATCCTCTCATTCGCAGCGCCCCAGTCAGACCTGCTGACCGGGTGCGCTGCAATATCACTCTCAGCCGGGATGCGATTCGCGATGCGGTAGGCGCCCGCTCGCGATGCGCATCCCGGCTCCCGTACCTGACCCGTTCCCCGTCTGTCTTGTCCCGGCGCGCGCGGCCCCGCTCCTTAGGGCGCGCGCGCCGGGTCTCTGCAATTTAAAGGGCGCAGCAGGCTTAATCAGTATGTTCACCTGTGCACTCCCTACTTATACCTCACTTCCCCTGCACTCCCTCGCCGGATCTTGTTGCCATTGTGCCAGTGAAAGCGTTTCCTTGTGTGTTCCTAGCCTGTGTTCCAGACCTCCTGCCGTTGCCCCTGACTACGATCCTTGCTGCCTGCCCTGACCTTCTGCTACGTCCGACCTTGCTCTTGTCTACTCCCTTGTACCGCGCCTATCTTCAGCAGTCAGAGAGGTTGAGCCGTTGCTGGTGGATACGACCTGGTTGCTACCGCCGCTGCAAGACCATCCCGCTTTGCGGCGGGCTCTGGTGAATACCAGTAGCAACTTAGAACCGGTCCACCAACACGGTCCACGCCAATCCCTCTCTGGCACAGAGGATCCACCTCCAGCCAGCCGAATCGTGACAGGGGGATACCGTTCTGATGCTGAAGCTGAGTGGCTGAAGTGCATGCAAAGTTTCCTTACCATTGTTAGGATGTCTTACAGATGGGGAGAACACTTCAGGAACCCCTTGACAACCAGATTGAACATGTGGGCCATCAGACTTCCTTGTCGCAGCACAGACAAGATGTTCTTCCTGTTGTCGATCACCATGTTTCCCGTTTCCAGTTTTTGTGGAGTAAGCCATGATTCGATTTCTTGATGAATGACTTTTAGCAGTTCCTTCCCTGTGTGACTCCATTCACGAAGGCAAACCATGTGAAAAACAGCGTGACACCGCCGTGCCCTTCACACATGGTATGCTGGAGGGGCACTGAGACTTGTAGTGGAGGCTGAGGACAAGGTGGAGGATGAGGAGGCAAAATCGCACACTGTCACAGGACCAATTGCCTGAGTGTGTGGAGGCGGAAGAGGGGTGACCTGTCCAAGTTTCTGTTGTGGCTGTGCAGGAACCATATTTACCCAGTGGGCCATAAAGGACATGAATTGTCCCTGACCGTAATTACAGCTCCACATGACGGCACTACCGGGCACTTTGGTGCACACAGACAGGCTCAAGGAGTGGCCCACCTTCTGCTACACAAAATTGTGCAGGGCTGGTGCTGCCTTTTTCGCAAAGAAATGACGGCTTGGGACTCTTAACCTCAGCTCGCACAAGCCATCAGTTCTCTGAAAGGTGCAGAGTCCCCCACTTGAAAAGGGAGGGACTGTAGCACCAGCAACCTGGACAGGAGCACATTCAGCTTCTGGGTCATTGGATGAGTGGGCGCATGCTGATGTCTTTTGGACATGGATTGCTGGCGGAATGACTGACTTGAAATAGGAGGAGCAGGAGCATCTGGAGCGACAAAAGATGGGTATGACAGACAGCTCCCTTCAGCTGAGGTAGTGAAGCCTTGGCTGGCTGAAACAGGGAGCGATGTGACACTAGGTGATGCAGCAGGCTGGATCACCTCATCAGAGCCACGGTTCTCCCAGGCCACTTTATGGTGACGCTGCATATGTTGATGCAGGGCTGTGGTGCCAACATTGGGACTTTGGCCAGGCTTCACCTTCTGCCGACATATCTTGTATGTGGCCAGGTTAATATCCTCCGGATGCTTGATGAAAAGCTGCCACACCGCCTAGTAGCTGATTTTCCCCCCAAAAGTCCACACTGATTGACTGCTACTGCCGCTGACACCAGGAATCCCTGTTCCATTACTTCCCGGGAAAGTAGGCTGCCACAAAGCAGGCTGTCTACCCTGGGCACATGTTTGGCTTCAGACTTCCCACTTCTGCCACTCTGCTGACTGCCAACCATGCTACCACCTTGCTGGCTCAACTGCTGCCCCATGGGCAACCTGCAATACTCTTCTCCTGATGATGATGAATGTGATCGGCTTCATCATCATCGAGTTGTGTCTGCACGTCACTGATGTCATCCTCAGGTTCCTCAACAGTGTCTGCTTCAGGAGCCTGAATGCTTGCAACATCACCTCCCACGTCACTCTCATCATCACTACTTGCCCGCCTAGCGGAGGAAGCAATTGATGTCTCCTCCACTTCTTGACTGGGCAGTAGCTGCTGACTGTCCTCTAGTAGATCGTCCTCACTAAATAGTGGAGCTGAACCCACAGAATACAATACTTCTGTGGGGGAGGGAACAGCATAGGACAGAGGCAATGGAAGGACAAGGACTGCTCACGGTGCATGCCAACTGAGGGTTGTGTCTCAGGAACCCACCGAATGTTGACTGGTGGTATCAGATGTCACTTGTGATTAAGTGGATGACCGAGTGAACCAATCGATGACGGCAGATGGGTTGCTGGTCGAGACATGACTGCTAGCTGATACCGGGAGCTCAGGCCTCTCGCTGCGAATCCTGCTACCACTCGCCCCCTAGTCTGCTGCGACCTCTGCCTGATGAATTTAGGCCTCTGCCACTCCTCTGTGCACGTCCAGGCACTTCTCTGCCTGGCATACTTATACACCAGCTGAGTGCGTATGTGCTACACTTATGAGAGGAGGACAATACACTCAACTACCCTTAAAACTGTACTAGACTACAGAAACAAGTGTGTAGTTTTTGCTGGCCTTTCACAGTAACTAGGCCCAAATTAGTTTAACAGGAAAATATATAAAGGACATCACGTAGGTACATGTACAGTTTACACTTATGAGAGGTGGACAATACGCTCCACTACAAACTGTATAAGGCTACAAAAACAAGTGTGTAGCTTTGCCTGGCCTTTCACAGTAACTAGGCCCAAATCAGTTTTTCAGGAAAAGAAATGTACACCACGTAGGTGTACCTACAGTTTACACTTATGAGAGCTGGACAATATGCTCCATTACAAACTGTATAAGGCTTCAAAAACAAGGGTGTAGCTTTGGCTGGCCTTTCACATAGACTAGGCCCAAATTAGTTTTTTAGGAGAAAAAAAACACATAGGTGTCCCTACAGTTTACACTTATGAGAGCTGGACAATATTCTCAGCTTATAACTGTATAAGGCTACAGAAACAAGGGTGTAGCTTTGGCTGGCCGTTCACAGTAACTAGGCCAAAATTAGTTTTTCATGAAAAAAAAAAAACTTATGCACAGGTTACACTTATGAGAGGACAATAAGCTCCGCTACGCAATCTGTATTAGGCACTGTGACTATGGCTTTTTGTGCCCACCCTAACTGGCCCTAACTGGAATCGCTGTGTAGTAAAGCCCAGTACAGTACTATTTGGCACTAAGAGCAGGTGACAATGGCTTTTACTGCTCTTTTACTGCTCTACCTGACTGTCCCCTTTAAGCTTTAGAGTTGCTGTACACCCCAATGCAGCAGTGGAGTGGCTGTGTATTACACCCAAAAGTGTACTTTTACTAAAGAAAACTGTCTTTGAAAATCCAACCACTAGGGGTCCCCATACCTCCTGGGACACTGATGAGTCCCACAGCAGCATGAGTGTGTCCAAGGGTAATGGCTGATTGACAAGGCTGCAGGAGGAACACAGCCTGCAGCAACACTCCTGTAACACAGAGTTTTACCAAACATGTACCTCCAGCTGTTGCAAAACTACAACTCCAAGCATACCTGGACAGTCAAAGGATGTCTGGGCATGTTGGGAGTTTTAGTTTTGAAAAAACTGTAGACACATAGCTGAAGGCAACACAGCTGCAAACGCTGTACCTACAACTATTCAAAAACTACAAGTCCCAGTATTACAGGACTGCCTAAGGATGACACACATGAATGACATAGCAATATGTAAGTTACACACTCACCATATTGTCTGATAGAGTACAGGCAATTCCCAATGATCATTGTGTAATTGTGTGTGTGTGTGTGTGTGTGTGTGTGTATAGCATGAAACCAGAGAGGAAAAAGTTACAGAGCAGGGCTTCCAGGCTCCTCCAAGAGCAGTGAGTCAGCAGAGTGAGGGAGGGGGAGGAGTCATCACAGTGCACAAGAGAAGGACACGCCCTTCCTTTTTACAAAATGGAAAAGACTTGGGCAGCTGTAATATGCAATTTTTTGTGAAATTTTGGTGATAGAGACATAAAAAATTACATTTACATAATCAGGATGAGGTACTGAGCAACATAACAGTTTTTCTTTTTTGAGCAAAATAATTTTTTTTACTTTATTTTTAGTCTGACGCCATTGAGTGAAGGCTTATTTTTTGCTGGACAAGCTGTACTTTTTATTGGTATAATTTTTGCGATACCTGCTACCTTTTGATTTTTTTTTATTCCGCTATTTGTACCAAGATTGGCGAATTTTGTGCTCTTTTGTACTGCACATTTGTACTGCAGCACAGTATGACATGATGATCTGCAGACACTACAGCCTGTGCCATCCAGCCTCTGGCTGGATCTCACAGGCTTCCATAGCAGGCGGACAGGAGGCCATTATCTGGCCTCCTGCTGCCATAGCAACCAATGGCGACCCACGATCTTATTGTGCCCTCCCCCTGTCAACACCATAGTTGCCGTGATCAGGATTGATCACGGCATCTATGGGGTTAATGCTTCCAGGACCAACGCGATTGTGGCCCCGGCAGCTGCGGCGGGACCCTGGCTGTGATTGACGCACTCAGCAGAGCAGTAGATCGTCAGGACATATGCATACGTCCCAGTGCGCGAACATGTCACGTGCTGGGATGTATGCATACGTCCTATAGTGGGAAGAGGTTAAGAAGTACCATAAGAAATACATTTTGAGATCTGATTCGTTGCTATGAGCAATAAAGTTTTGCTTTTCGACAGTTTTTATGTTATCTTTTAAAGGAGTTGTCTAAGCAGAATGTGACGTTTTGGCTACATGACATCACATCCCCAAGCCCGGAGGCGCCACACAGCAGGAACTGTTTTTGTCTTTATGCAGACGATATGGGGCTCTATAACAGAAAAACAGAGCACTAACCATTGTAAAGATAAATTATCATAACAATTAACATATGATAAACTATATTTTAATCTAAATAGGTACATGCTGTATTAGTGGTAATATAAATGGTAACAACATTACTTGAATAAAGGAATTTTTATTGTGGCCCTAGATCAATTGGACGATGATTTAGAGAAGTTGTCAGAGATTGGGGCCTGTCACTTTTATGTTTTATTAGCAGAGTACATGGGGTTGCCCGGTCTTCCTACTTACACCTTGTGGGAGAGGAAAAGTAACAATGACGCTCTTGTCCTCATATCCCGACCTCATATCTCGACCCTTATATCCCGTCCTTATATACTGTCCTTAATTCCATCCTCATATCCTGATCTCAAATTCTGACCTCGTATGCCGTCATCATATCTCATCCTCATATCCTGTCCTCATATCCCATACTTAGGTGAGGCTAAGTAGTTATAAAGAGGTGGTAGGCTGAAAATGGAAGGGGCATGGCTTTGAGGAGGCATGGCTTGTACGAGGGGGCATGGCCTGCAAGTCAGACGAAAACATTCACCTGGAGCTTGTGGAGTAAGGTGGAGCTAAGCTGTGATGAAGAGATTG
Organism: Hyla sarda; assembly: GCF_029499605.1. Classification (NCBI taxonomy): domain Eukaryota; kingdom Metazoa; phylum Chordata; class Amphibia; order Anura; family Hylidae; genus Hyla; species Hyla sarda. Next base: position 78,879,930 of record NC_079196.1, on the reverse strand, counting down.
TGGTTGGAAGGACCTGTATTGTGGGTGCATATCGGGCAAAAATTGTATTTTCAGCCTTAAGCTGAAACAAAGAAAGGGCCAGAAGTAGAAGGGCCATGGCTTGCAAGCTGGATGAACACACTCACTAGGAGATGCAGAGCGGAGCTCGTGGAGTAAAGTACCAGAAGTCCCATAGACTTGCATGGGACTTTAGACAAAAACCCTGACCCTCGCAAATGGGGTTAATTTAACTTTTCTTTATTTTTATTTGACATATAAGTAACATACATAGCAAATTTTATCTCCAGTTGTTTGGAAGTGATGCTGGAACATACACACACACACACACACACACAGATATACATACACATACATACACACATTGGGGGGAGATTCATCAATACCTGTGTAGAGGAAAAGTTGACCAGTTGCCCATAGCAACCAATAAGATCACTTCTTTGATTTTTAAAAAGGCCTCATAAAAATGAAAGACACAATCTCATTGGTTGCTATGGGCAAGTGGTCAACTTTTCCTCTGCACAGGTTTTGATGAATCTCTCCCCATGTGTGTGCAGCCACTTCACTGCCTTTTTTTTTTTTTGCTGTGTTTTTGGCTTACTAGCGCCAAATTTATCAAAATGACGTACAGACTTTAATAAATTTTGCATAAATGAAAAATCACCTCAGAACTTGCTATAGGATGTAATTTTTCTCAGGCAAGACAGAGGTGGTATGAATTTTCTTTTTTTTTTTTTTGTACTTTCTTTTTTTTTTTTACTTTTATGCCTTTTTAAAAAAGACGTAGTTAATAAACCTCATCCACTGCATAGTCAAGAATGAAGCACTGCATTTTACAGTCACTTTTTCCAAAGTTTTCCTCGCAAAAACTAACTGCACAAAAATTTTGTGCCAAATTTCAGCCAATAAAATGTCAGCAAGGAAATAATAAATCTCCCCCATTGAGTTTTCTAAACTGTATTTAGATTATTATACAACAATTGCTCTTTTTTTATATGGTATGAGCTTTCTTTTTTAGATTCGCTTTTTCTGTGACTGCATTCTATGACTCCAATTCTTTTTCAGTGTAAAAATCAGTTTCCCTTCATGAGTGACAGGTAGATAATGTAGAAGGAGGACACTGAGAATGTAATAGATGTTACCATCTCCATGAAATAAGGGTCATGGATGCAGCAACATGGATGATTGTTCAGTATGATGTGAGAGCAGATTTTCCTCATGATATTATGTGTCTATTCGCACATCAGAGTTCACACTCGGAAACGTGACAACGTGAGAATTTATTTTTTGGACCCGACAGGCAATATTACGAGAGATGCGAACGTGTTTCTAAATGAGCCTTCCCAGAGACAGTGTGAAATAGTTTTCTTTGTCTTCTAATAAAAGACAACACAATCAGAATATATGCAGCATTGAAATACTAGTAAAATCACTGTAAACAGCTAAGATTTATCACCCAGAGATTACATCTAACACCAGTGTTTGCTGAAATCCATGTGGCACTTACTAGGGGATGGGTGCAGGAATAAGGTTAGCAGCCCCCCTCCCTTTGCCTTGGTTGTCTGGGTGCTCCCGGTGCATGCTAATCACCGCTGTTTCCTTGGTGACGGTGAGGAGAAGAGAAATGGCAATGCTGAGAAAGGGGTAGTGAGGCCTGACGTTGACCACGCATTGGGAAAGAGGCACATGAATAGCATTGGGATCTGTTTCCCTGAGCGACAAGGATTGAAATACAAAACAGTGGCGGCACTAACAGCGAAAAACCCAAACCGGCTGATTTCAGCAAAAGCTTTTTATACATGTAGTCTAAAAATGTATCCTATTTTATGCCATGATGACAGCTAGACACTGCCGTGCGGTCAAGAATTCTGTAAAGCTTTGCAATTTTTTTTTACTTTATTTTGCATTAATCTCTAAAACATCGTTATATTTCATAGTGTGGTAGAAGTGTTTAATATAGAGCCACCATGCTTCCCTTCAAAGTTATCATTTTACAGATAGTCCCAAAGCCTGTAAAACTTATACTTAGTATATTCACTGTCTATATCACATCTGAGATGTCATGGAACCTTAAACTTTATTCAGACCAAGCTCAATGATATTAATAAAAGAAACAACAAAGCACATCTTTATCAAAGATACAGTAACAGTATGATGTGACTTGTCACCGAGACATCAAATGTTTTCATTGGTTGGGATCTGTGTGTTTACTTCTTCGCTCTCTGCATTCCAGTAGCACCAATCAAGCTAAGTCTATGCAGCCCATCTAGTGCAACTGAATGGAGATCGCATAGCATGTTCGGTGGGGGTCACAGCATTGATCAACCGATTAAACTTTTGACACGTGTCTGTCAAAAGGTTTTTAAGGGGGTGTGGCTTGACACAGTGTTTTGAGGACATGTGCTCCTGGCTTGCATATCCTCATATGCTTGCATCTTAGTGCTGTTAATCAGGAGACCGCCAAAATAACAAGAGGAAAGGCTACCATTAGCCCTCCATCTCCACAGTGGAACCTGAATGCCTACTTCACCCTGTTGCAGACGTGCCAGAGTGGATCTTTACCGCCAGGTAGCACGGCGGCCACACCAACCTCTTTTGCTTCTGGGTAGTCCACTGCAGCTGGTCCGGAACTTCCTCAGCTGCCCCTGCTGACTCCGGATGTGGGATCTTCTGTTTTGGCTCTCCCTGACTCCTGCTGTGGCGATGCCTGGACCCTCCAGTCCTGCTCAAAAGACCTCTCTGGCTCCATGCATGGCCAGGACTACTGAAATGCTGAGCTCTTCAAAAGATGTTTCCCAAGTTTTATCTGATATTTTCAACATGTGCAAGCAGCGAGGAGAACCGTGAAACCTTTGGAAGGTCAAGAGAGTCTTAAGATTACAGCCAGTGCCCAGCAAGTTCCAGTTAATACTCTTCAGTTGTTAGGATTCGGCAGGCTGGAGGTGGATCCTCTGTGTCAGAGAGGGATTGGCGTGGACCGTGTCGGTGGACCGGTTCTAAGTTGCTACTGGTTTTCACCAGAGCCCGCTGCAAAGCGGGATGGACTTGCAGCGGCGGTAGCAACCAGGTCGTATCCACCGGCAACGGCTCAACCTCTCTGACTGCTGAGATAGGCGCGGTACAAGGGATTAGACAAGAGCAGGGTCGGACGTAGCAGAAGGTCAGGGCAGGCAGCAAGGATCGTAGTCAGGGGCAACGGCAAGAGGTCTGGAACACAGGCTAGGAACACACAAGGAACGTTTTCACTGGCACAATGGCAACAAGATCCGGCAAGGAAGTGCAGGGGAAGTGAGGTAATATAGGGAAGTGCACAGGTGAAGACACTAATTAAAACCCATGCGCCAATCAGTGGCGCACCGGCCCTTTAAATCGCAAAGAACCGGAGCGCACGCGCCCTAGGGAGCGGGGCCGCGCACGCCGGGGCAGCACAGACGGGGAGCGAGTCTGGTAAGCGGGTCGGGATGCGCACCGCGAGCGGGCGCGTCCCGCATCGCGAATCGCATCCTGGCTAGGGACATTATCGCAGCGCACCCGGTCAGCGGGTCTGACCGGGGCGCTGCGAACAGGAGAACGCTGTGAGCGCTCCGGGGAGGAGCGGGGACCCGGAGCGCTCGGCGTAACATCAGTTATAAGTTTACTAGCAACATTCAAGATATGTGCCTGGCCTCTTGCCAAGAAGTAACCACTAAGTGTATATTGGCCAGTGTAAGGCCGGGTTCACACTACGTTTTAAGCAATACAGAACCGTATACGTCTGGGGGGAGTGAAAACAGGGTGCTCCCATATCCAGCCCGTATGTACTGTAATGCATTTCAATAAGCCGACCAGAGTCAAATGCTGACTCCGGTCGGCTCAACTTTGCCCAATATACGGTTCTCTAGCCGGACCTAAAACTGTGGTGTGCCACAGTTTTAGGTCCGTTAGGAAAACCATATACGGGACAAAAATGAGCCGACCGAAGTCAGCATTTGACTCTGGTGAGCTCATTGAAATGTATTACATACGGGCCAGATAGGGCTGGGATACGGGAGCGCCCGGTTTTTGTGCCCCCCCCAGCCGTATACGGTCCCATATTGTTTAAAACGTAGTGTCAACCCAACTTAAACTGTGAACTCTCATTAAGGGGTACTCCACTGGCCAGTGTTCTGGCTGCATTCAGAACAATTAGTTCCGAACGCTGTGTGCTCGCTGCAGGGGTCGGCCGCACCCCCTCATGATGTCAGGCCAGGCCCCCTCGACGAAATTCTATGGAAGGGGGCGTGATGGCCGCCACGCCCCCTCCCATAGACTTGCATTGAGGGGGCATGGCCGACCCTCACAGCGCGCGCACAGCATTCGGTACTAAATGTTCCGAACACAGCCGGAACACTGGCCACTGGAGTACCCCTTTAAGACCTCCTGTCAATTCTCAAACAGTGCCTTAAAAATGTTTAGTCAGAAATAAATGTCAGTAGTCAGGATTGTCTAGTGCAAGGAAAATGTTTAACCTAGCCAGTCTTGTTTTTTAGTCCTTAATGTCACAATTCAGTCAGAACTGTCTTAGTGAAAATGCTTTATGCCAGACAGTCAATAGTGTGTTTCCAGTCAGAAACTGTATTCTCAGAAAATGTATTGTTTAATATGTAATAATGTCTTTAGTCTATATACTATCTATGTTAGGGATGTGATAAAACATCCATATATAAAGCCTTCTATGTTAGGAATGTGACCAATATATAATGTCTTAGTCAGGATGCATTCAAGGGAATACCCTGGAGATAAATTTTGCATACAGTTGATCTCAACTCTCTTCAGTTGCGGGGAAAAGATGCTGAATGCCAATGGTCCCCATAGCACATGACCGGTAGTAGAAAGCCTCTGATAGAAGAAAGCCTCAGACAGCTCGAGCCCGAATCTCCGAGTTGATTTGTTTGTAAAAATGCACACAGCCGAAGGAAGAGCTTCAAGATTTGTTTCATGTGTTTTTTCGCCTATTGTTTGTTTCTCTTTTGTGTTTGTACATCCCTCTTATTCAAATTATTTTTGGTGGTATAAACTGTGAGCAGTACTTTATACAATGCTTAGTTTAGGGAGTTTAAAATGGCCCTTCTTCCATAACAATTGTGGTTTTCAACAAAGGCACCAACTTTCCAGTCATTATCCTTGTGGAGGAACTTTCAACCTATTCCTAAACTCAGGAATTTGTATTTGCACTAAAGAAAAAAATGTGTTATTATATTTCTCTATCCTCGTCAGTCTCCAGCCTTGAGAACTGGGTGCCGAGGATGGCTGTTCTTAAGAGGGGGAGTTTGTGGTGTCCCAGCACCAAATGCTGTCCTGTGGGCTAAAGATTGCCTCGGCATCCCTGCTTTCTCTATGTTGGGCCCACTGCTCCGTTGTCTCATTTATTATTCTGTGTTGTATTTCTGTGTTATATTATCCTTGAATTGTGTACTGTACCCTTAAGGGAATGCTGCCAAGTGACCAGGTGACCCTGGCGCCCCAATAAGAGCCCCCCAACATTGGCCTTTATTGTAGTGTACGGGGAGGGGGAGCTGTTCAGTCAGAGGCTTATTCAGAGTCTAGTTAAAGGTGAGAGGGGAGAGCGAAAGGAATCTTGGTGTTGAATAGCTGAGGAACAGAGTGAGGAGACCTGAAGAAAAGCCTAAAGTCTTCAGCCACGCCAATCACTGGAAAACCCCAGCGCACAGATGAAATTCAAAGCCTGGCGGTAAGCACAGAGTCCTTGGGGAGAAAAATAATCTACAGTCAGTAAGCACAAAGGCGGGTATTTATCAATTTTGCCTGTTGACAGTTTCTTTTTACCCTTTTTTTTCACTTTGGTTTTCGTGGACATGCACCAAATTTATCATTTGGTGCAAGTTGTTAGTAATTTTGGCTCAACTGTTGAAATCAGCTGTTCACAGTGCCTTTTACACAGAACTCACCGCCACAGAGGACGCGTCTTTTACCCTGTAGAGGAGCCATTTCGGAGTCCCTCCTGCAGTCTATCAGCAAGCGACATGAGTTATTTTCTTTTGTGGGGTTTATTCATGTGAAATGGATTTTGAGTTTTTTTGTTTTTTTTTTGTTACTTTAGTGCTTACCTTTCCTGAACCTGTGTGGCCATGTCCAATGCTGGCTCAACCGAGGGTGAAGATTCCTCAGAGACAACTATGTGGCAGGATAGTATTGCGCAGCCCCGGAGGCCTCGCTGCTGTCACTAAAAAAATGTTTTTATGTATTTTGACGCCTTTACATTTTCTGACATTGCTAAGTGTGTTTTCCATGTGCAAAATTTCTTGGCGGTGAATTGCGCCAAAAAAACAAACCCTAAAGGTGCAAAATTGAGCCAAAGATCGGTTGGTGCAAATGATGAATTACTGACTAAAGTTAAAATCACACACAGGACCGTGTGATTTTGAGAAAGTTGTAAAAATGACAGTGGAGAAAATGCGCCAAACTTTGGCACAAAAAGATACTGCGCCAAAGTATTGCGCCAAAGTTACGTGAAAAAAAACACATAAATCCTTTGATAAATACCCCCCAAAGTCCCTCAATCCAGCATGGGCTGCCATAATCACTAATCTGCAATTTCACCTACTACAAGTGTCAGCAAGGCGACAGGCTCCCCTGGTTACTCTCTGCACATCCCTGTGCACTAAAAGATTTGCTAATTCCTGCAGTAAAGATAGTTGGGGAGATTTATCAAACCTTGCCCAGAAGAAAAGTTGCTGTGTTGCTGAGATCACCCAAGTGAATTTACCAAGAAAATCGGACATGTGGACGTACCCATACCAGGAGCAGAACAGTGTTTGGGTGTCTCTTCCTCTTCTGCCCTTCTATAGATGTCTATGGACTGCAGCTGTGATATCTGCCTCTTTGAAGATGAACTTTACCAGTGAGTCGGCGATCAGTTCTGGAAGACAAGTGGCTGAAGTGAGTGGAGAAGTATTTTTATCGAAAGATTACGAAGTTTGTTATCACAGTTTGTTTTATTAATTAATAGGGGAAACATTTCTTCTTCTCTGCCTAAGGTGCAGTTGCAGAGTGGCCAATAAAGGATTTCTGTGCAGCCACCATCAGGAAATGCAACGCATGCTGCACTGTACACTGTAACTGTATACTGAATAGTGTGCTTATACCAAGCACAGCCTGTAGTATTTACCGTATTTTTCGCCCTATAGGACGCACCGGCATATAAGACGCACCAAATTTTAAAGGTGCAAAATCTAGAAAAAAAAGATTCTGAACCCAACAGTTATCTTCAACCTGCGGACCTCCAGATGTTGCAAAACTACAACTCCCAGAATGCCCGGACAGCCAACGGCTGTCCGGGCATGCTGGGAGTTGTAGTTTTGCAAAATCTGGAGGTCTGCAGGTTGAAGACCACTGGTATAGGAGGTAATACTCACGTGTCCCCGCCGCTCCGGACCCGTCATTGCTTGTCACCGCTGCCCTGAATGTTGCTCCATCGCTGTCGCCGCGTCCCCGTGGTGTCCCTGACGCTCCGGACGTCTTCTTCCCCGGGATCCCCGCTCTCCGTCACCACGTCGCTACGCACTCCGCTCCTATTGGATGACGGGATGGCGTGCGCGACGACGTGATGACGGCGAAGGAGAGCGCCGGCCATGCAGGGGATCCCGGCACGGAGCAGACACCGAGGAGGCAGGTAAGGTCGCTCCGGTGTCCTGTAAGCTGTTCAGGACGCCACGATTTCACAGTGGCGGTCCCGAACAGCCCGACTGAGCAGCCGGGTTAGTGTCACTTTTGATTCAGACGCGGCGGTCAGCTTTGATCGCAGCGTCTGAAGGGTTAATACAGGGCATCACCGCGATCGGTGATGTCCTGTATTAGCCGCGGGTCCCGGCCGTTGATGGCCGCAGGAACTGCCGCGATAGGTATGTATTCACCGTATAAGATGCACCAACTCCCCCCCCCCCCCCCCCCTTTGGGGAAGAAAAGGTGCGTCTTATACGGGGAAAAATACGGTAGATTATGGCTACAATGATTTGTGATATATCAAGTACTATGAGGTATGCCTCTGATTTAAAAGTTGTTCACCCATTACCTATATACAACTGCATCAGGCATCATCATGTAGTTGTCTATGTACTATTTATTTATTTATTTCACTACATATACATTTCAGTGCAGCCTGTATAGAATGGCGCACACAGCAGGCTTATATGTTTTCCACAGAGACTAAGTAATGATCATAATATGCAATTCAGTGTATACTTGACAGCAATGTTTTCACAAACAAGTCTGTTATTACCTTTAAATTACCAACAGTGCTATGACTGGATTCTCGACTTGCAACACAAAAATGTTCTAATACTATTTACTGCAACAATATTTTTACACCAATAAACCATCATAAGCAGCAGCGCTTGAGACAACAATTCATTAGATGTCTATGTGGGAGTATTGTTCTGGCAATATTTTAGTAAGCATAATTTCACAGTAGATCAGCATTCCAAATCAGCTGGTATGTGGATGCAATGTAGAGCCCCCCAAACATTGCTTCTGGAGAAAATAGAATGACTGCTCAGATCATTCACATACGCCTCTTAATAAAACACATGTTTTATGAGCCTAAGAAATAAACAAATCATTTTATTGTTTGGATTGTTGCAGATGTGCCAATACCAATATAGGAATGTACTCAACAGTGCTGCAGACACATTTGGGTACTAAGACACCCATAGCAGGCCTGGGGGGCCTTCACAGTGTCCTCTGCTGCAATAGAAAACCATTGGCACTGGTGATTGTGTTTCTGGAAAGCAGAGGGAATAAGTGGTGCACACAAGCCCCTTACATGCATTCGTCACAATTTCACTGCAGCATGTAAGGCGTCAATCTACCAGGAGCGGCTTCTTTTCTGCACTTAGTAGTCAAAGCGTGAGCCTGACTGTCATGCTGATTTATTTCAATAGTATACTGGGTTAAAGTGTGGGTGAATAGCTGTAAAAAGTTATTGAGATATTTCCTGAATTCTCCCCGTCACAAAGTCTGCAACTGCTTTAGGAGCCATGATCAGTATTGATCGTGGCATTTAAAGAGTTAATGGCAGACATCAGTGCGATTGGCTGTCCGCCATTAGTGTAATACATACATTTAGGTGCACTACTGTGGTAGATGTAACAGTGACTGGAGGTAACTGGGAGCAGGCTGTGAGTCGGACCTAATGCTGCTGTAATTGCCCACTGGCCCCTGGTATTGCCCATTGAGCACAGGTAGGTTTAGTATTAGGTCCTGTGCCACTTGAGAAACCTTGGCGTTGGTGTGGGGGCTCAGGTATGTCCTTCATATAAGGATATACTGGATAATGTCTCAATTTTAATATAATTTTGAGGGTTAGTCATATGTTACTGTCTACATCTACCACAGTAGTGCACCTGAATTTATGTATTATTCTATATGTTACACATCCACACCTTTCATCTGGTGTAGGATGCCATTGTGGCACTTGTAGTCTGCTGCAGGGATCCCCCATTGTAAGCATTTTATGAAGGGATTGCCCTTAGAAACGGGCCACAAGCACAGGATCTGCTCCCCCAGCATAAATGCACAACTGCATTTGGGGTTGAGCACCTCCTGCTTTTTGAAACCATGTTTTTTCTTCTTGTTGTCCGCCATTGGTGGCAAGGTCTCGGCTGCTGATAGAAACCAGGATCTGAGGTGCATGAATTACGTCCATGTTCATGACGTCCTGGTGTGCTAAGTACCGGGGCTCCGGGCATACATTTACATCATAGGTCTATTAAAGGTTAAACATTGGGTTATTTTTTGATGATTACTTCTCTTTAATGGCCACTGTAATTAAGAGGTTAAATAATTTATGTCATTGGTTTATTTATTTAGCTGTAATATAATCTATCTGGAATATCCCTTTAAATTGGTTATAAATTCAGCAATTTGTCAAGTAGGGAACATCAAAAGGTAATGACGCTTACTTTTTCCACATGACATAATGTTATTAGAGGGCATCCTTTAAAACCAGACCGGTGATCTGATACTTTGTCAAGGTGGCAACAAACGTTCATGAGTGAGGAATTATATATACCATTTGAGAACTGTGTGAATCATTGCACAATATTGAATGTATTATAACTGCATTGGATACTGGATTTGAGCGATCAAATAGGATCTTTTTGTTCTACAGCAACAAGAAGATCCTAACATAAACTGTAAACAAAATGTAAGATACGAAAACGAATTGTCATGATTCCCTAAATAAAAGTAACACAATCTCTACCTCACACTCAGTTTTCGCCTGATTATGAAAGAGGTGAAGGGAGGGGGGTTATTAATTTCCATTTCTTTCATCTCAGAAAGCTGCAGGAGAAGAATCATTACATTAAAGAGGACACATCTCATGGGACCCCAAAGGCCCTAAAGACACAATTAGAGGATAAACTTAATAGGAACGCATTATCAGGAACTTTATAAATGATAAAGTTATGAACTTGAGAAAAGTTTAGTGGTTACTGTCAATTTCTTAATCGGATTGTTCAAGATTCAAAAACTTATGGTTACTTTCTTCCAGAAACAGTGACACGCCTATTTATAGCTTAATATTATTATTTTATAGCGCCCTTAGTTCCAAGGAGCTGAACACATTGTAAGGGGTTAAAATACATATTGTCACAACAAACGCAAGTACAATAAGCATAAAACAGTAAATGACACACTGATATAACAAAAAAGTGCCCTTCCCACAAGAGCTAACAACAACAAGGGGAGAAGAGAGGAGGGAAACAGTATGTGAGAAAGACAGCTGGTCATCTGTGAGCAAGTAAGGAAGCAGCCATTCATAAGGCAATACAGTGGCAGTGGTTCTTGCAGGTTGTAGGCTATCCCGAAGAGAGAGGTTATCAGGTTGTAGGTTTTGATGGTGGGTGAATGCCGCATATGTTGTGATAGCGACTTCAAGTGGATTGGGGGGGGGGGGTAGCGGTAGAAGTCTTGGGGATGTAAATGTGAGGTGCGGACAGTGGTATTGGGAGATCAGGTCACAGAAGTATGAAGTGTGCATAACTTTGGACAGAAAGCAACATTGAAGTATAATAGCACACCAGTAATAATATATAATTCAAGTGATCTTTATTGCACAAAATTCTTATACACACACAATAAACACAAACACAGAGGGCATTAAAAAACAGTTAAAACTGGCCCATGAGAGCCAAAGCACAACTCAGGAGTGAGGCAATGAACCCCCTGCCCTAAAGATGAGCACCCACCCTTAGAAGATCTATACATTTAAATATAGACACTTCAGCCAGTATATAGACCAAACAAAGAAATACATGTAGGCAAGCAGATATAAGTGAGCAGATAATACACTAATGGGGTAAGTGACCAGTGCAAGTAATAACACAATAATTGCACATATCCCTAAATAATAATAATATGAATAATATATTGGATATAAACAAAAGAATTACAGTCCCCCGATATAAAGTGCAGTGTCAGAAAAGTAATCACTCAATCCACATGGTTCTGGCAAATACTAAACCCTGCAAGAGGAAAGCATCCCAGACTGGAGGAGTCCGTGATAGTTGTTAACAAACAGAGAACCCCACGTGTTCTGTCGCCACCTGACAACTTCCTCAGGGGTGTTGTGCTCATAAATTACCCTCCAGAATTTATATACACTCCATAATCTACCCAACATACCTTGCAGATGGAAGCTTAGTGGCTTTGCCGTCACACATTTAGGACTCAATGCATTTAATACAAACGACACAGGAATTGACACTACCGGAAGACATCTTACTTGTCATGTGTGACGTAGAGTCATTATACTCTTTAGTTTTATTACACCTTTAGTTTTGATCTACACATAGGGGGATGACACTGCACCTTATATACTCAACACACATTTTATATTGTATACACATATAGTTTTATTTATAGTTGTCACATTCTACATATATTAATATCACATGTTATACTATCACTATATACAGGGGTATGGGGTGTATATTTGCAGTGTTATTTGCAGTGTTTGGTTGTGTTGGTGATGATGCAGGCCTGGTCATCTCGGGGACCATTTAGATATTTACTTATCTATGAGAGCCAATGATATTGAAAACCTATATTTTTCCTCTTGTATAGGCACACATATATATGATGATGCTCACTAGGACATGTGAACTCCTCTTGATGGACCATTGGCCTGGGCTCCCCTTCTTTGATCGTCTGATCTCCCAGTTTCCTCTCTCTTCTGGCATATACTGTATATAGAGGATGACGCCTTATAAGATATGTAAACTCTTCTTGAGTTGGACCTCCTCCGTTTGATTTCCTCCTTTTCTTTTGGTGATACTACCTTGAGATGATGACTATGGTGGATATTATATGGAAAAGAAAAGGAGACAACTTATACAATAAACTTTATTGGACCTATACGTGGCTTGAGGGCTCTTCCCATTACCTAAATGATGGACTATTCATGAGAAGCCTTGATTGAGATGTGTTGACCCTGAAGTTGGAAGCTTGGAGGAGAATCCATAAATAACCTCTCCATCGTATATTTTTTTAACTGTATTTTTATTGTAGACCATATATAAAATTCTCTCCCCTGGGTTCTTTTAGATATGGCCAACCAGGACTCTATTATTATGCGTGGGTATTTAATTGCTCCCCCTCGTTGTTGTACTTCTGCTTAGATGTATCTTTGATGTTTTCTTTATATTATTATGTGACAACAAGATAAATATATTTCTTTAATGCACATCTTGTATAAATAAATGATGTACGATTGACAACCGTGCAGATGGAAAGCTTTTTAGGATACCATAAAAATTGTTTCCCACATGAGTTTTAATTGAACTACTTTTTTGAACTGGTGTTTTATTATAGGCTGTATTTTCTTTTATTCTATTAAGATACGGCGGCGTGACACGGTCACGCGGGTGTGTGGTATAGAAAATACCTACCTTTAGTAAAGGGCATAGGGTGTTACATGGTGGATATTGGGTTTACGGCGGAGTGACACGGTCGCACAGATGTTTGGTCTATTGATTATGAGGATGGACAACACTCACCTGACTAAATTAGCACAGTCCTGTGGAAAAAGAAAAAAGGAGCTGCGCCTGTGTATTACCCATCTGTGTCTGTGTCCCAATCAGGGACTAGGGGAGCCGCGAATCTATAAAATGGCTGCTCACCAGAAGTATGTAGAAATTGGCATATCACCCCTTAGGGTTACTCAGCATGTGGAAGCGAACTGCACGGCCCAGGGTCCAACAGGAGAGGATGAAATCTTCTCCCGTATGATCAAGAATAAATGAAGAGAGAAAAAAACGGAACCTTGTCTAGGCGCTGTTCGCAAATCCAGGTTAATGAAACACGAATATGTATGGAAAGTAAAGTGCCCAGAGGCACTGCGTTTATTAATAGAGCTTCCAATGACGCGTTTCGGAGGGTATTTCCTCCTTCCTCAGATTGGCATCTGCCAATATTAATAAACACAGTGCCTCCGGGCACTTCATTTTCCATACATATTAGTGTTTCATTAACCTGGATCTGCGGACAGCGCCTAGACAAGGTTTCGTTTTTTTCTCTCTTCATTTCTTAAATTAGCACAGTGGCAGGGTTACCTTTGTGTTATATGGTGGACGTACTGGACACTGAGAGGGACACATATGTAGGTGTGGACACTACGACGCACATATATATGTATATATATCTATAGGTACATGTTTTTTGTATCCTTGTGATACATTGGAAGGTGTTGTCTGCTAGCTCGGCATATATACAGTATGTTGGCACTAGATAATTTATATTAGTGAGTGTGTATGAAGATGTGCACTTTTGTGGATACATGTTCATTATACATACTCCAATATGCGATTAGCTATATTAACAGGTTTTGTTACTGTAATGTACATATATTTAACCCCTTCCCGACCTATGACATACATGTACGTCATGACCGGGAAGGTTTTCCCGACCTATGACGTACATGTACGTCATGCAGATACTGGCCACTACTCGCGGCATCCCGCCGCACCCGGTGGTCGGGACCCCCTCACAGCAATCACTCCCGGTGGTCGGGACCTAGGTGGGTTTCGCACCCCCCTCACAGCAATCGCTCCCGGTGGTGTGGGATGTAAGTGGTGACGTCACTACTGATGCTGCGGAAGTCCACAATACTTTCCGCAGCATCAGTAGTGACGTCACCACTTACATTCCACACCACCGGGTTTACCGCAAAGTGAGAGTTAACTGTACGGTTGAGACGCCACTGGCCAGGGCATTCTCCCGCCTTAACTCACAATATTCTTGATATTCAGCTCCCTCCTGGATCCATCACCAGTGACGCAATCATTACACGCTCAAGAAACGCAACAGAAATAACCGGAAAATGCACAAGTACATTTATCCACATAAATAGTAAATCTTACTCAACATTCTCTAAGTATAAGTTATCTACAGTAACACACAACGGACCTGAGTTATTTAACATATTGTATACGTCTCTGTGGATAGAAAAAGAAAAGAGTTTCAAATGTCAGAAGGAGAGGAGGAAAAAAAATTGTCTGTTAGTGCGAAACCTGCTGTGTCCATTAGGGGTTAAACAATTGTAACTGCCAAAATGGACTAAAATCTGCAAAACAATAATTTGCCAGATAATCATGCGTTCCAGAGGTGTTTAACCCTCAGCTTACTTCTGAATGTGTATGACCAGCTTTACCATTCCTACACAGTATATAAAGGTCCTGTGTTGTAACTTGTGCAAACAACACCATTCAGTTCTTTTATCTGTTCGGGAATGTGAACATGCCTTAGTCTCCTTCCTGTCTACCCAAGGGTGGTTATCTCCACTCTCTTGCCAGTTTTATGCCACTTTTCTTTGAGATTGTGAAATAAGGTTCTGCTCATCAAGAGCATTCCAAATAACATCTGTATCTAGAACAGTATTTATAAAGCAGAAATGATTTAGCAGAAGAGGTGGCTGCGTTTTAATAGCATTTTGTGACTTCCTGTAGCACTAAGTACATAATTGCTCAGAAATCTCGCTTGTTCAAACAAATCCAGCTCGTAATACCTATCTCCCTCCCACAATCCTCTTCTCTGCCTCCGGGATCATTCCAGAGCCACAGAAGAAAATATGTATACAGCAATTTGGAAACTGGTTTGCTCAACAAACCCTACATACTGTATTTAACATAGTTACTTCCTTCTGTTTATTGCTTATTGCTCTTCTTTTAGTACTTTATTGTATGTGCGCTATTTTCACCTAACTACACATAGTTATATCTATCAGCGATGGACAAACCATGTGTACAAACTGTGAAGTTGCACATGGGCCCCCAAAAGATAAGGGGGAGGCACTGTTGCCTTTTTTTGCTGACCAAATGTAGCTTAAAGCATACCTATCATCTCCCCCAAATAATAAAAAAAACTGTTATGTATTACTCAGTGCCTCACCCTGATCATGTACATCTATGTTTTATGTGTTTAGCCACTATATTTCTAATAACAACAGCTTACATCAGTTACAGTCTGGATTCTCATCTTCTCTCAGGCAGGGGGCGGGTCCCTCTCCTGCCCTCACTCTACATGACTGAACTTCCTCCCTCACTGTGTGTCACTGAGCCTAGGGAGCGAGCCTGGCAGGCAGCCAGCCAATCACTACAGGCTGCTCTGTAACCCTTTCCTCTCTGGATCTCCTCATCCTCTGATCCTCTTACATATTGCACGATTGGCTGGGATTTATAGTCCCCTACACACAATATCTTATGCAACATGAAAGAGGAGAAGAGGATAATATAACAGAGAATATATATATATTCTGTGGGCCTCTTTTGTGAGGACCCCTAGTGGCCACTTTTATACAAGCAATTTCTAAGTTAAATTAATGAAAAAAATAATTGAATGTATTTTGAAATATACTTATTTTATAGCAATCTATTGAATTGAACAAAAAAAAGGTTTGCGAGTCCGATATTCTGCCCTTGTACAGGAATCATCTGCTGCCTGCGATCCATATACACAGTAATACCTTTTTAAGAAGGCCACACAATGTTGAAATGTGAATTACTATGCGAGTGGTCCACTATGCATGCAACATATGGAAGACTAAAGATCTGGTCTTGATAAAGGGGTTGCGTTCTCAAAGTTTACACCAATCAGCCATAACATAAACCCATTCAGGATTGGGCAAGTTTTGGTCTTAAAGGAGTACTCCGAAGGAATAAAAATGTTTTGTAAATGACTTCTATTTCTTCATCCTAATCCTTCCAGTACTTATCAGCTGCTGTATGCTCCAGAGGAAGTTGTGTAGTTCTTTCCAGTCTGACCACGGTGCTCTCTACTGACACCTCTGTCCGTGTCAGAAAATGTACAGAGCAGGAGAGGATTCTATGGGGATATGCTCATTCACATTAACAGTATGTCTTTATAATGGCAACATTTGGTAAATGTCCTTTTACTTTTTTAGGACAGGCTCAGAAGTTTAGCAGCAATTCCCTGAATTTTTAAGATAATTTAAAAATCAAAGGAACCAGTTCAGTTATGAATTAGATTTAAGGGGCCTGGATGCTAGAAACCCCCATATATCCCCCTTTTTAACTCCTCCCCCTCAAAGTACTGAAAATTACATTTTGAACATTTATTAACCCTTTAGGTATTTCAAAGAAATTAAAGGGGTACTCCAGAGAAAAAATATTTTCAAATCAACTGATGCCAGAAAATAACTTCTATATAAAATCTTACTCCTTCCAGTACTTATCAGCTGCTGTATACTGCAGAGAAAGTTGTGTAGTTCTTTCCAGTCTGACCACAGTGCTCTCTGCTGGCACCTCTGTTCATGTCAGGAAAAGTGATGAGCGGCAGGGGCCATATTCGAATTTGCGATATTTAGCGAATATATGGATGAATATTCGTTCTATGTTCTCGAAATTCCCATATTTGCTATGTTTGTTCCCTTTTTTTTCCCTTGCGAAAATACATAATGAAATTCGCATAGTGCGCATGCACGATTATATCTTTCACTTAAAAGAAGGGACAGATCAGTGTCCTCTGGAAGTGCCAATATTTGCAAATATTTGCATATTCGTATATACGAAATATTCTTTGTTGTGATGTGTACTGTGAAGACGAAAAAAACAAAAAACAATATTCATCATTAAGAATATATATCGCTATATTCTAAATATTCACAAAATTGCGAAGTGCTGATATTCGCAGTAAAAATTTGCATTTAGAATATTCCCGCTCAACACTAGTCAGGAACTGTCCAGAGAACATGCAAATCCCCATAGCAAACCTCTTCTGCTCTGGACAGTTCCTGACGCAGATAGAGGTGGCAGCAGAGAGCACTATGGTCAGACTGGAAAGAACTACACAACTTCCTCTGTAGTATGCAGCAGCTGATAAGTACTGGAAGGATGAAGATTTTTACATAGAAGTTATTTACGAATCTGTATAACTTTCTAGTACCAATGGATATCTAAACATTATGTTTCCTCTCCCCTTTAGGCTAGGTTTTCACACAGTTTTGTTTTTTGACTTTTTTTTTTTTTTAAATACTGCCAATGCAGTTTTTGAGCCAAAGCCAGAAGTGTATTCAAAAGGAATGAGAAATATAAAGGAAGGACTTCATCTTCTCCTTCCTACTGGATCCACTTTTGACTTTGGCTTAATAATTGAAGTGGCAGTTTTAAAAAAAGCAAAAAAAAACCCTAGTCTTTAAAGGAAGGTGGTGAAATAATTTATAATTTTTTTTTCAAATTTAGTAAAAAAATTTAATCATTCTTTTATTTTAATAATACATTTTAATAATTGTTTTTACGTAACACCGCTGGTATTGCTAGAGGCACTCAACTCAATATTTACTATGTACTGTTTGACCCAACCACAGGCTATAGACATACAGGGGAACCTAGGGAATTTGGGGGTTCCTTTTATTTAGGATATTTTGTGGATAAAGTAGAAGAGGCCTTGGGGTGCCAAAACATTTCGCAAGACAAGTTGTTTCCTTCATTGGTACCATGTGACACTTTGATCGCTTATTATGAGAGGGTATGAAGAAAAAATCTATTCTTCTGTTGTTTTATATGTCTTTATTTTTCAGCATTATTGTCCATGCAGTGTAAATGCTAACTATTGATTGGCATGATTATGGTGATATCTAAGCAACAGCTAATGTATACTTTTTTTAAAATAGTTTATAACATTTACACCATAAAATAATTATTAGCAAAATGCATTATTTTTGGCAAATTTTTATGGCATTCACTGTGGTTTTATAGCCTAGGTTGTTATGGATGCAGCAAAGCCAAATATCTATATCTATCTATCTAGCAACAGAAGAATACAGCAGCACACTGCTAGCACAAAGATACAGATAAAACATAACTGCTATACAGCTATAGTGCAAAAAATGAAAAAGTGAGGTACTTAGCTCACAATTTGGCGGCCAAATAGCTTGGACCATCCGACCACGGTAAGGTGACCTCATTGGGACGGACTCTTCACTGGGAATATGCCTCTGTGTAATCAGTTCAACAGGCATTGCAAGGTCTGAGATGTCCAAGCACCTTATATACACCTACTAGAGGTGGGTGGGGTGCAGGAGCCAACATGGAGGTAGCCACTTCCCCGTATGTATAACACAAACAAGGATAAGTTAGCCAGCACTACTGACACCAAGCTACTATATGGACCTGGCGTACAGGTGCACGCTGCTAGGCTAAATATACAGCAATAGAAGAATACAGCAGCACACTGCTAGCACAAAGATACAGATAAAACATAACTGCTATACAGCTATAGTGCAAAAAATGAAAAAAATGAAAAAGTGAGTTACTTAGCTCACAATTTGGTGGCCAAATTGCTTGGACCATCCCATCACGGTAAGGTGACCTCATTGGGATGGACCCTACCTGTACACCAGGTCCATATAGTAGTTTGGTGTCAGTAGTGCTGGCTAACTTATCCTTGTTTGTATCCATCTATCTATCTATATATATATATATATATATAATAAAGTTGGGGTTGCGTGTTTTTTTTAAACTTTTTTATTCCTTTTTCTATTGTCCCACTTGACAAAGGAGTTATCTTGCATAATACACTGCAGTGCAGATCTGTGTATTTTGCCTGTCATTATGCCTGTCAGTGTTACACTGGAACGTAGCAGGAAGACCGGAGGCCATTCTAAGTTGCCATGGCTACCATTAACACCCAATGGAGAACAGAGGAAGCTTCTTCACTCTGTCAACCTGTTAGGTGCCATGGTCAGGCTGACAGGATTGGAGTGCAGTTTCACTCCTGGCAGTTGTGGCGGGAGTCTGGCCACACGTGGCAGCTGACTGCGGCCTCTGATATCACTGACACTGGTATCAGCAATGGATGTAACTGTAATGGAACGTACAGCAAAAATGAACATACAGTTACCTCCACATGCCAGAAAAGGTTAAACCCACTGATCGGTAAAGTAAATAACCTTATTTTTAACTTGTGACAATGATGCCTGTCAAGGGTGGGATATATTAGGTACCAGGAGTTCTTGCAGTTGATGTGTTGGAAGCAGGAAAAATGGTCAGGTCATTTTGCTCTAAGAATATTAGATCATAGGTCATATCAATCTGTATATGCCTATTACCAAAAAGTGTGTAGACCATTGAAAAGCAAATTGTCCCGGATGATATCTTTACCTCTCTGGCTAGTTCCTAAATCTATAAGACACATTGATGATGTATATTCCTCACACTTCACATCTTCAATCCAAATGAATTAGTGACCGTACATGTCTATGATTGTTCATATTCCCAGAAGTCTTTTAGGCAGAACATATTCCATGTTAAGAACATCTGGTATGACAATGGGGAGTCACAAAATAACCAACCGCAGCAAAATGCCATGTATCCTGCAAAGTAATGAGCAGAAGGGATTGTTAGGTCACGATCTGTTCACATTGCAGATCCTGCCTGTTTCAGGCTTATTGAGATAGGTCTTTCTGATGTGACAGATTCTCTTTGAACCTTTATGTGTCCACAATGATGAGTCACAAAACTTATGCACAGAATTATTTTGACAGATTAACACATTTCTTGGTTCTTGTGACTCTTACTAATGTGACTAATGATAGGATCATTCACTGCTTTATTGCTTCACACCAACAGGGCTTGAAAGAATGTTTACTTATGGCTTTATATGCTCAGTAAGTCTTTCATACATCAAACCCATCATCTTAATGGTGTATCATTTGTATGCAGAACTACGGTACATATACTTTGTGAATAATACATTTCCTGACTTTCAATCACTTGTCACTTTTCACCATATTATAAAACAATAAGGGCCCCCAGGCTAAACTGCTGTATCACCTAAAGGATGAAAGGGGCCCATAAATATGCCAGAAAGCTGACTGCACACACTATCCTAGAAAGGTTAGAGTTATTATTTCTAGTTTCATTCATGCTTGCTTACACTCACTGGCCACTTTATTAGATACTCCTGTATAATTGCTTGTAAACACAAATAGCTCATCAGCCAATCACATGGTGGAAACTCAATGCATTTAGGCATGTAGAAGTGGTCAAGACAACTTGCATAAGTTTAAATGGGCACTGTCATCAACTTTTTTTCCTGATATGTTGTAGTACTTATGTACTACAACATATCACTAATATACTTCCGTTATTTATTTTTGGTTTAAAATATTTTATTTTACATTTGAAAACCGGCCACTAGGGGTCTCCCTCCTAGTGGCCGGCAGCACCCTGCCGTGACGTCACAACTGAATTTGGGCCAATGCCGGCAGGACAATCGGTCCTAATTCAGTCAGCCAGTGCTCGCTCCCTGCCTGTCAATCAGACAGGCGGGAGCGAGCGTTGTTAACGCCTGGGCTGAGCTCATTGGCTGCCTGGCCTCGCAGCTGCCTCATTGGCTGCCCGCCCATGGCATGTACAGTCTGGAGGCAGCGCGGCACTGAATCTCAGTGCTGAGCTGATGCACCAGGACTGTACATGCCCTGTATGAGTAAGTGATGTCTTATTTCATTTACCCGTACTTCGTTTCGGTCCCGGATCTCGGCGGTCAGCACGGCAGGTGGGCGATGCTCCAATACTCCTCCTCCCTTGATGCAACTACACTGCTAAACAGGGAGGAGGAGACCCCGGAACAGCCTGCCGTGCTATTGGTCGCTCATCTATGCGCGCTCCCGACGTGCAGCATAGATAAGTTAAGGGCGGAAGTTGGCCGCCCCAGCAGGCATCAGCGACACTGCGCCTGCTGGGGAAGTCTGCCTGGTAAGTGAGCACACTACCAGTCAGACAAAAATATATTTATAAGGGGTTAAAAAAAATTTACAGGCAGGGATGAGGTTAGGGATAGATGGGCAATAGGCAGGGACAGAAACATTATTTTGTTACATGGTGGGAGCTACTCTTTAAACTTAGCATCAGAATGAGGATTTCTGTGACTTTCATCATGTCATGGTTGTTGGTAGCAGATAAGCTGGTCTGAGTAGTTGAGAAATTGATGATCGACTGGGATTTTTAGTCACAACTATCTCTAGGGTTTGCAGAAAATATCCAGTGAGCAGCAGTTGTGCAAACAAAAAAGCCTTTTTGATGTCGGAGGAGAATAGGCAGACTGGTTCAAGATGGCAGAGAGGCAACAATAATTCAAATGAAGACAGCACCAAGTGTCATTTCTGTTAGGTAAGATCAGGAAACTAAGAAGGCAGAGTCAGAATTTGGCATAAGCAACAGTTGCATCCTATTTTTTCATCAACGGATAAGGCTGCTGGTGGTGGTGTAATGGTGTAGGGGGCATTTTCTTGCCGTACTTTAGGCCTCTTACACTTTAGGCTCCTTAGTACGAATTGAGTATTGTTTATACATAACAGCCTACCTGAGTATTGTGGTCCATCCATTTATGACCACAGTTAACCCATGATGGCTACTTTCAGCAGGCTAATGCATTACGTCACATAGCTCACATCATCTCAAACTGCTTGCTAAAAGATGACAATAAGTTCACTGTACTCTATTGGTCTCCACAGTCACCAGATCCTAGACCAATAGATCACCAATAGCTTCTGAAGTTAAGGTTGTCCTTTTCTGTCTAAGTGCTCTCTGATGACACGTGTCTCGGGAACCGCCCAGTTTAGAAGAGATTTGCTATGGGGATTTGCTTCTAAACTGGGTGGTTCCCGAGACAAGTGTCATCAGAGAGGATTTAGACAGAAAAGAACAACCTTAACTTCAGAAGCTCATAAGTACTGAAAGAATTAAGATTTTTTAATAGAAGTAATTTACAAATCTGTTTAACTTTCTGGAGCCAGTTGATATATATATATATATATATATATATATAAAAAAAGTTTTTTTCATGAATAACCCCTTTAAGATCTGCTGCTGGCAGTTCCCTTTGCTATTGCTGACCAATGACTTTCCCCCGTGTGCTCATTGGGAGACGCTACATGGAAGTTTAGGCTGCACAGGCTGTTCACTATAGCAAGAGCTAAATGTTGTCTAGTGTTGTGCTAAAAAACAGCTCTTGGGAAACTTCAGAGAAATGTCCATAGCACTGGTTCCATGACTGAATGATATCCTTTGAGAGCAGTGGTGTAAGGCGCGTGGAACACATGTAGCTGGAGTTCTATCTAATAGTTCAGTGCAAGCATCATCTGATTGATTGTGTAGACACTATTAGACGCCTTAGGCTTGGTATGTGATGTTGAATTTCTTTTGCAGTACACAGCATTCTACTAAGATGATGATCAATCTGTGCAGAAGTTAACCCCTGTGCTCCTGTTACTGTCATTCTAGTTCATTGGTGGTCTCCTAACCACTTGGACATGCAACTTGGAACAGTGCTGATATCTCGGCCTACACACATAGGGACACACATCTACTGGAGTGATAAACCAAAGTCTCTCAGTTTAAGGATTCTGTTCCTCTCAGTTTGTGAGGGGTGATGATAACAGGCACATCCATGAACAGGCGGCATGACACTGTGCTGTCATCTGATTTCTGAGGTTTCATATGGCTGAAAATATTTGCTTTTGGTCTGGCTTTTATACCCCTTCTACATGCAACAGATCAGACTAGACATGTGCAATTCGTTTCATAACGAACACGGAACGAAACAAATTTTCCCGTTTTCGGATGTTCGTTAGTAAAAGAATGCACACAAAAAAAATTACAAAATCCCAAAAAAGCATACCAATATACAGTTAACGAACGCATTCGTTAACTAACGCATAACGAATATGCATGTTAATGAACAACGAATATCGTTTTCTCAGTATACCGTTATATCAGTATCGTTATCAGTATACCGAATGTCGGGGCCATGCATCAACTGCTATCCGGTAGCGCATAATGCTTAAGCTGCTGCCGGATAGCAGTTGAAGCAGCCCGGGCAGGTTCACTCACCTTTCCGTGCTGCTCCGGGCCTTCCTCCGGTGGGTCCTGGGCTGGTCCGGGGACTTCATACGGGTCTCCCTCTGACGTCGTCATGACGCCGTCGCGCATGCCGTCCTGTCATCCAATAAGAACGGCGTGCACAGCGACGTGATGACGTCGCTACGGAGGCCCAGTAAGGCCTTGCGGCAGACAACGGAGGACCGTAGAAGACCAGGAGAGCCCAGTGGAGTACCGAAGAGGACTAGGAGAGCCCAGCGGAGGCCCGGGGACACCATCGGGAGCAGCGGGGACAGGTGAGTAGGACTTTACTTTTTTACATTGCACGAATCCCTCAACATACCAATAACGATTTACCAACATACGAATTACCACTAGACGTGCAGAACCAAAAATCAGAATTAACGAATGCATCCGTTTTTTAAACGAATGCATCCGAAAACGAAAAAAAAATTCACGGATGCATCCGAAAACCGAATATGACGAATGCACAGCATTCCGAATATGTACAGAACCGAAAATTTGTAAAAAACGAAAACGAACAAAACGAAAAAAAACTAATTTTTGATTCTGCACATATCTAGATCAGACCTAGGTGATGAAAATTTGTCTTTTCTTTATTGGTGTTTTAATTTCAGTGAGGAGTGTATATTAAAGGGGAACTCTGGGGGAAACAAGTGGAAAACAAATGTTTTCAAATCAACTGGTGCCAGAAATGTAAACAGATTTGTAAAATACTTCCATTAAAAAAAATCTAAAGCCTTGCAGTACTTATCAGCTGTTGTATACTACAGAGAAATGTGTGAAGTTCTTTCCAGTCTGACAACAGTGCTCTCTGCTGACACCTCTGTCCATGTCAGGAACTGTCCAGACTATGGGTACGTTCACACGGGCGGATTTATTCGTCTGTTTCCCGCTGCATATTTGAAAGGGGGCAGGCTCTTCTCGGCTGTCTGCAGCAGATTTTCCGCAGCAAGCCCCATTGAAGTCAGTAGGGTCTGTGGCGGATGTTCCGCAGTGGAAATTCCGCTACGGAAAATCTGCTGAGGACAACCGAGAAGAGCCCGCCCCCTTTCAAATATGCAGTGGGAAACCCGCAAATAAATCCGCCCGTGTGAATGTACCCTAAAAGCAAATCCCCATTGAAAACCTCTCCTGCTCTGGACAGTTCCTTACACGGACAGAGGTGTCAGCAGAGAGCACACTGGAAAGAACTTCACAAATTTCTCTGTAGTATACAGCAGCTGATAAGTACTGGAAGGGTTGATATTTTTAAATAGAAGTAATTTACAAATCTGTTTAACTTTCTGGAGCCAGTTGATTTGAAAAACATTTTTTTTTCCACCGGAGTTCCTCTTTAATATGTATATACACTTGTGCTAGCATGTATAGGGAATGGCTTCTGATCAAATAAAACCTACCTCAAATCATAGGTATTTCACTGTGGAATAGAAAAGGGAGAAGTTCTGGCACAAGCAAAAATTTTGGAACAAAAGCTCCTTCTGAACTATGTGGAATTATGATACCGTTCCTGTACGGAATTTATATTGTAACCCTTATTTTATTTTATTTTCCATCTCTCCATTTCATGTTTGTAACATATGTTGAAATATAAAAAGCAAAAATAAACAATTGCTTAAAAAAAAACAAAAAAAAACGTTAATATTCTGGCAACCCGGCAGTGTCACAAACACTAGGCAACCACCCATAAGCAAATTGCGATGGCAAAATTCCCACCTAGATACATATTACACGCGCTAATAAAGAAAGCTTGATGGATATACAAAATATAAAAAATCCCACTACAATATTTAGAAGCCAAAATGTTGCATGCTCTGAGGCTTGAAAAAAAAATGAACATAAAATGAAACTAAATAAAAGTAACAAAATATCACAAAAATGCACTACCACTAAAATGTTCACAATTATCTATCTTTAAAGGGATTTCCCACAAGTGAAATAGATGGCTCTCCGCGGATCTCCAGTCGGTTTGCTGCTGACAGAGATGGCCGGGTGCCGAAAACAGCCGAGATGGCGGTGTTACGCAATATGCGCAAACAGAAATACGGTACATAGCATAGCTCGCATCGCTATCCCCATTTGAGCCCCTTCTATTAATGTAAATTGGAGTTATGCAAAATGCGTAACAAAACTGTCTCACCTGTTTTTCCTGCTCGACCATCTCCTTCACTTCAGACAGGCTAAAGATGGCCGAACAGCCATATATTTTATTTGTGGACAAACCCCTTTAGTTCATGAAAAAACAGCCTTGGCATAAGTTCGATTTTTTTTTTTAAATGTATTTTCATTTATTTCCATAGCACCATCATATTCCACATTGCTTTACAGTGAATGTCTGGGGTGTTATCATCTCTGGCAGTTTTTATGCCTTTATCCACTAGAGAGCAGGCGGAATGTGCGTTTGCCCTCACTCTCTCCTCTAACAGGACAGGTAGCATACTTAAACTATAATAAACCATGCTCGTAGTGGCTAGGTGTTTTCAGTAAAGTTTCAGGAAATCTTCTCTAGTAGAGATTCTGTGCACATTACTCTATGTGAACTTTGTGAACTATTTCCCAGCTCGCCATATTGCCGAGACACAGACTGCTGTCATACAGGTGCATGTTAGGGTCTTCCATATACGAGGACCCCTAGTGGTTGCTATTATACGGTACATAATTTATTATTTGTAAACATATTTGATTAATAAATCATATAAAAAATATGAACAATTTTGGTCCTCGTAATGGAAGTTTTTACATATGACAGTGCCCTTTTATTGTACATGTGTTTTAGCAAGTAAACTTGTAAAATTCCTGAAGGCTGCTATATGAATAGGCAGATTATGGTAAAAGACAAAAATCCACCTGGGATAAGATCCCAGAGAAGCGTCTGCCCTGGGGAGAGAGGAAGGAACAAGACTGCACAGCTAAAGTAGGAGAGAAGTCAAACTAATTTGTCCCAAAAAATGAAAACACACTGTCAAGTTCAATCCAAACCATCTGCCTGAGGTCAAAAGAAAAATAACACCTGAACAACTTCTCCCAAACAATAAAAATACAATTTAAAAACACAATGGGACACAATTATTAAAGCTGTCAAATACTTAGCATAAACTTTGCCTCGGCAGTCGGAAGACGTACCTAATTTATCACAGTATAATAAATCCGCCATCTTAAGACACTTTTTGTCTAACTTTATGCCACCTTTTGGATGGCTGACTTTGCTCCAAAATTTTCCGCAAAGATCTTGGGTTCAAAGGGCCAGATTTATGATTCCCGCCTCAATACTAAACGTGTTGGCTTTTGAGACACAATTTTGGCACAATTTTAGCAAATTGCAACACTTTACAAGAAGAAACCTGGAACACCATGCAGACTGCATTTTTAGTCTAATAAAGTGGTTTTGTCCATGGGTTTTTCTCGAACCCTACTTGTTAATGAA
The DNA here is from genome assembly GCF_029499605.1 of Hyla sarda. Classification (NCBI taxonomy): domain Eukaryota; kingdom Metazoa; phylum Chordata; class Amphibia; order Anura; family Hylidae; genus Hyla; species Hyla sarda. The sequence continues at coordinate 78,853,113 of NC_079196.1, read as the reverse complement.
ACTTTCTAAAATGAGTTTTTAGTTTTTTTTACAAATCCTAAAATGATCAGAAAATTCCAACAGAAATGTGTAGGTGGAAAAATGACAGTGGTTTGTATTATCATTTCTTGGTTAATGGTTTTCTTTTAACTGGATTGGAGCGCAATGTGCCTTTTTTTTTTTTTTTTTTGGTGTGTCACAATTTTGTGTCAAATTAGTAAATTTGGTGAAAAAAGAGAAAAACCTTTAACAATCGTAAATGTGGTCATGATCTGAAAATTCTTATAAAAAAAAAAATAGCGTGAGATTTATCAAGATTTTTTGCTGCAGAAATATCTTCATCTCAAAAATGGTTCTATTCATCTAAATATGACTTTCTGATCAATAGGACAGTTGTAGAAATTTCTGCAATAAATCTGCCACATGTGAACACACCCTTATAGCAAGATTCTTGTTGCCAATTGCAACCAATAAGAGAAATATGAGAAATGAAATCTGAGCTCTGATTTGTCATTTTGGGCAACAAAGAGAATATTATAAGGACCCATGCACACTAAGGCCGCGTTCACACAGTGGCAATTCTGTGAGAAATTCCACTTGGAATGTCCTCATGGAATTTCCGCTGCAGCAGAGTCCCGTTGAATTCATGCTGCTCTGTGCGCACGGCAGAATTTCCGTGCCAGATGTTTCCGGCAGGGAAATTACTTTTTCTGTGTCTGCACAAAAAATGAATGTGTACATTCTTTGTGCGCATTGCGCACGCAATGCATAGCCCTCTATGAGACGGCACATTCCGTGCGGTCCTAGCGCCGGTAGATTCCCTGCACTGTACAGAATGTAGAGATTTTCCGTGTGGACATTCCATCGTGTGAACACGGCCTAAGGATTTTGCACTCGTGCGGAATCCTGCTGCTCAGTGCACAATACGGAGGGTGGACTGTCAACATTAGCTTGTTGATCTTTTGAAATGAGGAGATATCTAAAGTAAAAAGGTAATTGTGCCCCAAGCGACCAGTAGGGGGCAAGCTCCTACACCTGCACTGATAAATTCCTCTGAGATGTCACTGCGAGTACACTGTAATATAACATTTTATTTCAAGCTGACTTGTATAATATTGGTAATGTGTTTCCGCTCAGACTCATATGACATAGTGGCACAGCAGATGTCTGAGATGTCTCATCGACCACAAGTGTCATCAAAAAGTCTTTTTTTTTGGGATGCCTGTGAAGTATAGACACACAGGGAAAACTGCAATGCAGGCCAGTTGGGTGTAGTTATCCTTCGACTAATATGTCATGTGGCAGGGTGGTGTAGCTATACCAATATATCCTGTGACCCAACTATTATCTTAGTGAAGGTAGTTGTTCCTGTGCAAAGTCGAAAGTGCAGGAATAAGACCTCTGGACACAAGGATTCTGGAAAAAAAAAAACTTTAAAAACTTTACTGAACTTTATGTACAAATCCAAGACAATACATTTGCTTTTGTAAAGCTTGGAATCAGGGCTGGCCCAAGACATTGTGCTGCCTGGATCCAAGAGTAAAATACGGTAAATCTGACATGCTATCTTTAATCTATGGGTCGGTACAATTCCAATGATACCAAACATGGATAATTTGTGTTTTGCTCTAAGGTAAAAAAAAAAAAAAAAGAATAGAAAGCTTGGAGAAAACAAAAACGTTTCTTCAATGCAATATTATGACCCCTGTAACCTTTCTTTTTTTTTCACCTACGAAGTTATGTTAGGGTTTAATTTTTTGCACCATGAGCTGTAGTTTTTAACCCCTTAAGGACCAAGACAATTAAGTCTGTACGCCCCTTAAAGGGTACCTTTCATCAAAAAAAACTTTTGATATATTATAGATTAATGTATGCAGAATAACTTTCCAATAGCATGTTATTAAAAAATATGCTTCTTTCTATTACATTTTCCACTTTGAAAAAATGACCACTAGGGGTCTCCCTACCAGTCCTTTTTTATAGATTTCAGACTCATGCTGGAGTCCTAAATCTCAGACTGCTGCCGGGACACAGACAAACTCAGCACTGCTCCAGGGCGTTTGTCTGTGTTCCTGCTGCAGTCTGAGATTTAGGACTCCAGCATGAGTCTGAAATCTATAAAAAATTACTGGTAGGGAGACCCCTAGTGGTCATTTTTTCAAAGTGGAAAATTAAATAGAAAGAAGCATATTTTTTCATAACATGCTATTGGAAAGTTATTCTGCATACATTAATCTATAATATATCAACAGTTTTTTTGATGAAAGTTACCCTTTAAAGACCAGGCCTGTTTTTTTTCAAATTGGGGATGTCTGACTTTATTAGAGAATAACTCTTGTAACGTTTTGCCAATAACGGTAATTCTGGCAACGTCCTGTGAGTGGGTTCCTGTGTCCAGGCGGCAACCAATGGTTGCTGCCAGGACACAGGAACCAACTCACAGGACACCACAACATTTATATTGTGGACCTGAGAAAGGCATGAGAGCACGCCAAAACGCGTTGTCCAGTTGTACTTTTTATGTACGAATGAAATAAAAAGCATCCTGTGTACCTATTGGCCTATCGATTCTATCCAACAGTAGCGCTTGGGATACAGAACCCCCATATTTTCTGTACTTCCTTCATATATAGCCATTTCCGTTGCCCTGCCCTGGGCACAACGGACAAGGGGGTACCAAGCAGCAAGCTGTAACGATCCACCCCACACTACTCCAGAGCCGCGCCATATACGCCGCACTGCTCTTAGAGGTCAGTACCACTGCACAGGTGTGGTGGTGGGGTCCTTTTTATCTCTCTATTTCCTATCAAGAGGTACAGAACCTACTACACCAGAGAGCGCCAGACATTTTTTCTTCTTTTCCTCCCTTCCCTCCCTCTGTCAAAACTCCTTACAGCTCGCGGTCGCTGTAAGGGTTAATCTGCCAGGACCGAAGTTCAAACACAGCACCCCGCCTGCCTGGGATCAAACACAGCACCTCGCGATCATGCTGCGGGGTGCTGCAGGGAAGACAGAGGGAGCTTCCTCCCTCTTTCTAAACACTTACAGCCCGCGGTCATTTCCGACCACGGCTGTAAGGGTTAAACTGCCGGGACCGAAGTTTACTTTGGTCCCGACAGTGTCCTGGCTGTGTGTTACAGCCGAGTCCCTGCCACGATCTCGTGGGTGCACTGGGCAGCACCCATGAGAACCATGAACGTGTATACTTGTCCTGGTACGGGAACGTTTATCCTGCCTGGACATGTATACACGTCCATGGTCGTTAACGTGATAACAATACCACTTAGTTATGACTTTTTGATCACTTTTTTTTTTAAAGTTTTTTCTAGGACATGATTTTTTCATGTTTTTTTTTTTACAGTGTTTTATTTAAAACTTTTTTAAAGATCCTCGGAGCATCAGAAAGGACAGGTAAGTCCCCGTTCTTCTCCAGCAACTCATCGCCGATTACATCGCGGAGCTGCAGATGGGTCCCCTAGACCCCAGGGATTACCTGCATTTAATGCTTAAATGCCGTGATCGCTATTGATCACAGCATTTAACCATTTAAATTACGGACATAGGAGCCAGCTCCGATGTCCGTCATTACCGGCAGATGTCAGCGGCTGATCTGCGGGGATCTGCCGGTTATGACGCGGACCCGACCAGTGGGCCTACTTAATATTCTGGTACATCATGGGTTGGAAAGGGGTTAAAAAATTTTCTTGGGGTGATAATTTGCTGCTCCTGTGATGGTGCCGCCTGGGTCCAATGGACCCAGTGGAACCCACTGTAGGGCTGGCCCTGCTTGGAATACTACAGCTTTTGAGCCAGATGAATAAATATTTAGTCACTGTTCCTTTAAATATAACTTTTTAGCAGCTTTACTGAATTAAGCAACATTGAGGTGCTTCTCCGCCCCTAGACATCTTATCCCCTATCCAAAGCTGGGGACCCCCGAATTCTCTACTGCAGCACCCCCGTTTTTCAGCTGCACAGAGCAAGGATCGCTCTGTGGCTGATGACGGGTGATGCAGGGGACGAAGTATCATAATGTAGAGGCTCCGCCCCTCATGATGTCACGCCACGCCCCCTCAATGCAAGTCTATGGGAGGGGGCGTGACGGCCACCACGCCCCTCCCATAGACTTGCATTGAGGGGGCGCAGGCATAATGTCACGAGGGGGGCAGAGCCATGACGTCACGATACTCCGTCCCCGTCAAGCATCTAATCCCCTATGTTTTGGATAGGGGATAAGATGTCTAGGGGCTAAGTACCCCTTTAACGACTAATGCAGATGGGTATGTTCACAGTTGAATATGTTCCCAGTCCAAAGTTACTGAAACTACTGATGAGGATCTTCACAGGTTGGATTATTGTAGTGCAATATGTAGACTTTATTTACACAACTCAAGTTCTACAACACGATACCTGAAAGGATGCGGCAGGGAACTTCTGCAACCATTGGTTGGGAGTATCATGTGGCCAAAGCATTATATCTGCAATAAATGGGGTGCAATGCACCTAAATACATTTACAAAAACCTCTCAGCCACACGAAAATGTCTTTAGGATAGTAGCTGGAACAGTTGTACTGGGACACCATACCTGACTATAATATGAGAAAAGAAAAGACAGTTTAAAGGACACTAACCTTTCCCACGAATTGTGCTCATCTGAGCCTGGATGGTGTAAAGGCATCCTCAGCCCATCTGCCTCCTCCAGAGGGTCCATGCTGTGCCTGAAAGGCAAAATCAAGGCTTCCTTCTTATGTATGACCACCCATAAAGTCTTAGATAGCTGTCCTTTGTGTAGCTTGTCGTCAGCAGCAGTTCACAGATTAGACAAGAGCTGCTTATATGATATAACACCTGCTTTGCTGTGATGCTGTTGCTGTTTTACTTTTGTTGACATAACATCTTGCAAATCCAGTACATCACTAACCCCATTCTCCCATCTTCCCCAAACATGCTACCTATAGGCCGGTACTTTGTAAATCACAATTCATTTCCTCCATTAGAACTGAGGATATCCCTGTGTCCCGAAATAACTTTTCTGGACACAAGGATGCCCCAGTTAACTCTCTGCAGCCCTGTGTTAACTTTAAAAACACAGGGACCACTGGGAGTAAGTGCAGGCAGGGACGTTAATTGCCTCCATAGGAGCGGAGCATCAAAGTGGCCAGCATGGTAAGTTACCAGCGGCACGTCAGCTTCGGTGCTCCGACCACCGCTCCTCATGTCCCGGGACCTGCTGCTATGGCCTATAGACCTTAGCAGTAGATCGTGACCCCGGACAGGAGGAGCAATGGTCGGAGCACTGTGATGGGGCAGTACACACAGGACATCCAGCCTCCAGCCATACACTGTATATGGTTGGAGGCTGTATGTCTGTGGGGGCCACTGCCTACTCAATGTGGGGGAACTACACAGCCTACCTAATGTGGGGGAACTATACTGCCTACCTAATGTGGGGAAACTATACTGTGCACCTAATGTGGGGGAACTAAACTGCGCACCTGTGGGGGAACTATACTGCCAACCTAATGTGGGGGAACTATACTGCCAACCTAATGTGGGGGAACTATACTGCCAACCTAATATGGTGGAACTATACTGCCAAACTAATGTGGCGGAACTATACTGCCAACCTAATGTGGCGGAACTATACTGCCAACCTAATGTGGCAGAACTATGCTGCCAACCTAATGTGGGGGGACTATACTGCCAACCTATTGTGGGTGGAACTATACTGCCAACCTAATATGGTGGAACTATACTGCCAAACTAATGTGGCGGAACTATACTGCCAACCTAATTTGGCGGAACTATACTGCCAACCTAATGTGGCGGAACTATACTGCCAACCTAATGTGGGCGAACTATACTGCCAACCTAATGTGGGGGGAACTATGCTGCCAACCTAATGTGGGGGGAACTATGCTGTGTACTTGAAGGGGTATTCCACTGCCCCAGCATTTGGAAAATGTTGTTCCTAACACTGGGTGCGGACTGTGAGGTTGACATGCCCCCTCCCATAGAATTGCATTGAGGGGGTGTGGTGTTATGTCAAGAGGGGTGTGAACGTGACATCATGCCACACCCCCTCAATGCAAGTCTATGGGAGGGGGCATGTTGACCACCACAATATACTCTGATTGTGCCCCTCCTGAGACTAGACTCAGGATCCGCTCCTGGTCCAGGTACCCTGACCACAGTGCTCTCTGCTGACACCTCTGTCCATATCAGAAACTGTCTAGAGCAGGAGCAAATCGCCAAAGCAATCTCTGGACAGTTTCTGATACGGACAGAGGTGTCAGCAGAGAGCACTGTGGTCAGACAGAAAGGAATTTCAAAAAGAAAAGAACTTCCTCTGTAGTGTACAGCAGCTGATAAGTACTGGAAGGATTAAGATTTTTTAAAAGAAGTAATTTACAAATCTGTTTAACTTTCTGGCACCAGTTAATTTAGGGGAAAAAAAAAATAATAAAAAAAAATAAAAAATAAAAAATATATATATATATATATATATATATATATATATATATATATATATATATATGTTTTCCAGTGGAGTACCCCTTCAAGTATTTTTTGCACCCAATGCAGAAATCTGGGAAAGAAATAGGCTTCCAGTAATGTGCATACTCCTAGCACAGAGGTAGGCTGTGTGTCTTGCTGTTTGGGGAAAAATCTCAATAAATCATGGCCCGAATCATGGTGTTTGGGGAAATAAACTCAATGAATCATGGCCCAAATCATGGTCCCATATAAATCAGGTAATAATAGGATATACAGTTTAATCAATATACCATCAATATTTATGGTAGGCAATCCCTTTAAATATTATTTCTGATTACCATTACTGATGACTACTATTTATGAAGAAGTTGTGCTGTATTATGCTGTATGCAGAACATGTGTTTATGCCCCTATAACTGTATGTATGTTACGTACACAATGCACTTTTCATCAATAGATGTGTATCTGTATTAATGACACAAACAGACGCATTGTCACAGACTATTTTACTTTTGCTATGTGTACGTTCTACCCTGTTAGGCTCATTATTGCTCTTCTGTTTGGTGACAATGTGACAGCCGTCCCTTCTTTTGGCGAAAACATATGAGCAGATGCCTTGTTAACTACTGTTAGGGGAATATATTATCACAAATGTGTTATGTATTTTTTTTTTTTTAAATAAAGCAGGCTTTCTTTAACCCCTTAGGGACTCAGCTAATTTTCACCTTAAGGACTCAGCCCTTTTTTGCAATTCTGACCACTGTCACTTTATGCATTAAAAACTCTGGAATGCTTTTACCAATTATTCTGATTCCGAGATAGTTTTTTCGTGACATATTCTTTTTTAACATAGTGGTAAATTTTTGTCATTGCTTGCATCCTTTCTTGGTGTAAAATCCCAAAATTTCAAATAAATTATAAATTGATTCACAAATACAATATGTCTACTTTATGTTAAAATCATAAAGTTGGCATGTTTTCACTTTTTGAAGACATTAGAGGGCTTCAAATTATAGTAGCAATTTTCAAAATGTTCACGAAAATGTCAAAATCTGAATTTTTCAGGGACCAGTTAAGTTTGAAGTGAATTTGAGGGGCTTTTCTGTGAGAAATACCCCATAAATTACCCCATTATAGAAACTGCACCCCTAAAAGTATTCAAAATGACATTCAGAAAGTTTGTTAATCCTTTAGGTGTTTCACAAGAATAGCAGCAAAGTGGAGGAGAAAAATCTAAATCTGCATTTTTTTTACACTAACGTTATTGTAGCCCCATTTTTTTTTTCATTTTTAAAAGTGGTATAATTAGAAAATGCCCCCCAAAATTTGTAGCCCATTTTCTCTTGAGTATGGAAATACCTCATATGTTGACATAAAGTGCTCTTCTGGCTCACATCATGGCTCAAGAGGGAGAGAGCAACTGTGGGATTTTGGAGAGCGAATTTTGCTGTCATGGTTTTTGGGGGCCATGTTGCATTTAGGAAGCCCCCATGGTGCCAGAACAGTAAAAAAAAAAACTCCACATGGCAAATTTGGGAAATAACATCCCTCAAGGAACGTAACAAGGGGTATAGTGAGCCTTAACACCTCACAGGTGTTGGACGACTTTGCGTTGAAGACATGAAAATGGAAAATTAGATTTTTAACACTAAAATGCTGGTGTTACTCCAAATTTTTCTTTTTCACAAGGGGTAATAGGAGAAAATGCCCCCTAAAATGTAAAACCCCATTTCTTCACATATGGAAATACCCCATATGTGGACATAAAGTGCTTTGCTGGCGCACTACAGGTCTCAGAACAGAATGAGCACCATTGGACTTTTGGAGAGAGAATTTTGCTGGAATTGAAGTCGGGGCCATGTGCATTTACAAATCTCCCAGGGTGCCAGAATGACAGATTCCCCACATGTGACACAATTTTGGAAACTACACCCCTTCAGGAAGGAAACAAGGGTTACTGTGAGTACTTACACCTCACAGGTTTTTTGAACAGTGGGTCGTAAAAGTGAAAAATTAGATTTTTCGCACTATATTGATAGTGTTACCCCAAATGTTTCATTTTCACATGGGGTCATAGGGGGAAAAGCCCCCAAAATGTGTAGTGGAAATGTGGGCGCACTGCAATGCTCAGAATAGAAGGAGCGCCATTGGGCTTTTGGACTGAAAAGTTTCTAGGAATTGAAGTCGGGGGCCATGCGCATTTACAAAGCCCCAATTGTGCGAGAACAGCAGAAACCCCACACATCTGACAGCATTTTGGAAACGAAACCACGCAAGGAACGTAACAAGGGTTATAGTGAGTGCTTACACCTCACTTTTTTTTTTTGAACAGTGGATGGTAAAAGTTAAAAATTAGATTTTAACACTGAATTTTTTTTGTATCACAAGTAGTAAGAGAAAAAAAGCTCCAGAAAATTTGTAGTCCAATTTCTCCAGAATAAGAAAATACCCCATATATATGGCGGTAAAGCACTATGCAGGTGCAAAACAGGGTTTAGGAGTGAGACAGCACCGATGAGATTTGAGGCCTAAAGTGGTGCTTTGCACTCCAATGGTTGAGGTTCTGACATTAAATCTAAAAAAAAGAAAAAACCGCAAGTGACCACAATTTTGAAACTACACCCTTCTAGGAAGAGAACAAGGGGTACAGTGAGTACTTACACCTCACATGTTTTTGAACAGTGGGCTGTAAATTTCAAATGTTTCTTTTTTTACACTAAAATGCTGGGGTTACCCAATATTTTACATTTTCACAGGGGGAAATGGGAGAAATTGGGTTACAAATTTTGGATGAATTTTTCCCCTGACTATGGAAACACATCCACATATGGGGTAACATGCTGGGCGGGAGCACAACAAGGCTCAGAAGTCATAGAGATCAGTTTGCATTTGAGGCCTATGGCATATCAGTAGCTGACGGTTACATACATTCCGAGAAAAATACAAAAATGAAACACCCACATGTGACACCATTACAAAAAGTACCTCGCCTTAGGAATGGGTATAGGGGTAAAGAGGACATTTTGAACGCACAGGTGTTTCCTAAATTTATTTTCCAGGAATGGATGAAGGGTAGCTTTTGAAAATTGCAATTTTCAACCTATACTCTGCTTCATCTTTCTGGGAATAACTAACATGTGACTCCGAATTGTCGCCTGGAAATACGACAGAGCTCAGTGAGAACTCTTCGCATTTGAGACCGATGTTTCTTACGGACCTAACTGACCGTTACATACATTCAGAGGAAAATACAAGAAAGGAACACCCACATGTGAACCTATTACAAACAGTACACCCCCTAGGAAAGGTTTATAGGGTGAAGTGGAGATTTGGAACAGAAGGGTGTTCCCTAAATTTATTTTCCAGGAATGGATGAAGTGTAGTTTGGGAAAAATGAAAATTGCAATTTTACTACTGATATGACAATTATTTTCCCAGAATGATGACCCAGAGCATAGCCAGAACTAAAAATGATGCCCGCCCCAAACTCTATGCTCTGAATCATCATTCTGGGAATGTGATATGTGTGTGGCCGTCCCTATTCTGTTATCTGTTCTTTTTTTCCCCAAAAAAATGGGTTATGGGACACAGAGACACCAGCATTGGGGGTTTTCAAGTTGCCTCAAATGCGCAGCGCTCTCTCCCCACCTGAGCGGGGTGTATATTTGAGGCAACTTGAAAACCCCCAATGCTGTTGACTCTGTGTCCCATGACCCATTTTTTTGAGGAAAAAAAGATATTATCAGGGGTATTGGGGAAGAGTTATTTTTTTTTTTTTTTGGGAGGTGGGGGTATAAAAAAGACAATGTACTCTGGACTGGTACATTGGAGTTGAATTCTGGGGAATTAGAATTAGGGAAAAGGATTAAAAATGTTGTGCTCCATTGAAGTGTGATGCTCCCTGAAGCAATCCTTAATGTAGAGGCCCGGATAAGCAGGCCAAGTGTCGCATTGAGTGGTGGTGTGCTTCCAAATCCCCCTCCTGTGACACACCACAGTTGCAGAGGTGCTCTGCAGGAATGTCTCTGTGTTGCCAACGTACTGGGATAGTACAAAAGAGTTGTACATGGCAATCTGTACCATGTACACCGCAACTTTTTTGTACCATGACCGTGTTTTCCACATGGCATTATATGGCTTGAGGACTTGATCAGAGAGATCAACTCCCCCCATATACCGATTGTAGTCCAGAATAGACTTGTGCACTAGAAAAATTTTCGTTTCATTTTGTTTCGTTTTTTCATTTTGGAAAAAAATTTCGGTTCGGCAATATTTTCGGTTTAGATTTTTTGGATACATTCGGTATTCGGGTGTTCGGGTTGATTTTTTTCGGATACATTCGGTATTCGGGTACATTTGGTAAATTTTTTTATTTTGTTTGGACTTTAGCAATCCTAAAGGATTATGGAGATACCTTTTTTATTAAAATTTCGTAGGGTACCATAAAAAAAATCATAATAAAAAAGATACAGTAGTGATGGAAAAAATTGTATCTAACGAAAAGTATCTTTTTTATTATGAAATGTTTATTCATTTTTAAACAGGGATCAATTTATGTGAGCGGGTAAAGCACTAAAAATGTAGCCGACAATAATAAAAATGTAGTGTGTGCGTGTTTTTCACTTTTTTTAAAAACATTTTTTAGGTAGTACTACTACTCCCAGCATGGAACACACTCTTCCATGATGGGAGTAGTAGTTACCTGTACTAATTGACAGATCACCGGGGTCCCTTGTGATCCTCTTGTATAATGTATAGATGCGGCGGCCGCTCTTCTATGGTCCCCTGCACTCACGTATATATACACATATTCATATTTCCCGCAGAGCTGTGATTGGCCAGATGGTTCCAGCCAATCACAGCTCTCTGTGAGAAATAGGAATATGTGTATATATACGGCCGTGCAGGGGACCATAGGAGAGCGGCCGCCGCATCCATACATTATACAGGAGCATCACCGCGGGTGTCAGGAGTGATACCCGCAGTGATCTTTCCTTTACTACAAGTACTACTACTCCCAACATGGAGTACACTCTGCTCCATGCTGGGAGCTGTAGTACCTGCATTAATAGACAGATCTCAGTGGGTGTCAGAAGTTACACTCGCTGTGATATGTCTATTAATGCAGGTACTACAGCTCCCAGCATGGAGCAGAGTGTGCTCCATGTTGGGAGTATTAGTACCTGCAGTAAGGGACAGATCCCAGGGATGTCACTCCTCCTGACACCCTCCTGATGTGAATGTCGGGATCAGCTGTTCTCAGGGCTACAGCGGATTAATTTTTTTTTTCTTTTAATAAAATGGTTAACGAGGGCTGTGGGGGAACCCTATGCATTTTTTTTTTATTTAAATAAAAAAATAAACGCATAGGGTTCCCCGTATTTGCATTCTCAGCACAATACCAACCAAACAGCAACAGCCTGACGTTACCAGGGTGGGCAAGGACCATTGTTACTGGCCCTCCCCAGCCTAAATAACGCCAGCCTGTTACCGCCTAGGTCCAGGAGCGCCATTTTTTACTCTCCAGGCCTGTTGGTACCGGCTCTTCCCGACACCCCTGTGGCGGTGGGTACCGGGGTAATAATTGGGGGTTAGTGCTAGCTGTTTTTGGGGCTAGCGCTAAGCCCTGGCTTAGTAATGGATTCAGTCAATAAGACAGTTTCCACTACTAACCCTGAAAATTCAATTAAAAAAAACACAACACATTGGAAAAATTATTTTATTTAAAAAAAACACTCCCCCACAGCCCTCGTTAACCATTTTATTAAAAGAAAAAAATCCATCGAATCCGCAGTAATCCTCTGCATACACGGATCTGAAACGAGAAGAAAAAAAACACAAAAAATTGGTTATGACATTTCTGGCGCTGTCCGCTGGGGAGAGCACCCATGATGCAATGTCTACCCAAACAGGGAGCCACCAATTGGTGCAAAACTACAACTCCCAGCATGCCCAGACAGCCTTTGGCTGTCTGGGCATGCTGGGTGTTATAGTTTAGCAACAGCTGGAGTCTCCCTGTCTGGGTAGACACTGCCAGAAGGGTCTGTTCACATTATACAAAACGGACAATGTGAACAGAGCTTCAGATTAACTAGCCTTGTTCCCTTCTGTAGCTCCGCCCCCTAATGACATCATCACTAGGGGGCGGAGTTACACGGACCTGCCCGGGACTCGAGGGAAGTAAGCTGGACTTCGTCTTCTGTATACACTGTATACAGCTATCTATAGATAGCTGTATATAGTGTATACCGCCCAAAGGGTTAACCTACACTGTCCAGCAGTGTAAGTTAACTGTTCCCTTGCTGGGCTTGCTCATAGCGCACAGCTCAGCAAGGGGTTAAGTGAGCCAGCAATGTGTATACTGTATACACACTGCAGGCTCACTGTAAGTTCTTGCTGGGCAGTAGATATACCATGTATACCTACGGCTCAGCGTCAGCTGTTCTCCCGCTCTGTAGCCCTGAGAACAGCTGATACCGACATTCACATCAGGAGGATCGCAGCGGGTGTCAGGAGGAGTGACATCTGCTGGGATCTGTCCCTTACTGCAGGTACTAATACTCCCAACATGGAGCACACTCTGCTCCATGCTGGGAGCTGTAGTACCTGCATTAATAGACATATCGCAGCGAGTGTAACTTCTGACACCCACTGAGATCTGTCTATTAATGCAGGTACTACAGCTCCCAGCATGGAGCAGAGTGTACTCCATGTTGGGAGTAGTAGTACTTGTAGTAAAGGAAAGATCGCTGCGGGTATGCCTCCTGACACCCGCTGTGATGCTCCTGTATAATGTATGGATGCGGCGGCCGTTCTCCTATGGTCCCCTGCACGGCCGTATATATACACATATTCCTATTTCACACAGAGAGCTGTGATTGGCTGCAACCATCTGGCCAATCACAGCTCTGTGGGAAATATGAATATGTGTATATATACGTGAGTGCAGGGGACCATAGAAGAGCGGCCGCCGCATCTGTACATTATACAAGAGGATCGCAAGGGACCCCTGCGATCTGTCAATTAGTACAGGTAACTACTACTCCCATCATGGAAGAGTGTGTTCCATGCTGGGAGTAGTAGTACTACCTAAAAAATGTTTTTAAAAAAAGTGAAAATCACGCACACACTACATTTTTATTATTGTCGGCTACATTTTTAGTGCTTTACCCGCTCACATAAATTGATCCCTGTTTAAAAATGAATAAACATTTCATAATAAAAATGATACATTTCGTTAGATACAATTTTTTCCATCACCACTGTTTCTTTTTTATTATTATTTTTTTATGGTACCCTACGAAATTTTAATAAAAAAGGTATCTCCATAATTCTTTAGGATCGCTAAAGTCCAAAAAAGAATAAAAAGATCTACCGAATGTACCCGAATACCGAATGTATCCGAAAAACTGTATCTGTATCCTTTTTATTATCTTTGTTATAAGAATGAATTCTTTACGTTCGTTTACGGATAACGAATGTATTCATGTGTTCGGGAAATAACGAATGCATTCGTTACTTTGCTATTCGTATTATCGTGGCTATTTGGGAATGTTCAAAATATGTTTTCGTGCATTCGGATCAGTCCTAATGCCTGAAAACAGTAAAATTCGGAAAATTAGACATTCGTGCCGAACCGAATTGCACATGTCTAGTCCAGAATACAATTAGGCTTTATAACCAGTCCCACGGTATCTCGCACAGGGACATGGGTGCTGCCGTTCCCATGAATATTGGTGAGCATAAGGACATCCTACTTGTCCATATACCTGACCAGCAACAGGGTTTCATGGGTAAGGGCACCACACTCACCCCGGGGGATAGGAGCATGTAGGGGATGGGGCGGAAGGCCTCTTTGATTCTTCCGGACTGTCCCACAAGCGAGCGTGGATCTGGTGGTGAGGGATGTGAAGAGAGGGATACTAGTATAAAATGTATCCATGTAAAGGTATTAACCCTTATTTAGAAATGGGTGGGAAAGGCCCCAAATCATTTTCCCGCTAACTCCAAGAGTGGGGGGACATTCTGGGGGTTCAATATTGGAATCTTGTCCCTCATACACCCTGAGGTACTCTCGCAAAGTTTATACATCTTCTCGCCATACCTCACGTGCTTGGATGGGATGTATTGCTGGAAGCTGAGTCTTCCCTTAAAGCTGATGAGAGACTCATCAATAGCGACCTCCTTTCCAGGGACATAGGCGTCCCAAAATTTGGCCCCAAAGTGATTGATGACCGGCCTGATTTTATACAGGTGGTCATATGTGGGATAATTTCAGGAAGGGAGGGGTTCATGCCGCATTATCAGCATAATGCAAACATTTCTGATTGGGGACGGGTCATGGTCATACTGTAGAGCAGGGTCTGGTAGAGCACGTCCCCACTCCAGTACTGCCTGACCTTTAGTTTTTTAACCACATGCAGCACGAGGCCCCAAAAGGTCCTCATTTCAGCTGCATCGACTGGGACCCAGCCACTGGGCCTAGCTAAAAAGGAGCCTGGGTTTGTGGTGACAAACTGTTTGGCGTATAGATTTGTCTGCTCAACCATAAGATTGACAAAGTCGTCACTGAAAAAAAAAAAAGTCAATTTCAGTGAACCCGATGATGTCAATCTTGATTCCTAGGTAAAATAAAGGAGAGAGAAGACAAGGAGAGGACAGCGCCTTGTGTGATTCCGTGGGGATAATTCCCACTTTTACCCCCATGTGATATGTGCTCACCAGGGGACTTTTGGAAAAGGGGTATCACCCCTCCGGGTTGGGTCAGACGGGAGATCTCGGGCTGCAGCCTGTAGGAACTTGGCCGAACACCTCAGGTGGCGATTGGCAGGAGATAACGTTGCTGGAGAAGGAAAAAGATGTTCTGCAGCGGCACTGCTCTTCTAAGATCAAATTTCAGATAGAGTCCGGTATGGTAAAAGTATTCACATTTATTTGTGCATACATTTAGGAACCGACAAGCAAGACGCCTTTCGGGGTTATGTTACCCCTTTCTCAATTGCAGGTTAAAAAGCTGTCTACATATAGGTATACAGGTTACAGTTAAATACTGAAAAAAATGGGGGAAAAAAGACGCCAAAGGAAAGGGTCAGGGACCACCCAGGGGGCATGACATAAAAGGTTTCAATAGGTCTTTTATGATGGTTTGTATAAGAGAATTGTGTGTAATAAAAATCAATGTTTAAAATAACCTGATTATTTGTGTTATTGGTTTGGTGTTAATAAAAAAATATGAACTTGGTTTCAGGTTTTTGTTTGTGCTGGTAATTCAAAAGAGACCAATAGCAGGTCTCAAGGCTTCTGACGACATTCTTCTTTTCCTATGTTGTGAATTGGCAGATCGTGCCCTTTTTTTTTTTTATTAGATGAGGGCCAACAAACTCAGGAATCACGAGCTCATGGTCAAGTTCACCGGTACCAGGCACCAGTAAACTTGGCTAGGGGGTTTGACTAGTATGAGCGCCAGGAGGATTCATACTAGCATGGGGCACAGGGTAAGGAGCAGAGGAGGTTTGCGGCCTTACATGGAGGCTCACCATCAGAATTAGATGATGAAGAGGACGAGGAAGAAATAAGGAAGGTGGGGTCTTCCTCATCCCCAGTGGCGCTTTCAGTGTTGGAGGCAAGTGTGGCATAAGCCTCCTCCGCTCAAAACGCCCTGCGGGCCATTTCCCTACTCTAATGGATGGGGGGTAGTGTATGTATGTGTGGGGGGAAAACTTTATTGGTGTGTGCTGTGTTGCGATACTTCCTACCCTAACCGGCTCTAACCTGCTCTGACCTACTACCTAACCTACCCTAAGAACAAAAATATAAAATAAAACTAAACTAAAAAGAGATTTTTTTTTCTTGAAAAAAAAAAAAGGACTTCTAGCGCAAAAAAGCCCTTATCTAATTAGCATTTATCTAATCAGGGGTGTGTGCACTGATTAGCGCTTGATGACAACAGGGGGCACAGAAGTCAGTGGGGGGGGGGTCCTGCCACTTAGCCCACAACAGTGGCTGGTGGCACGTACACAGATCCCGACACAAAAACCCGAAAAAAAAAATGCTAAAACCCGAAAAAAAAGCACCCGCCTGAACCCAAAAAAAGCTAATCAGTGCTAAATCACTGACAGCAGTGGGGCATGCCGCAGACAGAGATACAGTCTGTCCACACAGCACTGGCCTGCTGCTGGTGGCACGGACAGACTATAGGTGCAAAAAAAAAAAAAAAGCAGCTTATAATCCGCTAAAAAGCGCATGCACCACAAGAAAATGCTGATCAGTACTAAGGGACTGATCAGCGGTGGGTGGGCGATTGGCTAACGGTGGCCAGCTGCTCTTTTATATGAAAGAGGGTCGGCCACACAGTTAGCAAAAAAAAAAAGATCTGCGCCCCAAAAAAGGTAGGGCCTGGGACACGCAGCTAAAGTTGCTACGGACCCGCGGACACCTACAGATGGTATGCTGAAATAAAAAAAAAATCTTTTTTTTACTGCTAAACAACTGTCCCTGCCTAACTGAAGCTGTCCCTGCAATCTAATGTGCCAAGGGCCACAGAAAGGGTGCCAGGGGACACTTTCTCACAATGAGGGGGGGGGGGGGGGGAGAAGCAGCACAGGGCTCCATCCTGCACACCACCAGACACAAAATGGTGGTGAGAAGAGCGGTCATTCTCCTTTTCTGTTTCATCGGCTCACATGTGACCCGAATGACCTGGAATCGCCGCAGATCACCGGTCTGAATTGATATAGGGGGTCTCAGGACCCCTCTCGGCGATGTGCCAGCATGGCTGCTGAATGATTTCAGCAGGGATCCCGGTCATGTCCCTGCCGCTCGCCTAGAGGACCGGGGGTGCAGGGCGTACCTGTATGCCCTGTGTCCCCAAGAGGTTAACAAGCTTTTGTAAACATTTTTTAAAAGGAAATTAAAATTTTGTTATATTGTAAAAGGTCTAAGTATGAAAGAAAACTGTTTTCAAGAAAATAAACATTAGAAGATGAAAAACTACGATCGACACTGAGAGCTAGACATTGGCAAATTCTTAGTTTTTTTTCTTAAAGGTGTACTCCAGAAGTAAACAAATGTTTTCAAATCACCTGATGTCAGAAAATTATACAGATTTGTAAATTAGTAAAAGAAATGGATGCAGACCTCAAGGTATATATTTGTATGTGAATAGCTATTGAAAAAGGGATCTCCCCGAAACGTGTCTAGCACTCTACCCTACCATATTGACCACCTATAGGATCCAATTCAAGTTATCCAGACTTGCAACAGCTGGAACCCCCTGCAATAGGGACCACTGTTTGAGACGAACCAAGAAGTGCTCACTCCACCAAGTGAACGCCGTCCATACACGGTATTTGGATCATCACTGCCTGCGTAACACCACAGCTGCTTGCTGCAAAACTCTCCACACCATCGGAGGAACCCTGAGACTTTACCGCACAGACGCACCGGGCCAGCCGCCGAGCAGAGCCAGTCCGTGCCACGGAGCCCAGCACATCAGGGACTACCATCTCAGGGATACAGAGCGGTGAGTGGTGCAGAAGCACCAACAACTATCTATCTGCCTACAACTATTAACTTTTGTTGCAACTTACGATACTAACTCTAACACCATCTGTTACAATCATTGCGATCAGAACACTCGCTATACTAATCTGCCAAAAACTATGGCCAAAGTCTACTGATATTCGGTCAGCAACAGACTAATAACTCCTATCCAATAGGTGGCTGCTATATGGACTAATTATTTTTACTATTAATTATTTTCTATAATTTTTTTATTTTATTTTAATGTATTTATTTATTTATTAATTTAAAAAAAAATCTACTTTTTTTTCTACTTTTTATCTAATATCATGGTATATTATCATTGCATTAATTTGTATGTTGTCTAGTCCATAGCAAGGGCCCTGCTTGGACTATTCTGTGTAATTTAATAAAATACTGTTATATATACAACCAGTCCTATCCCAACTATTTCCTACTCTTACAATTACACACCACATTTCACATACAAATATATACCTTGAGGTCTGCATCCATTTCTTTTACTGCTTCCACTAATTGACACGTGGGTTATGTGTAACGCAGAAACCTCAGTACATATTTTTTCCACATCTATTAGTGTGAGCCCCCCAATCTCCTTTTAGATTTGTAAATTACTTCTATTTAAAAATCCTAATCCTTCCAGTACTGATCATCTGCTTTATACTACAGAGGAAGTTGTGTAGTTCTTTGCAGTCTGACCACAGTGCTCTCTGCTGACACCTCTGGTTGAGTCAGGAACTGTCCAGAACAAGAGAGGTTCTTTATAGTTATTTACTCCTGTTCTAGACAGTTCCTGACATGGACAGAGGTGTCAGCAGAGAGCACTGTGGTCAGACTGGAAAGAACTACACAACTTTCTCTGTAGTATACAGCAACTTAAAGGGTACCTCTCATCAAATAAACTTTTGATATATTTTAGATTAATGAATGTTGAATAACTTTCCAATAGCATGTTAATGAAAAATATGCTTCTTTCTATTGTATTTTTCCCGATCAGTCCTGTCAGCAAGCATTTCTGACTCATGCTGGAGTCCTAAACACTCAGAGCTGCCAGCCTGCTTTGTTCACAGCCAAACAGGCTGTGAACAAAGCAGGCTGGCAGCTCTGAGTGTTCTCCTTTGTGAACAAAGCAGACTGGCAGCTCGTAGTGTTTAGGACTCCAGCATGAGTCTGAAATGCTTGCTGCCAGGACTGGTAGGGAGACCCCTAGTGGTCATTTCTTCAAAGTGGAAAATTAAATAGAAAGAAGCATATTTTTTAATAACATGCAATTGTAAAGTTATTCTGCATACATTAATCTATAATATATCAAAAGTTTTTTTGATGAGAGGTACCCTTTAAGATTACTAAATAGAAGTAATAAACAATCTGTATAACTTTCTGTCACGAGTTGATTTGCAAACATTTTTTTCCTCCGGAGTGCCACTTTAATTTTGTTCTTCCACAATTTCCTCTTGTTTCGAATCTTTACTCACTGATTTCGCAAGAAACAATCTCCCCTTCTTAAATTTCAGAAAGCAAAGGGAGCAGGCGTTGAGTCAGACAGGATGCAGAGGGATGATGATGATTCATAGGAGAGGAGGAGGTAAAGGGGAGGCTTTTACCAATATTCATCTACAGGGCTAGAGGATTTTATTGCTGACCTGTTAGGAAAGTTTTATGTTCTTTATTGTAATATGAAAAAAGTCATGACCGCTGTGGATGTACTGAAAACCTCAAGGATATTATAAAACTTTTAAACATTTTTTAAAAATATTTATTCAATGCATCTAAGCTAAAACAAAAATCTAGTAAATTTACTAATTGCTGTTATTAAAGGGGTACTCCGGTGGAATTTTTTATTTTTTATTTTTTAATCAACTGGTGCCAGAAAGTTAAACAGATTTGTAAATTACTTCTATTAAAAAAAATCTTAATCATTCCAGACCAGTACTTATTATTATCTTTTTGGAACACAGTCCTGACATCACGAGCACAGTGCTCTCTGCTGACATCTCTGTCCATTTTAAGAACAGTCCATAGTAGGATAAAATCCCCATAGCAAGCATAAGCTGCTCTGGACAGTTCCTAAAATGGACAGAGATGTCAGCAGAGAGCACTGGGCTCGTGATGTCAGCAGGGAGCACTGTATTCCAAAAAGAAAATTATTTCCTCTGTAGTATTCAGCAGCTAATAAGTACTGGAAGGATTAAGATTTTTTTTTATAGAACTAATTTACAAATCTAGGTAACTCCCTACCTCCCTTTATCTGACCGCTTCTAGCTAAGGTGCATATACTATAAGGGTGGATACATGTGGAAAAATCAATCTGCTTTGTGTTTAATTTAGTTGTTATCAGTAATAGTTGTTGGCATATTGTTATCATTTGGGCACCATTGAGCATTGTACAAAAAAAAAAAAAATGTAAGACTGAGTTCAAACTGTGTTAATTAAAGCTGTATTTCAACATCCTGTCAAAAAAAGGATGCCAACATATACAGTGACACACTGTAGCAGGCCCATTCACTTTAACCCTTTCATGACCCAGGGTTTTTCCGTTTTTGCACTTTCGTTTTTTCCTCCTTACCTTTAAAAAACCATAACTCTTTCAATTTTGCACCTAAAAATTCATATGATGGCTTATTTTTTGCGCCACCAATTCTACTTTGTAATGACATCAATCATTTTACCCAAAAATCTACAAAGAAATGAAAATAAAATCATTGTGCGACAAAATTGAAGAAAAAAACAAAATTTTGTAACTGTTTGGGGCTTCTGTTTCTACGCAGTACATTTTTCGGTAAAAATGACACCTTCTCTTTATTCTGTAGGTCCATACGGTTAAAATGATACCCTACTTATATAGGTTTGATTTTGTCGTACTTCTGGAAAAAATCATAACTACATGCAGGAAAATTTATACGTTTAAAATTGTCATCTTCTGACCCGTATAAAATTTTTCTATGTATGGGGCGGTGTGAGGGCTCATTTTTTGCGTCGTGATCTGAAGTTTTTATCAGTACCATTTTTGTATTGATTGGACTTTTTGATCGCTTTATATAAATTTTTTCATGATATAGAAAGTGACCAAAATACGCTTTTTTGGACTTTGGAATTTTTTTGCATGTACGCCATTGACTGTGCGGTTTAATTAATGATATATTTTTATAATTCGGACATTTTCACACGCAACGATACCACATATGTTTATTTTTATTTACATAGTTTTTTTTTAATGGGAAAAGGGGGTGATTCACTTTTTTTAACTTTTTTTTTGCAATGTTATATATAGGAGACTATAACACTGCACACACTGATCTCTTATACTGATCATTGTTATCCCATAGGAGACTATAACACTGCACACACAGATCTCTTATACTGATCATTGTTATCCCATAGGAGACTATAACACTGCACACACTGATCTCTTATACTGATCATTATTATCCCATAGGGGACTATAACACTGCACACACTTATCTCGTATACTGATCATTGTTATCCCATAGGAGACTTTAACACTGCACACACTGATATTTTATATTGATCATTGTTATCCCATAGGGGGCTATAACATTGCACACACTGATCTTTTACATTGATCATTATTATCCCATAGGAGACTATAACACTGCACACTGATCTTTTACATTGATCATTGTTATCCCATAGGGGGCTATAACACTGCACACACTGATCTTTTACATTGATCACTGGTTTCTCATAGGAAACCAGTGATCGATGATTCTGTTGCTTGACTGCTCATGCCTGGATCTTGGCACTGAGCAGTCATTCGGCGATCGGACAGCATGGAGGCAGGTAGGGACCCTCCGGCATGTAAGCTGTTCGGGATGCCGCGATTTTGCCGCAGCGATCCCGAACAGCTCTCTGGGCTAACCGGCATTAGTTTACTTTCACTTTAGACACGGCATTCAACTTTCAACGGCGCGTCTAAAGGGATAATGGCGCGCGGCACCGCGATCACTGCCGCGCGCTATTAGCCACGGATCCCATCCGTTGCTAGGTGCCGGGCCCGACCCGCTATGACGCGGGGCCACGCCATGGCCCTACATTATAGAATGGGAGCCGACCCATGACGTACATGTATGTCATGGGTCGGGAAGGGGTTAATGGCTTGAATGTAGTCAGCAAGTGACTATGTTTGGGCCACTTGCTGCGCTATTTAGTCCAGCTAAATTAGTGTTTCCCAATCAGTGTGCCCCCAGCTATTGCAAAACTACAACTCCCAGCATTCCCGGACAGCCTGTTGTAGTTTTGCTACAGCTGGAGGCGCCCTGGTTAGAAAACACTGAGATAAATAAACATATACACATGGAGAGTGGCCCAAATAAAATCGGGGGAGATTTCTCAAAACCTGTGCAGAGGAAAAGTTGCCCAGCTGCCCAGAGCAACCAGGGTTGGCCCTACCATGGGACCGGGTGTGACCATTGGTCCCAGGCGGCACTTTTCAGGGTCAGCACTTTGTTGACCTCTTTTTTTTGTGCACAGCGGCTACTTTAGACTGCGAGTCTGCGGTTGGCCAGCCTGGGACTGATGAGGGACATCGCTAAAGTGACTATGCTACCTAATGTGGGGGAAACTATGCTACCTATCTAATGTGGGTAAACTATGCTACCTATCTAATGCGGGGAAACTATGCTACCTAATGTGGGGAAACTATGCTACCTATCTAATGTGCATTTCACTCTTGAACCCAGGCAGCACAATCTCTTGGGCTGGCCCTGATAGCAATTGTCAGGCCCAAGGCCTGATTATTAACATCCTATATGTGTATTATAATTATAACTGTGTGTGATGGATTGTCCAGGACATGGGTGAGAGGTCATTCAGACAGTGTGTCCTTTTGTGTATTGCGTTTTATTGGGGGGGGGGGGGGGTCTGGCTGTGTGTTTACATCTCCTTTGAAGTCATGCACTCTGGTCCCATCATATAATCAACCAGAAAAGAGGGCCAGGAAGAGAGAAGACCCCCTGGTGGGATCAGAGGGGAGGGGGGAATGGAGTCTCCCTCCAAAAAAGGCAGATATATAATATTTAACAATGCTAGACTCTGTGAGTTCAATGCTGTGGAACAAGCTGAAAAGACCATCCTAAGAACAGCTGGAACCTCACTATCTCTCATAGACTGCTATTATCATCGTGCTGTAAGAACTTCATTTTTTCTTTCTGAACTTGTCTTGCTAAACTCTTATATATATTTTTTATAACTGTATGTCATTTGTTTATTTTTATGCATATCACTGTGATACCTTTTATCAGATTAAATGTTTAATTAATCAGCTCTGGTCTTTGATCTCTAAATATATGAGCTCAACTTTCTGAAGGCAGCTCTGGTGGAAACACGTATCTAAGGGTTAATTTGGTGACTTGCTGGGACTAGTACTGGATACCCAGAGGTCTGGCGGCTTTAACCCTTGCACCATCACACTCTCTCTAGCGTCTTGGCTGGACCGATAGGGTCGTGATCGTGACAGCAATCAGTCAGATCACTTCTTTCATTTTAACAAGGCCTCTGTAAAATGAAGGAAGCAATCTGATTGTTTACAATGGGCAACTAGGAAACTCTTCCTCTGTACAGGTTTTGATAAATTTACCCCTTGATGACTATGTTAAGTCCACTAAACTAAATGGGTCCACTGCAGTGCACCGCTCAAAACACAAAAAAAAAGTACCTTTTTTGATGCTATACTAACACTGTGTGAACCCAGCCATACAGAACAAGGCATATAATGATTGTTAGGGACATTGGGGGGAATTTATAATTGTCTTTAGAGCTGCTCTTGTGTGCATATTTGTTGCACAGTTGGTGCTGCAAGTGTTTTGGGCTCCTTTTTTTGTGCTTTTTCAGTTCACTTAAAAAAAAAAAAGTCTGTACAGACCAGCTGTTAAGGTTAGTCTATTGCAGTGGTAATGAATTTATTAACTGCGCCTTTTAGCTTTTTTTGTGTGTGCGTGTATGTACAGTAACATTTCAGTAAATGTGTACCTGCACAAAATTCCTCAAATGCCCTGCGGCCATTTAATACATTTACATTAGCAGCACATAAAAAGTGTTCCAAAATGCTTCACCTACACCTACAATGATAAATTCCCCCATGGACCTTCATCTCCACCTATGATGCAGCCATTCCCTATGTAGTACACTGTGTAAAAGGAGAAGTGTATTGTATAAATAGATAATTAGTAAGTAGAGTTCTATAATAATGTTTTCATTGTCGTGATAAAAGGAGATGATTCATTTACAGGTAAACAAGGAAGTTTTATATTATATTGCATGGTTAGGATAATAAATATCTATCAAGATCTCACCTCACACAGTAATTATATTATTATTATTAACAATATTGATAATATCAGGCAGTGTATTTTAAGGATGTTCTTGTCCATATTCCAGTTATGAATTGTCTGCCTACATACCTCAAAGGGACATTCCTATCTTAAACATTTATGTCATGTCAACAGGATATGCCATAAATGTCTACTAGATGTGGATCCCACCTCTGAGATCATAATGTTGTGCTGTTTGCGCAATTCCTATCAACCTCTATGCCTATGTAAACTGCATAGAACTGTGCACTTGGTTTTCGGAATCTTAGCAACCTTGAGCCGGCTTCACACTATGGAATCTCCGCCCGGATTCAGAGGGCAGACAATAGCGACTAGCGTGGACTGAATCAGACGGCAATGTCTGCGGAGCGGAGATCCGCCAGAGCATTGAACCAGTTTAATGTTCTGGCAGAATTTTTCTAGTGGATTTTCCATGCAGAAATTCCACCTTGAAAACACAGCAGAATTCTGTGGCAGCAACGAGACTCTGCTGCACAGGAATTTCCAAGCGAAATGTCAAAACGGAATTCCGCTCTGAAATTCCGTAGTGTCAGCACGGCCTATTTCTTAAGATAGGTGCAGGTACTGTGGATATGTCATGAATGTCTGAGATTGGGATATCCCATGTGTAGGCAGACAATTTACTCTCAAACTCTCTCAATGCTTCCATCCTCCACTCCGCACATGCATCTATTTTCTCCCGACATCCAATGCCTGGTTACAGCAGCCCGAAGGGTCCTCTCTGGCTGGGAAGCATCCAATGTTTTGGGTGGTACTTGCCGTGATGTTGACACTTCTTGGTCGGCATCCTCTATGTGCGCGGTGGCTCCGACAAAGAAACGTCGAGTTGCCAATTGGGAATGACTGTCCTAGAGACACATGAAAAGTTCAGACCTCCACCAATCAGAAGAATGAGTCAGGAAAAGTCTGTGTCACCGAGCACTCCTCTCCCTACTGCGTGTCATGTGATCGAGGCACACTTCATAGACTT
The DNA here is from genome assembly GCF_029499605.1 of Hyla sarda. Lineage (NCBI taxonomy): Eukaryota > Metazoa > Chordata > Amphibia > Anura > Hylidae > Hyla > Hyla sarda. The sequence continues at coordinate 78,827,774 of NC_079196.1, read as the reverse complement.
ACATTAAGAGTGTGACTCGATCACCTGACACAGAGATGGGAGAGAACGTGCTGAGCGCAGACTGAACACTCAGACCTTTAGCAAGCAAAACTTTTGACATGTCTCATGCCATGAGTTTTTGCAAGTGACAGTGGCCATTTAAACAGTGCCTATCACCAAACTAAACTTTTAATATATGTAATTATAAGACACTTTGCTATTTACTTGCTGTTCAAATTCTCAACCTTTATGTTTTAATGTGGTTCAAAAAACGGCAACTAGATGGCTCTGTTCTATTCCCTGCACAAGTCAAACAGTTAATTTCGTCTTCTCCCGACCTGGCAGGAGACCAAATTCAGGAAGTGCATGCAGGGTATGGCGACGCACAGCTCTCGCAGGTTTTAGTGATGTTGCATCTGCTGGGGAACGCCCACTTTCTCCTGCCGGGAGCTCACACAATGTGAGGGGAAAAAGGTATGATACAGAGCTTTTTAAAGCTCAGCGAGAAATTTTGAGGGCAGAAGGGGTGTTATGAGTAGTTAGGGAATATAATCTGAGTTAGTTTAGAATATGGTTTGATGACAGGTACTCTTTAAAGGGGTTTTCATTCTGATTTATTTGAAACCACACTACAGCTTTCTAGGGCTGCAAAATAAATACTCACCTCGACTGGCCCAGTGGCGGCACCTTGTTGTTTGTTAAATCCCCTTATGATGTGCCCTCCCGCATTTGCTGATGATGTTCTAAACACACTCCAGATGATCACCAAGACTGCAATGGCTTTGGAACATTATCAGGAGAGCAAGAATTACGTATCATCAGGGTAAGTAAACAAGCACCAAAGTGCTGGTACTAGGCCAGGCGCGGTGAGTATAGTAGAGTTTCTTATTATACAGCCCTAGAAACGTGTAATGTGGTTTTCAATTAAGACAGAGAACCCCTTAAAGTGGCCACTACTACAGTGGGGATCAAAAGTTTGTGCACCCCAAGTAAAAATTTGTAATAATGTTGTTACGCCGAGCGCTCCGGGTCCCCGTTCCTCCCCGGAGCGCTCGCCTCATCTTCGTTGTTGCAGCGCCCCGGTCAGATCCACTGACCGGGTGCGCTGCGGGTCCGCCTTCAGCCGGGATGCGATTCGCGATGCGGATAGCGCCCGCTCGCGATGCGCACCCCGGCCCCCGTACCTGACTCGCTCTCCCTCGGTCCTGTCCCGGCGCGCGCGGCCCCGCTCCCTAGGGCGCGCGCGCGCCGGGTCTCTGCGATTTAAAGGGCCAGTGCACCAATGATGGTGCCTGGCCCAATCTTCCCAATTAGCTTAATTGGTTCCCACCTGTTCCCTGCTTATATCTAGTCTCCTCCCTTGCACTCCCTTGCCGGATCTTGTTGCCCTTGTGCCTAGTGAAAGCGTTCCCTTGTTTGTTCCTAGCCCGTGTTCCAGACCTCCTGCCGTTGCCCCTGACTACGATCCTTGCTGCCTGCCCCGACCTTCTGCTACGTCCGACCTTGCCTTTGCCTACTCCCTTGTACCGCGCCTATCTTCAGCAGTCAGAGAGGTTGAGCCGTTGCTAGTGGATACGACCTGGTCACTACCGCCGCAGCAAGACCATCCCGCTTTGCGGCGGGCTCTGGTGAAAACCTGTAGTGACTTAGAACCGGTCCACTAGCACGGTCCTCGCCAATCCCTCTCTGGCACAGAGGATCCACCTCCTACCAGCCGGGATCGTGACAGTAGATCCGGCCATGGATTCCGCTGAGGTGCCGCTGTCAAGTCTTGCCGACATTTTCACGATGATCACCCAACAAAATCACCAGCTGGCATACTTGTCCTCCGTGGAACAGCAACTGAACTCACAGTTACAGCAGCTGCTGCCACTGACACTGCAGCTGCAACTGCAACAACCATCTCCTCCGCCGTCTCCTGCAACTCCTCCGCAGCGTCCGGCCATGGATTCCGCTGAGGTGCCGCTGTCAAGTCTTGCCGACATTTCCACGATGATCACCCAACAAAATCACCAGCTGGCATACTTGTCCACCGTGACACAGCAACTGGAGTCACAGTTACAGCAGCTGCAACTGCAACAACCATCTCCTCCGCCGGCTCCTGCAACTCCTCCGCAGCAACCGGCCGCTCCTAACCCCTGCTTGTCTCTGCCGGACAAATTTGATGAGGACTCTAGACTCTGCCGTGGTCTCCTTTCTGGAAAGGCCTTGTCTGGGGCCACACCACTCTGGGACCGCAATGATCCTGCCACAGCCACAGTCCAGTCCTTCTTCGCTGAGGTCCGTGGTGTCTTCGAGGAGCCTGCCCGAGCTTCTTCTGCCGAGACTGCCCTGCTGAACCTGGCCCAGGGTGTTTCTTCCGTTGGCGAGTACGCCATTCAGTTCCGTGCTCTTGCTTCCGAGTTGTCCTGGAATAGTGAGGCTCTCTGCGCGACCTTTAAAAAAGGCCTATCCAGCAACATTATAGATGTTCTGGCCGCACGAGAGACTCCTGCTAACCTACATGAACTCATTCATCTTGCCACTCGCATTGACATGCGTTTTTCCGGATGGCGTCTGGAGCTCCGCCTGGATATGGACTTTGTTCGCACGAGGCGTTTTTTCTCCCCGGCTCCTCTCTCCTCTGGTCCTCTGCAAACCGTTCCTGTGCCTCCCGCCGTGGAGGCTATGCAAGTTGACCGGTCTCGCTTGACACCTCAAGAGAGGACACGACGCCGCATGGAGAATCTTTGCCTGTACTATGCCGGTACCGAACACTTCCTGAAGGATTGTCCTATCCGTCCTCCCCGCCTGGAAAGACGTACGCTGACTCCGCACAAAGGTGACACAGTTCTTGATGTCAACTCTGCTTCTCCACGCCTTACTGTGCCTGTGCGGATATCTGCCTCTACCTTCTCCTTCTCTACTATGCTCTTCTTGGATTCCGGATCTGCAGGAAAATTTTTTTTGGCCTCTCTCATCAACAGGTTCTACGTTCCTGTGACCAGTCTCGCCAGACCCCTCTACATCTATTGTTTTTACAATAAAAGATTGGACTGTCTCGTACGTTTCCACACAGAACCCCTCCTAATTTGCATCGGACCTCATCACGGAAAAATTGAGTTTTTTTTTCCTCAGGTTCTTTGGCCCCAAGAAGAGGGGGAGACCCAAGGGGGGGGGTACTGTTACGCCGAGCGCTCCGGGTCCCCGTTCCTCCCCGGAGCGCTCGCCTCATCTTCGTTGTTGCAGCGCCCCGGTCAGATCCACTGACCGGGTGCGCTGCGGGTCCGCCTTCAGCCGGGATGCGATTCGCGATGCGGATAGCGCCCGCTCGCGATGCGCACCCCGGCCCCCGTACCTGACTCGCTCTCCCTCGGTCCTGTCCCGGCGCGCGCGGCCCCGCTCCCTAGGGCGCGCGCGCGCCGGGTCTCTGCGATTTAAAGGGCCAGTGCACCAATGATGGTGCCTGGCCCAATCTTCCCAATTAGCTTAATTGGTTCCCACCTGTTCCCTGCTTATATCTAGTCTCCTCCCTTGCACTCCCTTGCCGGATCTTGTTGCCCTTGTGCCTAGTGAAAGCGTTCCCTTGTTTGTTCCTAGCCCGTGTTCCAGACCTCCTGCCGTTGCCCCTGACTACGATCCTTGCTGCCTGCCCCGACCTTCTGCTACGTCCGACCTTGCCTTTGCCTACTCCCTTGTACCGCGCCTATCTTCAGCAGTCAGAGAGGTTGAGCCGTTGCTAGTGGATACGACCTGGTCACTACCGCCGCAGCAAGACCATCCCGCTTTGCGGCGGGCTCTGGTGAAAACCTGTAGTGACTTAGAACCGGTCCACTAGCACGGTCCTCGCCAATCCCTCTCTGGCACAGAGGATCCACCTCCTACCAGCCGGGATCGTGACAAATGTGTAGTGTTGAGCGAATATATGGACGAATATTCGTCATATTCGCTAAATGGCATGTTCGTAATATTTGCGGTTTGTTTTTGCATATGCGAAAATTCGCGAATGCGAAAATTAGCATATGCGAAAATTTGCATATGCAAAAATTTGTATATGCGAAAATTAGCATATGCAAAAATTAGCATATGCGGAAATTCGCACGCCAGTCTCACACAGTAATATTAGAGCCTTCTTTACACCACACAAGCTGGAAGCAGAGAGGGGTGATCACTGTGATGTGTACTGTGAAGAAAAAAAAAAAAAAACGAATATTTGTAATTACAAATATATAGTGCTATATTCGTGAATATTCATTCGTGCATATTCACGAATAAAATTCGCATTGCGAATATTCGCGAGCAACACTATTAATGTGCATAAAGAAGCCAAGGAAAGATGGAAAAATCTCCAAAAGTCATCAAATTACAGATTAGACATTCTTATAATATGTCAACAAAAGTTAGATTTTATTTCCATCATTTACACTTTCAGAATAGCAGAAAACAAAAAAAATTTTATCTGCAAAAGTTTGGGCACCCTACAGAGTTAATATCTTGTACTGCCCCCTTTGCCAAGTATCACAGCTTGTAAACGCTTTTTGTAGCCAGCCAAGAGTCTTTCAATTCTTGTTTGAGGTATCTTTGCCCATTCTTCCTTACAAAAGTCTTCCAGTTCTTTGAGATTTCTGGGCTGTCTGTCATGCACTGCTCTTTTAAGGTCTATCCATAGATTTTCAATTATGTTGAGGTCAGGAGATTGTGAAGACCATGGCAAAACCTTCCGTTTACGTCTCTTGATGTAATCCCCTGTGGATTTCGAGGTGTGTTTAGGATCATTATCCATTTGTAGAAGCCATCCTCTCTTTAACTTCAGCTTTTTCACAGATTGCATCAAGTTAGCATCCAAAATTTGCTGAAATTTTATTGAATCTTTTATTGAATCATTTTTCCTTCTACTAGTGAGATGTTCCCTGTGCCACTGGCTGCAATACAACCCCAAAGCATGATTGATCCACCCCCATGCTTAACAGTTGGACAGAGGTTCTTTTCATTAAATTCTGTTCCCCTTCTTCTCCAAACGTACCTTTGCTCATTCCGGCCAAAAAGTTCCATTTTAACCTTATCGGTCCACAGAACTTGTTTCCAAAATGCATCAGGCTTGTCTATATGTTCATTTGCAAAGTTCAAACGCTGATTTTTGTGGTGAGGACATAGAAGAGGTTTTCTTCTGATGACTCTTCCATGAAGACCATATTTGTATGTAAGTATCTCTTTATAGTGGAATAGTGTACCACAACTCCACTGTCTGCCAGATCTTTCTGGAGGGATTGTGCAGTCAAACGTGGGTTTTGAATAGTTTTTCTCACAATCCTGCGAGCTGTTCTGTCCGATATTTTCCTTTGTCTTCCAGATCGTGCTTTAACTTCCACTGTTCCTGATGACTGCCATTTCTTAATTACATTCTGAACAGAGGATATTGACATCTGAAAATGTTTTGCTATCTTCTTATAGCCTTCTCCAACTTTGTGAGCGTCAACTATTTTCAGTTTTAGATTTCTAGACCACTGCTTAGAAGAACCCATGTTGCTGATTGTTGGGGCAAGGTCAGATGAGTCTGGGCATTTAAAACCTTTGAGATTGACATCACCTGGCCTTCCCAGATGATGATTGAGAACAATCCATGACACTGGCAGGTCTCAGCTTTGCAAAGGGGGCAGTGCATGCTATAAATTCTGCAGGGTGCCCAAACTTTTGCAGACGCCATTTTTTCGTTTTCTGTTATTTTGAAAGTGTAAATAATGGAAATAAAATCTAACTTTTGTTGACATATTATAAGAATGTCTAATCTGTAATTTGATGCCTTTTGGAGATTTTTCCATCTTTCCTTGGCTTCTTTATGCACATTAATACTAATTTTTACTTGGGGTGCCCAAACTTTTGATCCCTACTGTAAAATATATACATATGTGACTACAGTAAGCAATTAGAAAACAATAAAAACTGTCTACAACATCTGCAACCTGTGGCTCTCAAGTACTTTGGATAATACAACTCCCAGCATGGCACAGCTTATAAACTATCAGTCTTATACAATTCCACACATATACAACCTACTATAGACACACAAACATAACCTACTGTAGTACTTACACAAGGGCTTTTAAACTCCCCAGGATTGTAAACATTGGACCATGCTGAGCCTGACCTGCTGACAGATGCCATCTTCTCCCTGTCATTTCCATCATCATTACACAATAATTTAGGTGAATACCTGTTTTTACTCGTTAACCTTAAAAAAAAAAAAACAGAACTGGCCGTACAGACAGGGCCGGTTTTAGGCTTAATGTGGCCCTGGGCAAAATCAAAAGTGGGGCCCCAAAAGTCATAATAGTGCACTGACCAGATTTGCGCATTTTTGGTCACTTCAAATACCATAAAAAAAAATATCTAAAAAGCAATTGAAAAGTCCCATCAAAACAAAAATGGTACCGATAAAAACTACAAATCACATCGCAAAAATGACCCTCATACATCCCCATATACAGAAAGATAATAGAGTTATAGGGATCAGAATAGTACAATTTTATATTTTTATATAGTTCCCCCACATTAGGTTGTAGTTCTCCCGCATTAGATTGGCAGCACAGTTCCCCCACATTAGGTTGGCAGTATAGTTCCCCCACATTAGGTGCAGTATAGTTCCCCACATTAGGTGCAGTATAGTTCCCCACATTAGGTGCAGTATAGTTCCCCCCACATTAGGTGTAGTATAGTTCCCCCCACATTAGGTGCAGTATAGTTCCCCCCACATTAGGTGCAGTTTAGTTCCCCCCCACATTAGGTGCAGTTTAGTTTCCCCACATTAGGTGCAGTGTAGTTCCCCCACATTAGGTACAGTATAGTTCCCCCACATTAGGTGCAGTATAGTTCCCTCACATTAGGTGCAGTATAGTTGCCCCACATTAGGTGCAGTATAGTTCCCCCCACATAAGGCGCAGTATGGTTCCCCCACATTAGGTGCAGTATAGTTGCCCCACATTAGGTGCAGTATAGTTTCCCCCACATAAGGCGCAGTATGGTTCCCCAACATTAGGTGCAGTATAGTTTCCCCCACATTAGGTGCAGTTTAGTTCCCCACATTAGGTGCAGTATAGTTCCCCCACATTAGGTGCAGTGTAGTTCCCCCACATTAGGTGCAGTATAGTTCCCCCACAGTAGGTGCAGTATAGCTCCCCCACATTAGGTGCACTATAGCTCCCCCACATTAGGTGCAGTATAGTTCCCCACATTAGGTACAGTATAGTTCCCCCACATTAGGTGCAGTATAGTTCCCCCCACATTAGGTGCAGTATAGCTCCCCCACAGACATACAGCCTTCAGCCATATACAGTGTATTGCTGGAGGCTGTTTGCCTGTGTATTGCCCCACTTCAGTGCTCCGTCCTCCGCTCCTCCGGTACGGGGTCCCAGGACCGGAGAAGCGGTGGTCGGAGCACCGAAGCTAACGTGCTGGTAACTTACAATGCCGGCCAGCGCGCATCCTCCTCGATGCTGCGATGCTCCGCTCCTCCGTTCCTATGAGCGCACAGGACATCAGTGACGTCCCTGTGTGCGCTACCTCCCGGCAGCCCCTGCATTTTTTAAAGTTAACGCGGGGCTGCAGAAAGATCTTTCCGGACACAGGGATGTCCCAAATGTGACGGGGCCCCCTGCGGGCTGCTCAGTGGCGGATCCCCCCCCTGGATCCACGACTGAGCAGCCCGCAGGGGCCCCCTGGGGGTTGGGGGCCCTGGGCAATTGCCCGGGTTGCCCCGCCCTAATGCCGGCCCTGCATACAGAATAATCATGAAAAAAAACGAAATGCTTGTTCTCATTAAGGCATTTAGTTGGCTGATATCCAGTGATTCTAATGATCGCCTTTATTTACTGGCTAAGCTGAAAATGCTTACAAATTATGAGGACAATATACCTACTAAGCACCACTCCCACAATTCCACAGGGCAGAGGTGTGTCCCCCAACAAAGCCAAATGATGAAGAGTGCTGACTCATATGTACTTGTACTCTCTCCTCACAAATTAAAAAAGGATGGTTATACTTATAGTTGATATATAAAATACAAATAATAGAAATTCCAAATCTGAATGAGAAAATTACGCTTGTGCAGTTTTTGCATATTGTCCAACAGGAATGCTCATAAGTGTATGGGGCTTTAGGACGTAGATCTATGCCAGCCGGGGAGTGAAGTACACCTCACCACACTTCTACCTGCTCGGGTATTCCTGATTGGTGGGGTTCTTAGCACTGAGATCCCGATTGATCAAAACTGTTTTGATATGACAGGGACACTAAAGTAGTTTTCTTTACAAAAGAAGTTTGAAAGTAATCTGATGTAGAGTGGCTCATGTTCAAATACGCCAGTTTTGTATCCTGACATGCGCCAAAATTATTATAGTAAATCTTCCCCATTGTGATCACCACATTACAATAATCTTTACCCACAGTACAGATTGAGAGGCCACCATACACCTTAGACAGTTGGCCGACTTTTGGGTTGGGTATTGGGTGTAAGGTATAAGGGCACCTTAAGGCTATGCTAACATGTTACAGAAAATTGCAGAAAAACTACAAATAATCCAACTGTATATGAATGAAATAAAGTTTTTTTTCAGGATCACATTTTTGAGATCCAACCTTTACCCTGGCCAATACATAAAAATGAAATTGGCGTAGGGCTGATTTTTGGCACCCACACTTACCAGCTGCTTAAAGGGGCTGTGGGGGACTGTGGGGCTCTCAGACAAGCTATTCACTGTTTACACCGTTTTCCTGTAGCAGATTTTGTGCTACAGATTTCTGCTGCTTTTAAAGGGGTATTCCAGGCAAAACCTTTTTATATATATATATATATATATCAACTGGCTCCAGAGAGTTAAACAGATTTGTAAATTACTTCTATTAAAAAATCTTAATCCTTCCAATAGTTATTAGCTTCTGAAGTTTTCTGTCTAACTGCTTAATGATGATGTCACATCCCGGGAGCTGTGCATGATGGGAGAATATCCCCATAGGAACTGCACAGCTCCCGGGACGTGAGTCATCAGAGAGCAGTTAAACAGAAAACAACAACTCAACTTCAGAAGTTAATAACTATTGGAAGGATTAAGATTTTTTAATAGAAGTAATTTACAAATCTGTTTAACTTTCCGGAGCCAGTTGATATATAAAAAAAAGTTTTGTCCTTGAATACCCCTTTAAGCCAAGGTAAATCAGTGAAATCTGACGCCAAAATCGTATGTGTGAACGTACTTTTGGAGTAGATACGTTGCAGATTTTTTCAGTAAACTTCAATAAGAAAGTCAAAAATCTATATTCATATGGGTGAGGAGGAATAGCTGTCAGTGCAGCCACCTTAGCGGTGTCTCTAGATGCATGTGGACCGGTAGACTACACAGGCACAATAGAGTACCTGATTAGCCCACCCTTGGCTTGACAAATGGACCATTTGTTTACCCAGACATCTTTGGGGCCCCCAGATTACCATTGGTTCTGTTGATTTCAGCCTTGGTTCTGATTTTGAGGCACTTATGCAATATTCAGGGGTGCACTGTGGCACTGCCATAGGGGTATTCCGGCAGGCAAAATTTAATGCAAATTCCAGCTGGAACTTTTATAAAGTCATAGTGGCAATGTTAAAGGGAATCTACAAGCTGCAATTCATTTCAAACTGTTGATGCTGTCAGATAGCTGTTAAGGCAGTGAGACACATCGTACTTTTCATATATCTGTCTGTGACTCCATAACAAAAAAAATGCATTTATTCTCTGGTGCCATGTGTCAAAAGGCGTTCCCAAGCCCCTAAAGGGCTGGAACACCTCCTTACTCCCCCTTAGTGTCACTGCTTGATTAACAATCAGCTGGAAGCGAGCCCTGGTTCAAAATCTTACACCTGCACACAATTTGCATGTACAATGCAGGAACGAGATTTTGGAAACAAGGCTAGATGCTAGAAGCTGAGCCCTGACTCTCAATCAAGCAGTCACTGGGCAGGAAGAGAGGAGAAATTCTAGCCCACAGCGCTTTAGGGGCTTGGGAACACCTCTTTGTCACTTTGAAATAGAGAATTAAATGGGCATTCTCATTAAAACTAGTTTTTGCTATTGCATTCCTTATGGTAAATAGAAAAATCTTTCTTATGTACTTTTTTTTATTTTTTTTATTATTATTACGTTTTCTATGTTTTAATTGTGTTTAAAAAAAAGCTGCCACTAGGTGTCTTCCTACTTGTCCAGGGCACATTTCCCCGTATCTCTTGCACAGACTTTGGACTCCTGCTGGCCTGGCAGAAGTCTAAAATCAGGAAATGCAGTCTGGAGTGCTGAGGGGGTGTATGCAGCCTTAGCCAATCATAGCTCATCTCACACACTGAACTGCCCTGGGCTGTGTGTATCAGAGTGAGGGAGGAAGTTCTCCCCTGTATGACTTCAGATGATGTCACACCTGCTGGGGAACGCCACTTCCCAGTCTGTGAATCTGACTGAGCAGAAAATACAGAGCAATATCAAGGTAGAAAAATAAAAAATAAAAATAAAGGCAGAGGGTGGTTTATCATGAGCGGGGCAGTGAAGGCAATTCACATACGTTAAGCAAACCTATGTGTGACACTGCAGTGAAGCTGAATGATCACAACCATAGCAGTATGGGTACATTTTCCTGTAAACAAGCCTTTTCCAATTTTTTGCCACTATCACTGTGGTATAAAGAGATGTCCAGGAAATTAATTTAGTTATTAACATTTCAAATGTAATCAGAAATTACTCAACCCTAAACCTTGACTTATTCACAGCAGGATAAGATGAGATCATACAGCAGCCATCACATAGAGTCTGGCTAATATTAACAACCATATGTGTCAAGGTTTTGGTATGTTTCATTTTCAGCTCTATTGAGCAGGATCCTGTTGCCTTTCACTTCAAAGTGTTTTTCTGTATCATAATGATAATGGTTGAATTTTTATGCATAGTCAAAGGTGAATTGGAGATATGTACCCGTAGGCCTTACAAACACCACTCTATTAGGCTTGATAAGCATTGAGCTAACCGGCTGCCATTGGAAGCCTATTATGGATGTGATATACAATGCCATCCGTCACCCAAAGGATCTTAGTGTAAGAATATCTGCTTTTTACAGCTGTCCTCTAGGTCATTTTTTTTGTTCTCGTTGGTTGACAAGGATCCTATAAATACGTCCTACATCTACACAGGGAGCTTCCTACATTGTTTAAGTTAAATCGGTTGTCTGGGATTTTTCAATAAACTAGCATTGCAATGACTTTTGTGGGTGTTGTATGTTCTTTTTTTTATTTACTGTGATGTCATTTTCACTCTGACTTTATGTTCCTTCTAGTGAATGTGATGTCACCAGTTGAGTCATCAGGTGGGTAGGGCAGGTATCCCTGCTGGAATTCCACATAGGTTTTAGCAGGACACCTAAAGGTAGCGCTAACGTGAGAGCCCAGTGGAAACTGTAGCAGTAAGCGCAGCATGATGTGGAGAAGACCAGCTGCTGATAACTACCTTGTGGGTGGCTCAGTGGTTAGCGCTGTTGCACGTGCAGTGCTGCAGTCCTGGGATCACATACCAACACTTGCAAGGAGTTTGTATGTTCTCCCAGTGTTTGTTTGGGTTTTATTCCACTGATAGGTCCATTTGGAGTTTAGATTATGAGCCCCATTCGAGACAGGGATCAATGTGAGTGGTGATAATCTCTGTACAGCACTGCAGGTAGGTTTGTGCTATATAAATAAAGGAATTATTACTGTATTGTAAAGATCTACAGGACTGTGCTGCCTCTGTCTGTAATATGGAGAGGAGGGAGGCTACTTCAGTGCTTTTGAGTATCTACATGCAGACGGTTCCCTGACTTTACATTATATTTTTGATAAAAAGACAACAATACAGTTTAACCACTTAAGGACCTAGGGCGTATGGATACGCCTTGACGTCCTGGTACTTAAGGACCCAGGGCGTATCCATATGCCCGTGGGAATTTCGTTCCCCGCCGCGCCGGGCGGGGACCGGGCCGGGGTGACTGCTGATATCAATCAGAGGCGACGACCAATAGCAGACCGGGGGCGGGGGGGTTAACTTTCGTTTTCCCCGTCCTGCCCACCCACAATAGGCGGGGCAGAACGGGGAACTGAAGGGGACTGGGCGCCGACATCCACTTACTAATCCGGAGGCTGCGGCGACGGTGATCGGCGGGCGGCGTGACCTGCGTCATAAGAGGACGGCTCCTGGGTTCCTACGGAAGCCGGTAAGTTGATCTGGAGGGCTACAATCTGAGACTGTGGTCTCTAAACTGTAGCCCTCCAGATGTTGCAAAACTACAACTCCCAGCATGCCCAGAGAGCTGTTTGGGCATGCTGGAATATGTAGTTTTGCAACAGCTGGAGGGCTGCAGTTTGAGACCACCATACAGTGGTCTCTAAACTATATCCCTCCAGATCTTGAAAAACTACAACTCCTAGCATGCCCACATAGCTGTTTGTTGTCTGGGCATGCTGGGAGTTGTAGTTTTGCAACATCTGGAGGTCCACAGTTTGGAGATCACTGTGCACTGGTCTAAAAACTGTAGCTCTCCAGATGTTGCAAAACTGCAAATCCCAGCATGCCCAGAAAGCAAACAGCTGTCTCGGCATGCTGGGAGTTGTAGTTGGGTACCTCCAGCTGTTGCATAACTACATCTCCAAGCATGCCCTTCGGTGATTAGTACATGCTGGGAGTTGTAGTTTTGCAACAGCTGGAGGCACACTGGTTGGAAAATACTGAGTTAGGTAACAGAACCTAACTGAAGGTTTTCCAACCAATGTGCCTCCAGCTGTTGCAAAAGTTCAACTCCCAGCATGCACGGTCTGTCAGTACATGCTGGGAGTTGTAGTTTTGAAACAGCTGGAGGTTTGCCCCCCCATGTGAATGTACAGGGTACATTCACACGGACAGGTTTACAGTAAATTTCCTGCTTCAAGTTTGGGCTGCGGCAAATTTTTCGCCACAGCGCAAACTCCTAGCGGGAAATTCTCCGTAACCCGCCAGTGCGAATGTACCCTAAAAACACTACACTAACACATAATAAAGGGTAAAACACTACATATACACCCCCTTACACTCACCACCAATAAAAATTAAAAACGTCTTGTACGGCAGGGTTTCCAAAACGGAGCCTCCAGCTGTTGCAAAACAACAACTCCCAGCATTTCTGGACAGCCACTGACTGTCCAGGCATGCTGGGAATTTAGCAAAAGCTGGAGGCACCCTGTTTGTGAATCACTGGTGTAGAATACCCCTATGTCCACCCCTATGCAATCCCTAAATTAGTCCTCAAATGCGCATGGCGCTCACTCACTTCAGGAGGCCTGTCGTATTTCAAGGAAACAGTTTAGGGCCATATATGGGGTATCGTCGTACTCGGGAGAAATTGCACTACAAATTTTGCGGGTCTTTTTTTCCTTTTACCGCTTGTGAAAAGGAAAGGTTGGGGGCTACACCAGCCTGTTAGTGTAAAAAAATGAAAATGTTTACACTAACATGCTGGTGTTGCCCCATACTTTTTATTTCCACAAGCGGTAAAAGGAAAAAAAGACCCCCAAAATTTGTAACGCAATTTCTCCTGAGTACGGAAATACCCCAGATGTGGGCGTAAAATGCTCTGCGGACGCACAACAAGGCTCAGGAATGAGAGCGCACCATGTACATTTGAGGCCTAAATTGGTGATTTGCACAGGGGTGGCGGATTTTACAGTGGTTCTGACAAACGCAAAAAAAATAAATACCCACATGTGACCCCATTTTGGAAACTACACCCCTCACGGAACGTGACAAGGGGTATAGTGAGCCTGAACACCCCACAGGTGTTTGACGAATTTTCATTAAAGTTGGATGGGAAAATGAAAAAAATTATATTTTTTCACTAAAATGCTGGTGTAACCCTAAATTTTTCATTTTCACAAGGGAAAATAGGAAAAAAGCCCCCCCAAATTTGTAACCCCATCTCTTCTGAGTAAGAACATACCCCATATGTAAATTTAAAGTGCTCTGCAGGCGAACTACAATGCTCAGAAGAGAAGGAGTGCCATTGGGATTTTGTAGAGAGAAAATTTGTCCGGAATTAAAGGCCACATGTGTTTACAAAGCCCCCATAGTGCCAGAACAATGGACCCCCGACACATCTGACCCCATTTTGGAAACTACACCCCTCACGTAATGTAATAAGAGAATTTACGCCCCACAGGTGTCTGACAGATTTTTGGAACAGTGGTCCGTAAAAATGAAAAATTTAATTTTTAATTTGCACAGCCCACTGTTCCAAAGATCTTTGGGGTGTAAATACTCACTGCACCCCTTATTAAATTCTGTGAGGGGTGTAGTTTCCAAAATGGGGTCACATGTGGGGGGTCCACTGTTCTGGCACCACAGGGGGCTTTGTAAACGCACATGGCCCCTGACTACCATTCCAAATGAATTCTCTTTCCAAAAGCTCAATGGCGCTCCTCCTCTTCTAAGCATTGTAGTTCGCCAGCAGAGCATTTTACGTCCTAACATGGGGTATTTCCATACTCAGAAGAAATGGGGTTACAAATTTTGGGTGTCATTTTCTCCTATTACCCCTTGTAAAAATGTAAAATTTTGGGGAAAACTGCATTTTAGTAAAAAAAAAAAATTTTTTCATTTACACATCCAAATTTAACGAAAAGTCGTCAAACACCTGTGGGGTGTTAAGGCTCAGCGGACCCCTTGTTACGTTCCTTGAGGGGTGTAGTTTCTAAAATAGTATGCTATGTGGGTATTTTTTGCTGTTCTGGCACCACAGGGGCTTCCTAAATGCGACATGCCCCCAAAAAAACATTTCAGCAAAAGTTGCTTTCAAAAAGCCAAATGTGACTCCTTCTCTTCTGAGCATTGTAGTTCGCCTGCAAAGCATTTTACATCCTAACATGGGGTATTTCCATACTCAGAAGAGATGGGGTTACAAATTTGGAGGGGCATTTTCTCCCATTACCCTTTGTAAAAATGGTAAAATTGGGGGAAAAACTGCACTTTAGTGTGACATTTTTTTTTTCCATTTACACATCCGATTTTAAAGAAAAATTGTCAAACACCTGTGGGGTGTTAAGGCTAACTGCACCCCTTGTTACGTGCCTTGAGGGGTTTAGTTTCCAAAATGGTATGCCATGTGGTGTTTTCTGCTGTTCTGGCACAAAAGGGGCTTTCTAAATGTGACATGCCCCCCAAAAACCATTTCAGAAAAATTCACTCTCCAAAATCCCATTGTCGCTCCTTCCCTTCTGTGCCCTCTACTGCGCCCGCCGAACACTTGACATACACATATGAGGTATTTCCTTACTCGAGAGAAATTGGGTTACAAATTTGGGGGGCTTTTCTCCTATTACCACTTGTAAAAATTCAAAAACTGGGTCTACAAGAACATGCGAGTGTAAAAAATGAAGATTTTGAATTTTCTCCTTCACTTTGCTGCTATTCCTGTGAAACACCTAAAGGGTTAACACACTTACTGAATATCATTTTGAATACTTTGAGGGGTGCAGTTTTTATAATGGGGTCATTTGTGGGGTATTTCTAATATGAAGGCCCTTCAAATCCACTTCAAAACTGAACTGGTCCCTGAAAAATTCCAATTTTGAAAATGTTGTGAAAAATTTGAAAGTTGCTGCTGAACTTTGAAGCCCTCTGATGTCTTCCAAAAGTAAAAACATGTAAACTTTATGATGCAAACATAAAGTAGACATATTGTATATATGAATAATTGTATAATTTATTTGGAATATCCAAAGCAGAGAGCTTCAAAGTAAAAAAATTTTCAATTTTTTCATCAAATTTTGGAATTTTTCACCAGGAAATGATGCAAGTATCGACAAAATTTTACCACTAACATAAAGTAGAATATGTCACGAAAAAACAATCTCGGAATCAGAATGAAAGGTAAAAGCATCCCGGAGTTATTAATGCTTGAAGTGACAGTGGTCAGATGTTCAAAAAATGGCCGGGTCCTTAAGGTATATTTGGGCTGGGTCCTTAAGGGGTTAAAAAACAATGCTAACCCTAAGCCACTTTACTGCTGAATTTAAACCAAGAACCTCAAGTGGACAGTGCAAATCGCTGAACCACCATGCTGACCTACAGACACACTTAATTAACATGAGTCCTGTATTTCCTTGCCTGTAGAGTAGGTGGAGGTACATTTTGAGAGGAGGGTGTGAAGCTGATTGTGAAGTCAGGACTACTAACCGATGCAATATATTTGGTATTGCCATGTGCAGAATTGTCCAAAGCTTAAAATTTTTATTTTATTTTTGAAATTTTACCTACTGAACAAAGAAAACACTTCATTTTTGTTGTGAAGTTCACTGTGTACATACTTTCTATTTCATTCCACAAATAAGTTTTTAGGGTTTTGCCATAGATTTTGTGGTAAAATGAGTGATGTCCTGTAGATGGAAAATGTAAATACTGATGGCTATTAGAATCCAAAGAGGAAAAACCAGAAATTAAAAAATTAAAAAACTGGCACATTTATTAAGGGGTTAAAATTTGTAGTAGAAAGTCTTGAGTACCAGACCATCAATGGCACCCTCTTCAACAATGGTGGATGACAGTACAGGTCACACTGCTAGCAATGAACCTAGCCTTACATTAAAGGTGTACTTCTTTTTAAAATCAACTGGTGCAAAAAAAAGTTAAACAGATTTGTAAATTACTTCTGTTTAAAAATCTTAATCCTTCCAGTACTTATCAGTTGCTGTATGCTCTACAGGAAGTTCTTTTCTTTTTAAATGTATTTTCTGTCTGACCACAGTGCTCTCTGCTGACACCTCTGTCCATGTCAGAACTGTTCAGAGTAGGAGCAAATCCCCATTGTAAACCTATCCAGCTCTGGACAGTTCCTGATATGGACAGAGGTGTCAGCATTGAGCACTGTTGTCAGACAGAAAAGAAATTGAAAAAGAAAAGAACTTCCTGTAGATCATACAGCAGCTGATAAGTACTGGAAGGCTTAAGATTTTTAAATAGAAGTAATTTACAAATCTGTTTAACTTTCTGGCACCAATTGATTTAAAAGAAAAAAAAGTTTTCACCGGAGTAACCCTTTAACCTGTTGGGGACCAAGGGCATACAGGTACGCCCTTGCTCCCTGGTACTTAAGGACCAAGGTACGCTCGTGGGAATTTTGGTTCCCGCCGCGTGCTGGGCGGGGACCGGAGCAGGATGCATCTGAAATCATTAAGCAGGCATCCCGTGACAATGCCTGGGGTCCCCCCCATGTCAGCGACCGCCACAAATCGCCGATCATTTCAGATTGGCGATTTGCGGTGATTCCGGGTTGATCGGGTCTCTGGTGACCTGATAGCCCAGAAAATAGGAATAATCGGAGCTGTCAGAGACAGCTCTGACCATCCTTAAGGATAGGAGCGAGGTGGCAGGGGTGCGACTGACCAGCGAATTGCAGGGCAGGGGCGGGGGGTGACAGTTGAGATCCCCCGCGGACAGAGCGGGGGAAGATGGTGGCAGGTACCTTCGTTACGTGGGGACTGAGGACCCCGGAACGGCGAGTGGAGCAGGAGAGGATCGGCAGGCAAGTGGAGGCAGCGTCAGGGGCAGCAGGGAAGATAACTGTAAAGTGATCTTCACTGCTGCTTCTAGGAGTTTCAAAACTACAACTGTGCAGTGGTCTCCAAACTGTGTCATTCCAGATGACAGAATTACTACTCCCAGCATGCCTGGACA
The DNA here is from genome assembly GCF_029499605.1 of Hyla sarda. Taxonomy (NCBI): domain Eukaryota; kingdom Metazoa; phylum Chordata; class Amphibia; order Anura; family Hylidae; genus Hyla; species Hyla sarda. The sequence continues at coordinate 78,810,078 of NC_079196.1, read as the reverse complement.
GTCTCAGCATGCTGGGAGTTGCAGTTTTGCAACATCTGGAAGGGCACTGTTTGGAGACCACTATACAAACTGCAGCGCTCCGGATGTCAATTCAAAGCATGCCAAGACTGTCCAGGCATGCTGGGAGTTGTAGTTCAGCAACATCTGGCCCTTCAGATGTTGCCGAACTACAACTCTCAGCATGTCTGGGCAGTCTGGGCATGCTTGGAGTTAAAGTTCTGCAACATCTGGAGGGCTACAGTTTGGAGACCACTACACAGTGGTCTCCAAACTGTTCTCCTCCAGTTGTTGCATAACTACAACTCCCAACATGCTCTTTGCTGCCTGTGCATGCTGGGAGTTGTAGTTTTGCAACAACTGGAGGCACACTGGTTGGGAAACATTGTCTGTTTCCTAACTCAGTGTTTCCCAACCCGTGTGTCTCCTGCTGTTGCAAACCTACAACTCCCAGCATGCACTGACAGACCGTGCATGCTGGGAGTTGAAGTTTTGCAACAGCTGGAGGCACATGGGTTGGGAAAAACTGAGTTAGGAAACAGACAGTAGTGCGGATACACTGCGGTAGTCTGTTAGCTAACTCAGTGTTTCCCAATCCCAACCAGTGTGCCTCTAGCTGTTGCATAACTTCAACTCCCAGCATGCATGGTCTGTCAGTGCATGCTGGGAGTTGTAGTTTTGCACCGGCCCCTATGTGAATGTACTGGGTACATTCACATAGGCGGGGGTTTACAGCAAGTTTCCCGCTTCAAGTTTGAGATTCTGTAAATCTTTCGCTGCAGCAAGAAATTCACTATACCCCCCCGCCCGTGTGAATGTACCCTAAAAACACTACACTAAACTAACCCTAAATAAAGAGTAGAACACTACATATACACTAAACCCTTACACTGTCGCCCCCCCCCCCAATAAAAATACATCTTGTACGTCAGTTTTTCCAAAATGGAGCCTCCAGCTGTTGCAAAATAACAACTCCCAGTATTGCCGGACAGCCATTGACTGACCAAGCATGTTGGGAGTTTTGCAACACCTGGAGGCACCCTGTTTGGGGAAAACTGACGTACAGTATTTTTGGTGGAGGAGGCAAGTGTAACGCTTGCATCCGTTTACATTCCTATGAAAATCCCTAATTTAGGCAAAAAATGTGCATGGCGCTCTCTCACTTCGGAGCTCCTGTCGTATTTCAAGGCAACAGTTTAGGGCCACATATGGGGAATCTCTGTACTCGGGAGAAATTGCGCTACATATTTTTGGTGGCTTTTTCCTCCTTTTACCCCTTATGAAAAGGTAAAGTTGGGGTCTACACCAGCGTGTTAGCGTACATTTTTTTTATTTTTTACACTAACATGCTGGTGTTGCCCCATACTTCATTTTCCCTAATTTTCCCTAATTTGCATAAGAGGTAAAAGGAAATTAAGACCCCCAAAATTTGTAACACAATTTTCTCCCAAGTACGGAAATACCCCATATGTGGACAGGGCCGCCGTCAGGGGGGTACAGCCAGTTCTCCAGTAAGGAGCCTAAGCTCCTGGGGGGCCTGGGCCCCCGCTGCACCCCCCTGCAGCTGCCGCAGCACAGAAGCAGGGGACCGCTGTCTACACAGCGGTCTCCTGCTTCCATGGCCGGTCCAGGATGCATTAAACTATAAGCAAGTCTTACAGACGCACCTATAGTTCAATGTGGCGCTCGGGCTCGGCTGATTGACAGAGCGAAGAGCCATTGGCTCCTCGTCCTGTCAATCACTGTCGTGGTCCACCCACATTATCCAGGCGCCGACAAGAGGCCCGGGCTTCCGTCCTCTGCGCTCCGGCACATGAATTAATCATCATGCTCCGGAGCACAGACCAGAGAAGAAGAAGGAAGAGAAGAGGCTGTGTTTTTTTTTCCTATTGTTACCTAAGGGGGCTACATATTCCTACCTAAGGGGCGCTGCTACATATTCCTACCTAAGGGGGCTACATATTCCTACCTAATGAGGGCTGCTACATATTACTACCTAAGGGGGGTTGTTACATATTCCTACCTAAGGGGGCTACATATTACTACCTAAGGGGGCTGCTACATATTCCTACCTAATGAGGGCTGCTACATATTACTACCTAAGGGGGTTGTTACATATTCCTACCTAAGGGGGCTACATATTACTACCTAAGGGGGGCTGCTACATATTGCTACCTAAGGGGGGCTGCTACGTATTCCTACCTATGGGGGGTTGTTACATATTCCTACCTAAGGGGGCTACATATTCCTACCTAAGGGGGCTGCTACGTATTCCTACCTATGGGGGGCTGCTACATATTACTACCTAAGGGGGGCTGCTACATATTACTACCTATGAGGGGCTGCTACATATTACTACTGTATATGGGGGCTGCTACATATTACTACCTATGGGGGCTGTTACATATTCCTACCTAATGAGGGCTGCTACACATTACTACCTAAGGGGGGTTGCTACATATTCCTACCTAAGGGGGCTACATATTCCTACCTAAAGGGGGCTGCTACATATTACTACCTAAGGGGGGCTGCTACATATTCCTACCTAAGGGGGGCTACATATTCCTACCTAAGGGGGGCTGCTACATATTCCTACCTAAGGGGGCTACATATTCCTACCTAAGGGGGGCTGCTACATATTCCTACCTAATGAGGGCTGCTATATATTACTACCTAAGGGGGCTGCTACGTATTCCTACCTATGGGTGGCTGCTAGATATTACACCATAAGGGGGGCTGCTACATATTCCTACCTATCGGGGGCTGCTACATATTACTACTGTATATGGGGGCTTCTACATATTACTACCTATGGGGGCTGTTACATATTCCTCCCTATGGGGGCTGCTACATATTACTACTGCATATGGGGGCTGCTACATATTACTACTGTATATGGGGGCTGCTACATATTACTACTGTATATGGGGGGATGCAACTATATACAGGGGGACCTACCTCCAGGGAGTAAACCCTACTTATAGGGGGCTGCTACTGCATACAGAGAGTAACTATCTACAAGGGGCAGCTATCTACACAGGGACCTACCTACAGGTGGTACCTCCCTACTCTGGGCACCTGTGTAATTAGGGAAACTGTGAAGGGACCTGTCTACTTTCTGGAGGAGGCTCACTACCTAATGTGTGGCGAATGGACCTACCTACTCTTCCCCAACCCACTTTTCTAGCCACTCTATTATTACTGTATGGAACATTATAGGTGCAGGAGAAGTGCGGAACCTAAAATATTTGTCTGGCAGGTTCTGTGGAGACGAGTTGTGAAAGGAAGAAGTCATCTGGGCCAGAAGGAGGAGAAAAAGGAAAGTGAACGACTCCGATCAGAGAAGATGGTAATTGATGTAACTACGTAATCCCTTATCTGGTCTGGAGAGCCTGTGTAGATCTGATATGTATCACAATATGGTCACTGTATGGGGGGAATATTTCCTCCTTGTATACTGAGAATATTGGTCTCAGTATACAGGATTTGGTCAGTAACCGTATGATGGTAATATGTATAGTGATAATATTCCTCCTTGTATACTGGTAATATTGGTAGTATTGGTATCAGTATACAGGATTTGGTTAGTAACAGCATGATAGCAATACAGTATGTATGATGATAATATTCCTCCTTTCTTCCCCATTGAACTAAAGGGCTCTTGTTTTACTTGTCCAGTGGTTTACATTTTTTTTTTTTATTGATGAGTGGGGGGCAGGCCTTGAGCTCTATAAGGGGCCCCAAAATTTCTGATGGCAGCCCTGTATGTGGACGTAAAATGCTCTGCGGGCACACAACAAGGCTCAGGAGTGAGAGCGCACTATGTACATTTGAGGCCTATACTGGGGATTTGCACAGGGATGGCTGCTGGTTACAGCGGTTCTGACATAAACGCAAAAAAAAAATACCCACATGTGACCCCATTTCGGAAACTACACCCCTCACGGAACATAACAAGGGGTACTGTGAGCATTTACACCGCACAGGTGTCAAACAGATTGTATGTATTTTTTGTATGTATGTATTTTTCATTTGCACAGCCCACTGTTACAAAGATCAGTCAAACGCCAGTGGGGTGTAAGTGCTCACTGCACCGCTTATCACATTCTGTGAGGGGTGTAGTTTCTGAAATGGGGTCACATGTGGGTGGGGGGGGGGTCATTATTCTGGCACCACAGGGGGCTTTGTAGACACACATGGCCCCAGACTTCTATTCCAACCAAATACTCTCTCCAAAATTCTATTGTCGCTCCTTCCCTTCTGAGCATTGTAGTGCACCTACAGAACACTTTACATCCCCATATGAGATATTTCCATACTCGAGAGAAATGGGGTTACAAATTTTGGGGGACATTTTCACCTATTACCCCTTGTAAAAATGAAAAATTTGGGGTAACATCAGCATTTTAGTAAAAAAAATAAAATTTTTCATTTTCACTTCCAACTTTAAAGCAAAGTCGTCAAATACCTGTGGTGTGTTAAGGCTCACTGGACCCCTTGTTACGTTCCTTGAGGGGTGTAGTTTCCCAAATAGTGTGCCATGTGAGGTGTTTTTTGCTTTTCTGGCACCATGGGGGTTTCCTAAATGCAAAATGCCCCGCAAAAACCATTTCAGCAAAGTTCGCTCTCCAAAATCCCATTGTCGCTCCTTCTATTCTGATCCCTCTAGTGCACCCACAGAGCACTTTACATCTACATATGAGGTATTTCCTTACTCAAGAGAAATTGGGTTACAAATTTTGGGGGCTTTTTCTTCTTTTACCCCTTGTAAAAATAAAAAATATGGGTCTACAAGTCTACAACTTGTTAGTGTAAAAAAATGAAGATTTTGAATTTTCACCTCCACTTTGCTGCTATTCCTGTGAAACACCTAAAGGGTTCACAAACTTTCAGAGTATCATTTTGAATATGTTAAAGGGTGCAGTTTTAATAATGGGGTCCATCATGGGGTATTTCTAACATAAAGACCCTCAAATTCACTTCAAAATTGAACTGGTCCCTGAAAAATTCTGATTTTGAAATTTACTTGAAAAATTGGAAAATTGCTGCTGAACTTTGAAGCCCTCTGATGTCTTCAAAAAGTAAAAACTTGTCAACATAAAGTAGACATATTGTATATGGGAATTAATATATAATTTATTTGGAATGTCTATTTTTCCTACAAGCAGAGAGCTTCAAAGTTATAAAAATGCAAAATTTTCTAATCTTTCATGAAATTTTTTATTTTTTCACCAAGAAATTATGCAAGTATTGACCAAAATTTACCACTACCATAAAGTAGAATATGTCACGAAAAAACAATCTCGGAATCAAATTCATAAGTACAAGTATCCCAGAGTTCTGACAGTGGTCAGAATTGCAAAAAATGCTCTGGTCCTTAAGGTCAAAATGGGCTCGGTCCCCAAGGGGTTAAGGCTGGGTTCACACATAGTTTTTTTTTGTCAGGATTTGGGTCAGTAGTTTAGCAGTGCTATAAAACAGGCTCTTAAAAGCAGCACAGACACAGACTTTAAACATTTAACCCCTTTCATGTAAACCTATCAGACTATATACTGTTTATTATAGTTTAGCATAGTTTTAGTTCTTTGTAATCAATAATCTGTGTGAAATGTTTTAGTCTGAGACGAGACTCCCTCCTCAGCTGGTGATAAGCTAAGCTGGTCGTCACTCATGCCTGTCTCTGACGGTGGGGGTGCTCTGCTCCAAGGATGGGTTGAGTAGCTGGACCCATCATGGGAGTCCCAGCAGTCAGACCCCTTGTGATCAGACACTGTGGATAGGAAAATGTGTTGTTCCCCGGACTACACCTTTAGGGTGTACTCACACATACAATATCTTGGGCATTTTTGTGCAGGAATTGAAGCTGCAGACTTGAAGCTGTTTTCAGTCATTTAGTTTCCATTGAAATCTGCAGCTTCAAATCCTGCACATTAAATAGGTATGTATTTGTAAATACACCCTTTATGGACTAATAGGCAACCATCTTAGAAAGAAAATAACACACATCACTCACTTAGACATTGGCAGGGCATCCATTTGTGGAGTGGAGGAGGGTAAACTGATGTGTAATCTGTGAGGAATTCCCAGAACAAACATTTGTTATCTGGACCCCTGAACCTGACTACAGTCTTGCTTTTTTGCTGTATCTCCTGAGATTCTTTCTTCTTTTTTTAACTACCCCATCCCCCCTCCTTGAAATTTCCCTGTAGTCACCAAAGCTTTTGTTTATTCATCAGCCAAATCCACCTGTGCACAAACAGGTTTAGAGCCCCAAACATGCACAATTCTCATACACATGGAATTGTGTTAGATCAAATGTAATCTTATAGGGTTACAAATAAATCAGGAGTGCACATTATTATGTCATGTAACCTCACATTTAAAATCCACTGTATAGCCCTGGCCTCATGCACAAAGTCATATTCTACAGAGCCATAATGCATTGCCAGTACAAGTATAGACCCTCATTTCAGTCACTTTAACATGGCAGTGTTTTGATCAGTATTTTGTGTATTTGTCAGACAAACCAGGAGTGGAATCTAGGCAGAGAAAAAAGATTTGCAACTCTTCCATGATTTAGACTGACATCTTTTACACAGAGATATATGCATGTAGTATGCTGCCTTCTGATTCTATATATATATATATATATATAGAGAGAGTTATTTATTTTTATGAGCATTGTTACTAAATTCAGTTGTGTTCAGTAAAGATTCGTAAAGTAAAAACTGGATCAGAACTTAAGCTTGCTGCATTTCTGAAATGTGACCAAAACACTGGAAACAGATACCAAATGAAGCACAATAACAGCTTCTATATAAAAAGTAATACTGTTTTGCAAAAAACAGAAGTTAAAATTTAAGTAGTTAATTTGTTTTCCCTTAGTCTGTCAGCAGCACAATGATGGGGTAAATCTCCGCCCCTGTGAGCTGCAGGACCTAGGAATTTTTAATAGTAAACTCAAAACACATGCCCCACAGGGCATAAAACACCCCTCAGAGAGAGGCACTGTGAGTTCTATATAGCAAGAATAATTTGTTACATAAAACGGGTGGGAACCTTGTGCTGCTGACAGACTAAGGGAAAACAAATTAACTACTTAAATTTTAACTTCCCTGTCATCTGCTCAGCAGCACAATGATGGGAATTTACATTGCATAACAAAGGGTGGGATTACATGTTAACAGAATCAATAACAGATCTGACAAAAGAAAAATTATCAGAGGATACATCATCTAACATATAATGTTTAAAAAAAGCTAAAGGAGTGCTCCAAGAGGCACTCTGGCAGATATGATCTAAAGGTACTGAGCCTCGCTCAGCTCTAGAAGTAGATAAGGCTTTGGGTGAGTGTGCTGTAAACTCAGGAGGCATCCTTTATGCAATCACATAGCCAACGCACTATAGTGGGCTTGGAAGATTTCATTTTGAGCCATGATACAGAATTAATAGATTTTCATCTTTCCTAAAGGAACTGGTTCTGTCAATGTAGATCTGGAGAGCTCTAACAAGATCTAGATTGTTCAGATGGTTTTCTTCTCCAGCCGAAGAATCCGGAATATACCTAGGTAAACAGATTAACTGTTTACGGTTAGCAAAGGAAGGGACCTTAGGAGAAAAATTAGGTAAGTATCTTAATAATACTCTATCCAACAAAAAACCTGTGCAAGGCTCAGATTAAACAAAGGCCTGGAGCTCTCCATCTCTTTTTGCTGTTGTAATCGCCAAAAGAAAAGACACTTTCATGGAAAGATATTTTAAGTCTACTTCCTGTAGAGACTAAAAGGGGGAAAACAAAGAAGTTTGAGGACTAGGCTTAGATCCCACGTAGAAACAGGCTTGACAATCTTAGGACGTAGCCTGGTGACTTCTTGACTTCAAGAATCTGGAACAGTCTTTGTCCAAGAAAGGCAGACATCACAGAAATCTGTACAGAAAGAGTATTAGGAGATAGTCCTTTGTCAAAGCCATCCTGCAAAAATTTAAAAATTTGAGCAGTTGCAGGAGTATTAGCATCAATTTGCTTGGCAGCACACCAACCAAGGAAGATATTTCTGACTCTGGCATATGATTTATTGGTAGCATCACTCCTAGAGTGAGATAGTGTATTTAATATGCGGTCCGAGAAGCCCTGGGCTTTTACAGTGAGATAGTGTATTTAATATGCAGTCCGAGAAGCCCTTGGCATTTAGTATGGACCTATCAACCTCCAAGCCGTCAGGTTGAAAGATGCCAGGTTGCGGTAGAGCTGAGAGAACCAGGATCTCTTGGGCCAAAACGGGATTACCGCTATCACAGATGCCCGATCCTGTTTGACTTTCATTAATACCCTCGGTATCATTGAAGTCGGCGGAAAGATGTAGGCTAGATTGAACTTCCATGGGATAGACATTGCCTCCACTACCCAAGGCTGATCCTGTGATAAAGGGAGCAAAAGTGAATTAGTTTGGTGTTGTGTTTGATCGCCATCAAGTCGATCTCTGGAAGTCCCCAGCGGTGACAAAGCTGCTGAAAAATCTCTGGACATAGACACCACTTCCCCAGAACTGTGAGCTATCTGCTCCGGCGATCCGCCAAAGTGTTCTGAGCCCTTCTGATGCGGACAGCAGATAACCTCATTATCCTGGATTCCACCCAGTTGAAGATCTTTCCCACTTCCTGAAGAAGCGAACTGAATCTGGTACCTCCCTGTTTGTTGATATGGAACACCATGACCATGTTGTCCGACTTGATCCGGACTGCCTTCTTCAAGAGGAGAGGTTCAAAATGCTTCAGAGCATAAAATATGGCTCTCAACTCTTTGGTGTTGGAGGAAAGAGCCAGTTCCTCTGGACTCCAGTCCCCGGAAATCATGACATCCAACATGCGGGCGCCCCAACCTGAGCCGGAGACATCTGTAGTAACAATTTTCCAGGTTGGATCAATTAGAGGCATCCCATCTCGTATTTTGGTCCACCAACGGAGAGATTGTCTGGTGTTGGATGAGAGAATGTGTAGAGAGTACAAGTCTGAAAGTGACCGGTTCCAGAGGCACAGGATTTCCGATGGAAGGGGCCTTAGATGCGACAGGGTCCAAGGTACAGCTTCTGCTGCAGAGGACAGAAGACCCAGGAAGCTCATCAGGGTCCTGAAAGAGACCTTGTGAGGTGTTCTGAGGAAGCAGTATCCTCTTAGGATACGATCCTTCCTGGCCACAGAGAGGTACACCTTCATCTCTGTTGAGTTGACGATGAAGCCTAGAAATTGCTTGGTTGTTGTTGGGGTCAAATCTGATTTCGCCCAGTTGACCAACCAACCCAAGCTCTGGAGTAAGTCTAGAGTTAGTCTGACATGGTCCAGAAGTATTGACTCTGAGCTGGCTATTAACGTCCTGTCGTCCAGATATGGGATAACTCTTATGCCTGACAATCTGAGAACCGCCATCATGGAGGACACCACTTTGGTGAACACAAAGGGAGCTGATGTGATCCGGAATGAAAGGACTTTGAACTGAAGATGAAAGGCAATCCCTCGGATTCTCACTGCAATTCTCAGAAATTTTCGATGTTCTGGATGGATAGGGATGTGAAAGTATGCGTATTTCGGATCTAGAGATGCCATAAACTCTCCCTTGGAAAGTAGAGGTTTGATGGATCTTATGGTTTCCATCTTGAACTTTCTTTTTAGAAATATATATTATAGCTCTTAGAAAGAGAGGAGGAAAAAATAATCAAAACCCCAAAAAAAGTAAACTTTCTGCGTCTTCAAGGCCAAAATGGGCTGTGTCCTTAATTCTATAAAGGGTTTGTTACAGTTTGTTATCAGAAAGGAAATTTGTTACAGTGCGTTCTCTTGAGTGACAGTCACCCAGGGCCGTCCCCACCACATTAGGAATGCAGCCACCCTCTACCACTTTAACAGGGCAATGGCTGCTGGGAGTAGACGTGCTGAGACAGTCACGTCTGCTAGAATACACCGGGCACTCCGCTGCCCGCCAATGAGGCGCAGAACAGCCACTACTGTGGAGTCGAACTGTGATGGTAACTAACTTCGGTTGGGGCCTACTGCCATATAGGGGCTATACAGGAGGGTTGGTAATCTCTACAGGGAGCATTATTACTGTTTGGGGCACTATAGGTGCTGGAAAAGTGAAGAGCTTAAAATGTTTGTCTTGCAGGTTCTGTGGAGGCAAGTTGTGGCTGGAATTAATCATCATGACATTCTGGGCCAGATGGAGAAGAAAAAGGAAAGTAACCGACTGATAGCTACCATTATATGGTCACCGTATGTGGGAATATTGATGCATTTTACCAAACTGAAGAAGAGGTTGCTACACCCAGAAACACGTTATTGTTTTTATATTTAATAAACAAGCTACTTTTATTTCACATCCCTGACTTGGTTGTGAGATTTCCTTGGACACCTGGGAGCTTATTCCAAAGGTCATTTTCTTCACTGACTATTGAGATCCACTACAGGATTTCCATTGGATACTTCCTGGGACCTCTGGGCTTGCACGATATCCACTTCCATTGTACCTCTGCATGAGGTTATATGTGTATTTGATTTGTTTGATATTTGATTTTATATGTGTATTAGAAATCTTGGGTGAGTTCCCACACTTTTTTTTTCCAGGACTTGACCCCTGGCTAGATGCCATCCTATGTGATTCTAGTGTACTCTAAAACAAAATCCATACACGAATGGAATGCTATGAGCATAGAAGTGCCTCTTGCCTGTTATGCAGGCTTTTAAAATTGATGGTCTGGCTCCAGGATAGGCCATTAATATTAGAACAGTAGGGGTCTGACTCTTTGCACCTTCCCATTAGCTAAAGGGACCACAGCACTGGTGGGAGCTACAGAATTTTTATTGTTTACATGAATAGGGCAAAGGTACAAAACCTAGTAAAGCTGGTATGAAAAGTACGCTTGTATGAAGTGCTAGTATGAACAAGGATCCTTCAAACAACTGATAGGTGGGGTTAACAAAAAGGCCATAAATGTTTTACTACCAGAAAGAGTGATGCCTTCTATGGCTAAGTTTCCAGTTGGCTTTTTTCTTGGCAGTTTTTGGAAAACTGCCACTGCAGTTTTTGAGCCAAAGCCAGACATGTATTATAAAGGAATAGGACATATAAAGGAAGGACTTACACTTCTTTTCCCTTATGGATCCACTTCTGACTTTTGCTCAAAAACTGCAGTGGCAGTTTTCCAAAAACTGCCAGAAAAAAAAAAAACAAGTGGAAACTTAGCCTATATCTGCATGCTTCAGTGGAAGGGACAATGATAAAAAGGGACAGTAATGTCCTTATTTCCAGTGAATGTTAGATCGTATTCGGTTACATTCACAATTTTTAACATTAGCCATGCAATCTGACACTTGGATTGACTAATGGCCTAAGATGAGGTCATTGCAGCGAGGGGTTAATGTTGGTGTTTTACTTCCCATTATCTCCCTTACCAGGATCCAATTACCAGCTGAGTCAGAAAGAAAAGAATGAAAAGCTCAGGTCTGAGATCAGCAAGGAGATGAACTGCAGCCACCATCCCCCCTGCATAATATATGAATTACCTACAGAGCATTCGGAAAGTTTTCAGACTCACTGTTTTCACATTTTGTTAAAATGAAAAAACAAAAATCAAGTTTCCCCCTCATAATTTTTCACTCAATACTTCATAATGTTAGGAATATTTGCTAATTTATTGAAAAAAGAAATCTAAAATATTGCATCGACACAAGTATTTAGATACTTTACTCAGTACTTAGTTGAAGCTCCTTTGGCAGTGATAGCCGCCTCCAGTCCTCTTGGGTATAATTCCACAAGGTTTATACACCTGAATTTGAGGATTTCCTGCCATTCTTCTCCACAGATCCTCTCAAGCTCTGTTAGGTTGGATGGGGACTGTTGGTGGAAGCCGTTTTCAGATGTCTTTCTACAGATCTTCCACTGGGTTCAAGTCAGAGCTCTGGCTGGACCACTTAAAGAGTCTTCCCTAAGCCATGCATGTGTTGTCTTGGCTGTGTGCTTTGTCATTGTCTTGTTAGGGTCATTGTCTTGTTGGAATACCTTTTGTTCTTTGCTCCATTCAGCTTTCTCTCAACCCTGACCAGCCACTGAGAAAAAACAACACTAAATGATGCTTCACTGTAGGGTGATATTGGACAGGTGATGAGCAGTGCCTGGTTTCCTCCAGACATGACGCCTAAAGGGATACTATGCCATTGGACATCTTATCCCCTATCCCGATCCCCCCCCCCCCCCCCCCCCCCGCAATCTCCCTTAGCACTCATTTTTGTTCAGAACATTCGGTTTGGGCGGCGATGTCACGCTACACCCCCTCCATTCATGTCTAAGGAAGGGGGCGTGATGAGCAACCACAGCCCTCACGCCCCCTTCCTTAGACATGAATGGAGGGGGTGTAGGAAATCTTGTTTCTCACATCTGAGATTCCTTTAGGGCCTTTTTTGAAAAATCTGCATGAGCTTTCATGTATCTTTAACTGAGCAAAGGCTTCTTTCTGACTATTTCACCATGAAGCCGAGATTGGTGAAGTGCGGCAGTGATAACTCAGCTTTTGGAAGTTTCTCCCATGTGAACACAGGGTCTTTGGAATTCAGCCAGAGAGACAATTGGGTTCTTGGTCATCTCTCTTGTCAAGGCCCTTCTTACCTGATTAATTAATTTAGAGGGGTGGCCAGCTGTAGTAAGAGTCCTCATTGTTCTAAACTTCTTCCATTTAATAATTATGGAGGACCCTGTGCTCTTTTGTACCCTTCTCCAAATCTGTGGCTCCACACAATCCGGTCTCTGAGCTCTACAGGCAGATATTCCCATTTCATAGATAGTTTTTTGCTCTGCTATGCATTGAGTTGTGAGACCTTATATAGACAGGGCTTTGTCTTTCCAAATCCTGTCCAATCAGCTGAATTTACCACAGGAGACTCAAATAAAGGTGCAGAAACATCTCAGAGATGATCAAGAGAAATGGGCGGAGCCAGAGCTAAATTTCAAGTGCCGTACCAAAGGGTCTGAATATTTTTTTTTACATTCTCATTATAGACTATTGAATGCAGAATGATGGGATAAAAATTTAATTTTTTATTTCATTTAGGACAACATAACAAAATGTGAAAAAGGCATTGTATATGTAAGTCCTACTACGCACTGAATGTAAAGTGAAGTAATTATATGTTAAGTAAAATCTGTATTACATTGTTTTGATTGAATGCAAATAACTATCTATAAAAATAAAATTGTTTACAGAAGTGTCTAGCATGTGGAGGTATCAGCTAGTTACTATATTTTAAGTTAACATTAAAGAGACTGGAGCTGGTATGACACATTTTGCACAAGTATGTTAGACTAAACATGAAAACCGTACTGCTAAATTGTTTTTAAGAAAGACACACACTATAAAGATATTAGACCTACAGTGGGATTTTGTAAGTACACATTCCATATTTCTTACAGCTAAAGGTGGCCATACAATTTCAATAGCTGCCAAACGTTCTTTCGGCTGATAGCTATCTCTTCCAATCTATCTTTGCACATAAACGGTCAGCACGGCTAAACGTTCCTGTGTTCTTTAGAGGAATAAATAGCTGCCAGATACCTCTGCCAGTGACTTGTCTCTCTAAAAACAATGGGGACAGGCAGTTAAAATCCAACATACCCGACCATTTGAGAGGCTGCCATACACTTAAAGGGGTACTCCGCCCCTAGACATCTTATCCCCTATTCAAAGGATAGGGGATAAGATGTCTGATCGCAGGAGTCCCGCCGCTGGGGACCTCCGTGATCTCCCTGCTGCACCCGAAGTTCGTTTAGAGCGTCGTGCAGCACCGGAGGCCCGTGATGCCATGACCACGCCCCCTCAATGCAAGTCTATGGGAGGGGGTGTGACTCCCATAGACTTGCATTGAGGGTTGTGTGGCCGTGATATCACGATTCGCCTCCCTGCATCGCCAGTCATCTGGCAAGTTCGCTCCGTGCACCGGATGTCTTGGGTGCCACAGTGGAGATTGCGTGGATCCCCAGCGGCAGGACCCCCGCGATCTAATATCTTATCCACTATCCTTTGGATAGGGGATAAGATGTTTACAGCGGAGTACCCCTTTAAGACAGTTGTCCAGTTCTGACAAAGTTGTAGAGTTTGGCCAACTTTTGCCTAAAGTGTATGAGGACTTTCAGTTCACACAAACTGATGGTGATGATACAAAAAGCTGCACATCTAAAAACATTATTATCAATCAGCAGCCACATCAGTGTAGTTATCGCTTTTTCTGCCAATTAAGGCATATTTAAGGACAGAAGGAGTTTGTAATGCTGGCAGTGGCACATAAGATAGGTGTCGGCAATGTTCAGTGAACAGCTACCTCCCAGGTGGCCCACTGGTGTTGGAAATGGCCTGGTGTGCATCACTGTAAAAGGAAGAGGGCGTTAAGCTACAGTCAAACAACTCTAACAAATAAAAGTATGGGGTGAGGAAGGGTTAACTCTCCTCACAAGACCCTGGTTCCTGAGGGTCTCCACTGTACCCTCTGTCTCATATAAGGATGCCAGTATTAGAAATGGCATTGGTTGCTCGGGGTTCACTTAAAAATGTAGGACTGTGGACAGGGCCAGACTGGGGATAAAAACAAGCCTTGGAAATTATTGCATACCAGCCCCACAGCACTGCGTCATTGTGGCAGCTTATGGCCGCAGAGCGCAGGCATATCCCTTTACGTGGCTATATATTAGTTAGGCAGGAACATAGTAGATAGTACCCCACATTAGGTGTGGGCAGCAGAATTCCCCCACATTAGGTGCAGTCAGCAGAGCTCCCCCACGAGCTAGGTACATAGTAGATAGTCCCCCACATTATGTGTAGGCAGCAGAGTTCCCCCACAGTAGGTTTACGCAGCAGAGTTCCCCCACAGTAGGTTTAGGCAGCAGAGTTCCCCCACATTAGGTGTAGGCAGCAGAGTTCCTCCACATTATCTAGGCAGCAGAAGTCCCTCACATTAGGTGTAGGCAGTAAAGTTCCCCCACAGTAGGTGTAGACAGCAGAGCTCCCCCACAGTAGGTGTGGGCAGCAGAGTTCCCCCCACAGTAGGTGTAGGCAGCATAGTCTGTCCCCCCACAGTAGGTGTAGGAAGCAGAGTCCCCCCCACAGTAGGTTTAGGCAACAGAGTCCCCCCACAGCAGGTGTAGGCAGCAGAGTTCCCCCACAGTAGGTATAGGCAGCAGAGTTCCCCCATAGTAGGTGTAGTCAACAGAGTTACCCCCCCCCCCCCACTGTAGGTGTAAGGAAGGCAGTAGTGTTCTCCCCCACAGTTTGTGTAGGCAGCAGAGTTCCCCCACAGTAGTTAAAGTCAGCAGAGTTCCCCCCACAGTAGGTATAGGCAGCAGAGTTCTCCCCATAGTAGGTGTAGGCTGCAGTGCCCCCCCCCCCCCACAGTAGGTGTAAGCAGCAGAGTTCCCCCACAGTAAATGTAGTCAGCAGAGTTCCCCCCGACTGTAGATGTAGTCAGCAGAGTTCCCCCCGACAGTAGATGTAGTTAGCAGAGTTCCCCCCCCACAGTAGGCATAGGCAGCAGAGTTCCTCCCACATTAAATGTAGGCAGCTGAGTTCCCCCCACTGTAGGTGTAGGCAGCAGAGTTTCCCCACAGTAGGTGTAGGCTGCAGAGTCTTCTCCACAGTAGGTGTAGCCAGCAGAGTCCCCCCCCCCCCACAATAGGTGTAGGCTGCAGTGTGTCCCCCCCCCCACAGTATGTGTAAGCAGCAGAGTTGCCCCCACAGTATGTGTAGGCAGCAGAGTTGCCCCCATAGTAGGTGTAGGCAGCAGAGTTCCCCCCAAAGTAGGTGTAGGCAGCATAGTTTCCCCCAAAGTAGGTGTAGGCAGCAGAGTTCCCCCCACAGTAGATGTAGGCAGCAGAGTTCCCCCCGCAGTAGGTGTAGTCAGCAGAGTTCCCGCCCACAGTAGGTGTACATCATCGGCGCCTGCACTGTGTGGGGGTGGAGGTCATGTCTCCTCTCTGTGTAGGCCGCAGATGCGGCTCACACAGAGAGGAAGTGCTGTTCCCATTGGGCAGCAAAGCACAGGCTGGCCGCTGATGGCCCACTGGGAGTTTTCCCAGTATCCCGGTTAGAGATGTCGCGAATTGTTCGCCGGCGAACAGTTCCCGGCAAACTTAGCATGTTTGCGTTCGCATCGCCGGGCGAACATATGTGTAGTTCGATCCGCCCCCTATATTTTAACATTGCAGTAAACTTTGACCCTGTGAGTCAGAGTCAGCAGACACATTACAGCCAATCAGCAGCAGTCCCTCCCTTCCAGACCCTCCTACCTCTTGCACGGACGCCATTTTAGCCTCATTCAGCATGCTGCAGGCTTAGGAAGTGGAGGGTCAGAGAAGCTGCTCCTGCTGTATAGGGAAAGCGATAGCTAGGTTGCTGCTAGGTGGTGTATTCAGGGTCCAGTTTACTTCTAAAGCACTAGTGTAAAATCTGCTTTAAGGACAGCACCCAAAAAATCCCTTTTTAGGGCTGAAAGATATCAGTCCTGGTTGGGAGGGAACCGCTGGTTAAAAGGGGTACTCCAGAATCAAACTTAAGTTCCTTCAAGCAACTAACTACTACAGTATTCAAAGGGCTGAAAGATATCAGTCCGTGTGTCTTGCAAGTTGCAACAGCTGGAGGCACCCTGGTTGGGAGGGAACCGCTGGTTAAAAGGGGTACTCCAGTATAAAATGTAAGTTCCTTCAAGCAACTAACTACTACAGTATTCAAAGGGCTGAAATATATCAGTCCGTGTGTTTTGCAACAGCTGGAGGCACCCTGGTTGGGGACCACTGCATAAAAGGGGAACTCTGCTGGCAAGCTTTTTTTCTTTTAAAGCAACTAACTACTACAACTACTACAGTATTCAAAGGGCTGAAATATATCAGTCCATGTGTTTTGCAACAGCCGGAGGCACCCTGGTTGGGGACCACTGCTTAAAAGGGGAACTCCGCTGGCAAGCTTTTTTGCTCATTGTCACACTAGTTCAAATCACATTAGGTGCGACAGTTGTGTAAATTTAAAAAAAAAACTTTTTTGGCTGTTAAATACAATCAGTCGTCACTGTCAGTTCACGTCACAGTTGCCAGTTTTTTTTGCCTGCAGGGCAAATTGTGTCACCCTAGTGCAAATCACATTAGGTGTGATAGTTGTGCAAATTAATAAAAAAAAATACCTTTTTTGGCTGTTAAATAAAATCAGTCGTCACTGTCAGTTCACGTCACAGTTGCCAGTTTTTTTGCCTGCAGGGCAAATTGTGTCATCCTAGTGCAAATCACATTAGGTGTGACAGTTGTGCAAATAAAAAAAAAATACCTTTTTTGGCTGTTAAATAAAAACAGTCTTCACTGTCAGTTCACGTCACAGTTGCCATTTTTTTTGCCTGCAGGGCAAATTGTGTCACCCTAGTGCAAATCACATTAGGTGTGACAGTTGTGCAAATTTAACCAAAAAAATGACAGGCAAAGGAAGGCCACCGTCGTGGTGCTGGGATTCCCTTTGGCCCTGGAATGGCCAGTGTTCAGAGGCCACGTACCCTGAACCCCCAAAATTCTGAGGACTTAGTTGACTGGCTATCACAAGACGCCCAATCTACTACAGCTTCCGCACGGAACCTTGATGCACCGTCCTTCTCCTCCTCTAGCTTAGCTTCGGGCACCTCTCATGCTACCACTTGCCAGCCTGCCGCCACCACCAACACTAGCACCGCAGCAGCTTTACTTGATCCGTCAGAGGAGTTATTTACACATCAGTTTGAAGGCATGAGTAATGCGCAACCATTATTGCCAGAGGATGTAGTTAACAGAGATATGTCTCAGTCAGGCAGCATTACACACATGGATGTAAGGTGTGATGATGATGTTGTACCCGCTGCTGCTTCCTTTCAGATAGCGGTGAAGGTGTTGATGATGACGATGTGTCCGTGGATGCCACGTGGGTGCCCGCTAGAAAAGAAGAAGAAGGGGAAAGTTCAGATGGGGAGACAGAGAGGAGGAGGAGACAAGTTGGAAGCAGGGGGAGGTCGTCGTAAGGAGCTAGTGGCACAGTCAGACAGCATGCATCGGCACCCGGGGTCAGCCAGATGGGACGCCAATCAACGCATGCTGTTGCCACCCCCAGAATGCCGTCATCGCAGAGCTCAGCAGTGTGGCATCTTTTTTGTGTATTTGCCTCTGACAACAACGAGGCCATTTGCAACCTGTGCCAGGAGAAACTGAGTCGTGGGAACTCCAACATCCACCTAGGCACAACTGCTTTGCGAAGGCACATGATGTCACATCACAAACGCCTATGGGATCAACACGTCAGTACAAGCAGCACACAAAGTTAAAGCCGCCATCCTCCTCCTGGTCCAGCATCTTCAGCCAGGTCAACCACTGCTGCCCTCCTTGCCCCCTCTCAACCATCCGCCTCTCCGTCGCTCGCCTTGAGCAGTTCCTGCTCATCTGCCCACAGTCAGGTGTCTGTCAAGGAGATGTTTGAGCGCAAGAAGACAATGTCTCAAAGTCACCCCCTAGCCCGGCGTCTGACAGCTGGCTTGTCGGAACTGCTAGCCCGCCAGCTTTTACTATACAAGCTGGTGGAGTCTGAGGTCTTTAAAAAATTTGTAGCCATTGGGACACCGCAGTGGAAGGTACCCGGACAAATTTTTTTTGCACAAAAGGCAATCCCCAACCTTTACTCCATTGTACAAAAGGAAATTATGGCATGTCTGGCACACAGTGTAGGGGCAAGGGTCCATCTGACCACTGATACCGGGTCTGCAAAGCATGGTCAGGACAGGTATATCACCTACACTGCGCATTGGGTAAACCTGGTGACGCTGCCAAGCATGGAATGCGTGGCTCTGCAGAGGAGTTGGTGACACCTTTTGCCACCTCCTCTACTCCTCCTACTCCATCCTCTTCCATAACATCCTCGGCCGAGTCCTCTTCCACTGCTGCGTATTGCTCCACATCACCGGCACCCCCCCAGCTCCCCAGGTGCTATTCCACATCCCGGATACGGCAGTGTCACGCCATCTTGGGGTTGACTTGCCTCAAAGCGGAGAGTCACACCGCACCAGCGCTCCTGTCGGCCCCGAACGCACCGGTGGACCAGTGGCTGACTCCGCACCAACTGGTGATCGGCAAGGTGGTTTGTGACAACGATACAAATTTGTTGGCAGCATTGAGGTTGGGCAAGTTGACACATGTGCCGTGCATGGCACATGTGTGTAATCTGATTGTACAACGCTTTGTGCTCAAGTATCCAGACTTACAGGATGTCCTGAAGCAGTCCAGGAAGGTGTGTGGCCATTTCAGGCGTTCCTACACGGCCATGGCGCACTTGTCAGATATCCAGCGGGGAAACAACATGCCAGTGAGGCGCTTGATTTGCGACAGCCCGACACATTGGAATTCAACACTCCTAATGTTCGACCGCCTGCTCCAACAAGAAAAAGCCGTCAACGAATATTTGTATAATAGGGTGCTAGGACATCATCTGCGGAGCTGGGAATTTTTTTGCCACGTTACTGGAGGCTCATGCGCAATGCCTGTAGGCTCATGCGTCCTTTTGAGGAGGTGACAAACCTGGTCAGTCGCACCAAAGGCACCATCAGCAACATCATACCGTTTGTTTTCATTCTGGAGTGTGCCCTGCGAAGAGGCTGGATCAGGCAGTAGATGAGCGTGAAGAGGAAGAGTTGTGGACACCATCACCACCAGAAACAGCCTTATCAGCATCGCTTGCTGGACCTGCGGCAACGCTGGAAGAGGATTGTGAGGAAGAGGAGTCAGAGGAGGAATGTGGCTTTGAAGAGGAGGAGGAAGACCAACCACAGCAGGCATCCCAGGGTGCTCCTTGTCACCTATCTGGTTCCCGTGGTGTTGTACGTGGCTGGGAGGAAGAAGATTACACCTTCCCTGACATCACTGAGGATGAGGAACGGGACATGAGTAGCTCGGCATCCGTCCTTGTGCAAATGGGGTCTTTCATGCTGTCGTGCCTGTTGAGGGACTCTCGTATAAAAAGGATGAAGGAGAACGACCTGTACTGGGTGTCCATGCTACTAGACCCCCGGTATAAACATAAAGTGCCTGACATGTTACCGCATTACAGCAAGGCGGAAAGGATTCAGCAAGTCCAAAATAAATTAAGAAGTATGCTGTACACAGCGTATAAGGGTCATGTCAAAGCACAACAGGGATCTAACAGGGGAAGAGGTGAAAGTAATTGATGGGCCGCGTCATTGTTCCGCTCACTGAACAGAGGGGGCGTCGCTCCTGGCCAAAGAACGGGAGTAGGTGAGAAGAGCTCCCCGCCCAGGTGACTACTTACGGCGGTGGCGGTGACTAGTTTATAACTTCATATCTTCACCATCCCTGGGGGCAGGAGCATCCCCCGGGAATGGTGAAAATAAAGATTTTACCTTATATAACGCTTTGCCAAGCGTTATATAGGGTAAAATCTGATGATTGGTTCCCTTTAATCATGTTGGATTTCCTTCTTATCCTCATTGGCAGATATCAGGCTAACTCAGTGTCATGGTCAGGCCTCTGGACACAGTATGAAATCATTGTATCTCCACTGGATTTGGCTTGTGGTTATTATTTTAAAGCACAGTACCATAATCTATAAACCAAAGTGTGAGCATACAAATTGGAGGTCAGGGCTGGCAGAGTTCATGTAATTCAATAAAACAGATACAGGTCCGGGCAGGTAGAAATGAAAAGGCAGAGTCTGGAAAAATCTGGGTCATATCTATAATAGCAAACAAACATATTCTCAAATTAACAGATATCAAGGAACCTTTTAGCTCCAGTGTGCAGCTCAAGTGTGCAGATCTGAACAGGTTAATTTTTTTTCTTTTTCTCATTCTCTTTTTCTAATCTATTCCTACTTCTGCCTGTAGTTTTTTATACTATCTTTTGTACATTATTATTGGGTCAGCCATATTGCCTGAGCTTCTGGAGTTTCTAGAGAAAAGCTTTACAGCAGTGCCATGTACTTAGGGAAAAATAAACTCGAAGGGGACTCATTGACTTCTACCGGAGAATTTTCTAGGCATGGTCTGTGACTTGTGCAGAGGTCATTAAGTAAAGAGAGGGAGGATGGCCTAACCCTGTTTTATTTATATACTGGTTTCACCTTCCATTGTAATCCAGCGTATGATGATAACGATAAGACTGTTGAAAAGTATTATCTACAGAACAGGAAGTGTCATCCTATTATTAGACTTAGTGGTTAGACTGCAAGATTTCAGAATTATTTTAAAATATCATAGGTCATTTTCTGATAATACATTTCCTTTAATGTTGGACATACAAATTAGAAAAATATTGGCCAAACCTGCTGATTTTGGAGGCAAGAACCGTGTAGGCAAGTTTATAACAAAAAGCCCTTAGGTGGATATGTTGGAAGAGAGCCAAACATTGTCACATATGCAGTGGGCCGGGTTTACTGTCTTAAAGGGGTATTCCAGGAATTTTTTTTATTTAACTATGCTACAGGGGCTGTAAAGTTAGTGTAATTCATAATATAGTGTCTGTACCTGTGTGTGACGGCTTTCTCACAATTCTTCTGGGATTTTCACCCCAATATTTTTAACAGCATACAAAATTACTGTTGTCTCAGATTATTCCCAGGCTGCAATGCGGCCGAGACCTGACTCACTAGTCAGCTGATGACAGGGAGCCTGTCTACTTCAATGGGTGGAGGGATCGCTTGGTGGGAGAGAGATCAATGTGCAACAGCTGTAGGCACCCTGATTGAAAACCACACTGATTTGAATGGATGCAGCTCATTTATGTTTCAATGGGTGGAGTGGCTGATGTGTGGGAGGGAGGAAAATGGAATTATGGAATTTGTAATCAAAAAAAGAAAACTGAAACAGGAAATACCAGTTCACAAAAAGCTAGCCACAGTATTATGGTAATCTCATGACATAGCCATTTAGCCCCAAGACAAGCGCAGATCCTTCCTAAGCATGTCCATTACTGTCTGACATGTACGTACTTAAATCACCTTATGGTGGATAACCCCTTTAACCACTTTCTTGTGCCCTTTCAACTGTATAGATGTTCTAAAGATGCCCATACAGAAGTTTCTGGCACTCTGCTACACCACTTTCCTAGGCTGAGGCACTTTCAGCCTGCAGCCTATGAGACTCAATGTAAACTGGCGCAATGCAGTGATGTAATTGTTCCCATTTGCTGTGATGCTGTCCTTTTCCTGATCCTATTTAAAGTGTATGTGCTCCAGGATGCTGAGGTTTCCAGCAGTCCCATTCTCTTGTAGGCCATTTTTAGGCCACTAGAGTTGCAGTCATTGACCAGTGAATGCTTCTGGATCCATGAAAGCCTGTAAAGCCAAAGGCTGATGAATCTCTAAAAGATATAAAACAAAATTAGTTTTTTTTCGTGGAGCTCTTTAACCTGCAGACAAAGGAACAGTGGCAAAGCAGATGAACTTAAAGTGGCTTTTCAATAACTGTCACTCCAACATTTGGCGGAAAGTTATCTCTTTTGACCCCCTATATAAATGAACGCTCACCACTGCTGAACATTCATGTTTTCTCTGTAGGGAGAAGAAGGGTAAGCCACAGCTAGACAGCTTTGGTCCTAACTTATCCCTCCAAGAACAAGAGGGTAAGGTGTCCCCGTAGCGGAATGTGACTCCTGCCCTGATTGGCGGAGCCTCGCACACCCTCGACTATGGGGACACAGTTTTCTTCTTTAAAGCCGGACACAGTTTTCTCCATCCCTGCTCCTTCTCACTCCATTCCGGCTACCTGCTCACTCTCTCACAGTGGGACAGGGACACAGTGTCACTACACATCTCCCTGCTGTTTAGACAGACTGTGGAATGCAGCCAGAAAAGCACTCCACAGCCTTTCTTCCACCCGCCTGCGCCGCACATCTAACACCTGTCTGTGCCACACATCGATCACCTGGGCGCAAGCTGTTGCAAGACTACAACCCCCAGCATGTCCTCACTGTAAGGGCATGCTGAGAGTTTTAGTCTTGCAATAGCTAGCAGGCAGGTGATAAATGGGTGGTTTTGGGCAGGTGGTAGATGTGCCCCGTAGGCGGGTGGGAGAAAGGTCGTGGAGAGTTCTTCTGGCACAGTCTGCCTAAGCAGTGAGGAGATGTGCGGAGGTAGCGGGGAGTGAGACAGCTTGTGTCCGGCCTGTAAGCCCAGAATAGGGATGAAGAAAACTTGTGTCCCGCTTGTGCCCATTGTGTCCCCTTCCTGCGGAAAGAAAGCGAGCGGGTAGCGAGGATGGAGTGGAGATGGAGAAAACTATGTTGCGCTGTTATGGTAGAAAACTCTGTCCCCATAGCCAAGGGTGTGCAGAGGGTGTGCACGGCTCAGCCAATCAGTGCAGGAGTTAGCTACGGAGCTCAGCCAATTAGTGCAGGAGTCACATTCGGCTACAGGGACAGTTTTCTTGTATTCGGCTACAGGGACACCGTTTTCTTCATTAAACCAGCCCTTCTCTCCACTAAAATAACCTATTGCTAAAAGATGTCAGAATAAAGAAGTAAGGTCAAGAAAAAAAGACTGAATCTGCTGGAGAATGAGCTACAGGGGGAAAATATGTGTGGAGCACTAAACCTGGAATTTGACATGAGATTTAAACCAGCTGTTAGGGGCATGACCAATCACTCATCTGACTGTAGCTTCGGCTGACACTATAAGAACACAGATAAAGTAACTAGATGCAGTAAGGAAAATGTTAAATGTTTTATAATAAAAACATTTGCTAATCAAGCGTAGGTCTAGTACAGTGGTCTTCAAACTGTGGACCACCATATGTGGCAAAACTACAACTTCCAGCATGCTGGACAGTCAACAGTATTTTAACTCCTAAATGACGCAGGGTGTACCTGTACGCCCTGGGCCCTCTCCCCTTCTATGACGCGAGCTCAGGAGCTGAGCCCACGTCATGGCGGGTTGGTCCCATCGGCTATCAGCTGCCGGGACCCGTGTCTAATGCCGGATTTCACTGATCGTCGTGATGCCCAGCATTAACCCCTTAGATGCTGCAATCAAAGTTGATTGTGGTGTCTAAAATAGAAAAAACTGTCTCGGCAGCTTAACGGAGTCCTGATCAGCTGAGAGGACGGCAGGAGGGCCCTTACCTGCCTTCTCACTGTCCAGTCAGTGGTTCGATGCTCTAGAAAGCCTTAGCAGCCTTGGCAATCAAGCACCGATAACACTGATCAATGCTATGCTATGGCATAGCATTAAACAGTGTATGCAATCCAAGGATTGAATGTAATAGTCCCCTATGGGGGCTAAAAAAAAAGTGTGAAAAAGTAAAATAAAAAAGTTAATAAATGTGAATTAACACCTTCCCTAATAAAAGTGGGGAAGTGTGTTATCGCTGCGTAAATTTCCAAACTATAAAAATATTATATTATTCAAACCACACAATCAATGGCATATACATAAAAAAACATACCAAAGTCCAAAATTGCATATTTTTGGTCACTTTGTATACCCTAAAAAAATTATAAGAAGCGATCAAAAAGTCCCATCAAAACAAAAATGTAGACCACATTGCAAAAAAATGAGCCCTCACACATCTCCGTATACGGAAAAATAAAAAAGTTAAAGGGGTCAGAAGAGGACGATATTAAACGTACTTATTTTTCTGCAAAAAGTTATAATTTTTTAACAGAAGTAAAACAAAATAAAACCTATATAAATTGGGTAATCAAATGGACCTACAGAATAAGAATAAGGTGTCATTTTTACCGAAGAGTGCCCTGCGTAGAAACGAAAGCTGTAAAAAATGATGGCATTTTTTTCAATTTTGTCTCACAAATAATTTTTTTGGTTTGGTTTCGCCATAGATTTTGTGGTAAAATGATTGATGTCATTACAAAGTAAAATTGATAGCGCAAACAACAAGCCCTCTAGGTCTGTAGGTGGAAAACTGAAAGCGTTATGATTTTTAGAAGGTGGGGAGGAAAAAACTAAAGTAAAAAAAGCAAAAATAAAAAACCCTGAGTCCATTTAAGGGTTTAAGAAGTCTCTTAGGTCCCTTTCACACTGCTGATGTGCCCTGAGGGAGATTGTCCATCAACGCCTTTAAGGGCCGTTAATCCAGACAGGGCACAATGGGCAACAATGGCTCCCGACAGCTCCCATTTAGTTCTATGGCGTCCGTCGGACGTCGTTGTTTTTTGACGGAAGTAGCGGGAGAAAAAGACGTTGCTTGATGTATTTTTTCTCCCGTTATTCTCCCCGGGTGTCACAACGGCAGTGTGAAAGAAGCCTTACACTGCTCAAATGTCCTGCAGGTAGAGCCATTTTAACAACCACTGGACCCTTCAGGAACACCTGACGCTCATCACTAACAATGATCTTTGAACTATATGATCAGTTGATAAGTGTTTTCTGATCACTGGCCATTTGACACCCAGTAAATTATTGGGAACAAATGTTCCTACAAATGTTCATTTGGCCAAAGCCCACATTCCAGTTTTTGCTATGAGGCCACCATGAATAATATACAATTCCCTAATATATCAGCCCATTTATTTAAAAGGATCTACTGTGTACTACTGTATTGCAGCTCTATGCAACCAAGATGTATGGAGTAGTATTATAATGCCATTAAAGGTGTAATCTGGTGGAAAACAATTTTTTTAATCAACTGGTGCCAAAAAGTTAAATAGATTTGTAACTTACTTCTATTTAAAAAATCTTACTCCTTCCAGTACATATCAGCTACTGTATGCACCACAGAAAGTTGTATGGTTCTTTTCTGTCTGGCCACAGTGCTCTGCTGACCTGTGTCAGGAACTGTCCAGAGCAGGAGAGGTTTGCTATTGGGATTTGCTCCTGCTCTGGACAGTTCCTTACACAAACAGGTGTCATCAGAGAGCACTTTGGTCAGACAGAAAAGAACCATACAACTTCCCGTGGACCATACGGCAGCTGATAAATACTGGAAGGATTAAGATTTTTAAATAGAAGTAATTTACAAATCTGTGTAACTTTCTGGCACCAATTGATTTAAAAAAAAAAAGTTTTTCACCGGAGTACCACTTTAAGCCTTCCAGTACCTGCTGTATTCTCCATAGGAAGTTGTGTACTTTTTCCAGTCTGACCTCAGTGATCTCTGCTGCCACCTTTGTCCATGTCAGGAGCTGTCCAGTGCAGGAGAAAATCCCCATAGCAAACCTCTGCTGCTCCAGACAGTTCCAGATATGGACAGAGGTGTCAGCAGAGAGCACTTTGACTGGAAAGAACTACACAACTTCCTGTGGCGCATGCAACATACAACTGATAAGTAATGGACGGCTTAATATTTTGAAATAGAAGTAATTTACAAATTTTCAGTTTGAGAATATTTTTTTTCTCCTCTGGGGTACACCTTTAAACCTTGTAGGTGAAAACTTGACAGGTGAGCCATTGTATGCCATATTATAAAGGTATTCTACCATAGAAGTGCTGGTTCCTACTTCAATACAAGCTCTGTATACTTGGCTTTGCCACAAACATGAGGGCTTAAAGGAGTACTCCGCCCCTAGATATCTTATCCCCTATCCAAAGGATAGGGGATAAGATGTCAGATTGCCGCGGTCCCGCTGCTGGGGACCCCGGGGCTCGCTGCTGCGGCACCCCGCTATCATTGCTGCACAGAGTGAGTTCGCTCTGCACGTAATGACGGGCAATACAGGGGCCGGATCATCGTTACGTCACGGCTCCGCCCCTCGTGATGTCACGACCCGCCCCCCTCAATACAAGTCAATGTGAGGGGGCGTAGCGGTCATCACACCCCCTCCCATAGACTTGCATTAAGGGGACGGGCCGTGATGTCACGAGGGGCGGAGCCATGATGTCACACTGCTCCGTCCCCTGTATCGCCCGTCATTACGCACAGAGCGAACTCGCTCTGTGCAGCAATGATAGCGCAGTGCCGCAGCGGCGATCCCCGGGGTCCCCAGCAGCGGGACCGCGGCGATCTGATATCTTATCCCCTATCGTTTGGATAGGGGATAAGATGTCTATGGGCGGAGTACCCAAAGGATACGGGATACAATGTCTCACCGTGGGGGTCTCGCCACTGGGGACCCCCGCAATCTTGTATTTGCCACCGTGACGTCACGACTCCACCTCTGTGTGATGTCACCTTCCACCCCCGCTATGCAAGTCTATGGGAGGGGGCGTGACTATTATATTATGCTAGGTATAGTGACACTTACCTGTCCCAGTCCCCAACATCTCTGCCTGCAGTTCCTGAGGTCAGAGTTGGCCACATCCCTCTCTACTAATCACTAAGGGGGAAATTTATCAAAACCTGTGCAGAGGAAAAGTTGCCCAGTTGCCCATAGCAACCAATCAGATCGCTTCTTTCATTTTGCAGAGGCCTTGTTAAAAATGAAAGAAGAAATCTGATTGGTTGCTATGGGCAACTGGGCAACTTTTCCTCTGCACAGGTTTTGATAAATCTCCCCCTAAGAGGGGAACTCTGTGTGCCACCATACACCCTGTGCGCTCGATTTTGTATGCACAAGTCCTGGCTCTTTGATCCTATCTGTGTATACCTTTTTTTCTTACACAAGAATGTGAAACCAAGACTGATGATAGTATTATGTGGCTTACTGATTCAGCAATCAATATAATTGCCGAGTTAAGTGTGAGGTCATACCTTATCTGTGTGAGTTTGTATTACAACAAAGATGTTTTTGCAGATTCTTTTAAAGTATATGTTTAACACAATTTGTCTTAAAGTAAAATGTCATCTACCCCTAGAAAGGGCCCTCAGGTATACAAAGCTTTCCTTGTCAGCACCCGCAGGTGACCTGGCTGACAGCCACAGGGTGTAACTGAGACTGATCCTACAGGAGCTAAACCGGTTCCAGGAGAGGAACTATCTGAGAATAAAGAGAGGGCTTTAGATTCTATTTGTACAAGTAACCACACTGCAGCCTCAAGAGAAACAGACGGCTATGCTGAGATTCTTCGTATTGCCTTCGTATAGTGGGAAAACACACATCTTCAAACAATAAAATAAAGTTGCTTAGTAGGAGCTTATTAAACTATTGTAATGGCCATGGGAACTGTGGGGCTTTGTGTCCCTTTCATGTATTCATTCACTCCAGGCCTGATAACCCATGACCGTCCCTGCCTGTCTTCCTCGTATGTCTTATGTTGGGGGGAAGGGAGACTGTTGTCTTCATTTCGGAGCAGAGATCTCTAGAAGGTGAAAAATGACCAAGCTGTAATCTAAAGGACGCACCGG
Organism: Hyla sarda; assembly: GCF_029499605.1. Classification (NCBI taxonomy): domain Eukaryota; kingdom Metazoa; phylum Chordata; class Amphibia; order Anura; family Hylidae; genus Hyla; species Hyla sarda. The sequence goes on along the minus strand of NC_079196.1, from coordinate 78,781,809 downwards.
CATATAAGACGCACCCTCCCTATTTTAGAGGTGCAAAATCTAGAAAAAAAAGATTGTGCACCCAACAGTGATCTTCAACCTGCGTACCTCTAGATGTTGCAAAACTACAACTCCTAGCATGCCCGGACAGCCAACGGCTGTCCGGGCATGCTGGGAGTTGTAGTTTTGCAACATCTGGAGGCCCGCAGGTTGAAGACCACTGGTATAGGAGGTATTACTCACGTGTCCCCGCTGCTCCGGACCCGTCACCGCTGCCCTGGATGTCGCTCCATCGCTGTCGCCGCGTCCTTGTGGTGTCCCCGACGCTCCGGACGTCTTCTTCCCTGGGATCCACGCTCTCCATCGCCGTCATCACGTCACCGTCATCACGTCGCTATGCACGCCGCTCCTATTGGATGACGGGACGGCGTGCGCAACGACGTGATGGCGTCAAAGGAGAGCGCCGACCATGCAGGGGATCCCGGCACGGAGCAGACACCGAGGAGGCAGGTAAGGTCCCACCCGGTGTCCTGTAAGCTGTTTGGGAGGCTGCGATTTCACCGCGGCGGTCCCGAACAGCCCAACTGAACAGCTGGGTTAGTGTTGTTCTCGCTTCAGACGTGGCGGTCAGCTTTGATCGCTGCGTCTGAAGGGTTAATACAGGGCATCACCGCGATTGGTGATGTCCTGTATTAGCCGCGGGTTGATGGCCGCAGGGACCGCCGCGATAGGTGTGTATTTGCCCAATAAGACGCACCAACTTTTCCCCCCCAGTTTTGGGGAAGAAAAAATGCGTCTTATACGGCAAAAAATACGGTAATATAAAAGACAATAAAACTTAATAAAACCTAATGTTTGCAAATTCATTATATGAAACCATAAAAAATATTTTTGGACGGCATAACCACAGAATATCCCCATTATTTTTGCTTTTCTATATTGTGTTTGTACTGGCAGCACCATGTGTTGGCAATGCTGTAACTTCCGGATTTCCAGGTATCAATGGATGAGTCTACAAATAGATTGTGTTCAGAGTCTACAAATAGATTCTACACTGTTACACGTTGGGATACAAGCAAAAAGTTATGCTGACATATACGTATAGCGGGTGAAATCGCTTCAACCGATCAAATATATTCTACAAGGGACTACATTCGGTCACTTTCCTGAATATATACTTTTATTTTGCAGGCCTCAAAAAAAATGTGGTCTACTATGCTTTTAGGTCCTAAACAAATGAGGTGTCCCGGTACCGTATTGTATACGTTACCTGTATAGAGGTCCCATAGTAAGAGTCCCTAGGACGTTGGGGTCCCTCTTTTGTAGTTTCCCCTTGTCACATCACACTTAGTCGATGACTATATAGCAGTTCTTATTAATATAAATATAAGTATAAGTATGTATATATTTAGTTATCTACCTGTTCGGAGAGTAGCAGGACCTGCGGGTCACGTGATTAGGTTAGAACTCTATGGGTTTGCTACAGGACCTTTGGAGGTTCCCTGACGTGTTCACCCACAATGCGCTGTAATGGTGAGTGACAGTCATTACAGACCAATCCAAAACGGCCAGCCCCTGCCCATATAAGGGACCCGTGCCACCTTGATCCCTCTCTTGGGTTGCTGACTCTGAAAGAGGTAGGACCTCCGCAGCTTACAAGACGATTTACTAGGCCAAAGCCTTGCGGCCTAGGCCTCTAACATAGCGGATAGACTAAGCAATTCCCCACTACTCATCGCAAGATCACTGGACCTAAATACTCCCCTAAATCCAGCGGATCTCTGCTTTACAATCCTTAAGAAGCTAAATTGAGCTTATCTGATCCCAACCGACTGTCAATCGCTGCTCAAGCTATATGTAAAGAGACTCTGTTATCTGGACTGTTACTATTACTACCTGTACAGAAATTCTTCAGTAAAAGTTCCTGCAAATTTTCAGTTAATAGCGGTTGTGGACAATCCTTTATTTCTGCATCACCTATTGCTCTTGGGAAGGGTGGCAATAGGCCTATCAAGAATACATCATTTAACCCTCACCATGGCGTCACGAGTGACAACGGTTAACAGCGCCCTTAACTATTCTGAACAGCAACACCCTAACTACCCTACACCCCACAAGACAGTATCCTCTCATCCGCCACCACACAAATAACAGAACAAATTTGTGAAATGGACTAGTAGACTGCATTTAACACTTTACGTTTGTCAGGAGACTGAGGTGTGTTAAAGAGGGGATTATGCAGATGGTATGTTTAAATGGGCACTGTCACCAATAAAAAAAAAACATTGATATGTCATAGAGACATATCAAAAGTTTAGATCAGATTTGGGGTCTGAGAATAGGAAGGGAGAAGTGTGTGCTAAGTGTGTTCTCTCATGGGTCTGTGTGACGTGAGATGGTCAGTCTAGGGGACTGTCTCTGTCATATAGACACATACACACGGCACTGTGCCTCACTCCCGCTCACTCTTGCAATTGACTGGGGTCAAAACAGTTAGACCCTGACCAATAAAAACTTTTGGCATGTCTCTTTGACATATAAAAAAAAAATTTGGGGTGACAGGTACACTTTAAGTATTCTTTGTCGACAGGTACACTTTAAGAATTAATTCGGTGACAGGTGACAAGTGTATGCAATGAACAGAAATTTTACTGTGAACCACCTGAGATACAGCACATTTCCCCTTTTATCAGTAGACAAAATTTGGTCCAGTAAAGTGAATATGTTGCAGTGTACATTGGCTGGTGTCTCGGTGTAGAGCCCAAATCCAACGTAAATCCTACCTGGCCTTAGCTTAATTTTTTTTTTCCTGCTGAAAAAGCCTTTCTGAAGGTTGAAAACAGACACAGCATTTTTATAATAAAAACTAGCTGAGTACACGGCGTTGTCCGGTTTTTCCTTCCTAATCCTTGTTGGGGAGGAAGATAAACAAAAGGAGAAAGCTTTTGACTTCATATCCCGTCCTCATATATTGTTGTCCTATCCCGTCCCCCTATCCCGTCCTCCTATCCTGACCCCCTATCCCGACCCCCTATCCCGACCCCTATCCCGACCCCTATCCCGTCCTCCTATCCCGTCCTCTTATCCCGACCTCCTATCCCGTCCTCCTATCCTGACCCCCTATCCCGACCCCCTATCCCGACCCCTATCCCGACCCCTATCCTGTCCTCCTATCCCGTCCTCCTATCCCGTCCTCTTATCCCGACCTCCTATCCCGTCCTCCTATCCTGACCCCCTATCCCGACCCCCTATCCCGACCCCTATCCCGACCCCTATCCCGTCCTCCTATCCCGTCCTCCTATCCCGACCTCCTATCCTGTCCTCCTATCCCGTCCCCCTATCCCGTCCCCTTATCCCGTCCTCCTATCCCGACCTCCTATCCCGTCCTCCTATCCCGTCCCCCTATCCCGTCCCCTTATCCCGTCCTCCTATCCCGTCCTCCTATCCCGTCCCCCTATCCCGTCCCCTTATCCCGTCCTCCTATCCCGTCCTCCTATCCCGACCCGTAATATGTGCACCAGGTAGTGAAATATCTCCAGCCGTACGGAAGTTATGTGGGAACATACATTTCCCATTGATTTGCATAGGACTTTAAACAAAAACCCAGACCCTCACAAATGGGGGTAGTTAAGGGTTAAATTAACTATCCTTTATTTTAAGTGGACATATAAGTAACATGTGACCAAGTATTATCGAAATATCTCCAGCCGTTTGGAAGTTATGCAGTAAAATATATTCCCCATTGACTTGTATGGGACTTTAAACATAAACCCCGCCCCTGGCAAATGGGGGTGAGTAAGGGTTAAATCACCTATCCTATGTTTGTTGCTGACATATAAGTAACATGTGTGCCAAGTTTCATGTTAATATCTTTAGCCGTTTGGACGTGATGCTGGAACATACACACACACATTCAGTTTTATATTTATAGATAAGTAAAAAATAAGCCATACTTTGGGGCAAAAACGCAGTGGCCAGATGTTAGCTATGAGTCAATAGAAAATCTCAAACTTCATGCCCAAATAGCTCTTTATTTAGGGGGGGACAACATTTTTCTCAGTGGCAGTTTTTCAAAATCACACAGTTTTTTTTTCTTTTTTCTCCCATAGACTCCTATAGATGTAAATTCTTCAATAGAAATCACACATGATAAATGAATCACATTACTTGTAATGAGAAAACACAGGGAATAAAACACCAAATAAGAAATGTGTATAATATGCAAACAACGGTTTAAATATATCTATATACTTTTTTTTTTTTATAAATCCACAAAAATTGTATCATGAAAAAGAAAAATGAAGGGGGCAAAACTTTGACCAGCAGTCCTGAAGGTCTCAGGGGCACATCTCACTGTTTTTTGTGCTTTTTAGTGCTGTGTATACTATCAGGGCATTGACAAGTCCTTTATGTCGTGTATGTTGTGAATTATTACAATGATTTTCTGCTTTATTTGTCACAAAAACTTTTCTTATAGTCCATGAAAACTATTTAATTTGTGGTCCCTAAAAGTGGCGGTAGGAAGAGAACTAGTGAACAAAGGTTATTGTAAGGTGTAACCCAATTGTATAGTAGAGGGTATTGGCAGCTCCCTGAGGAATGTGTGGGGGAGTAAGGGGGAGGTGGAGAGGGGGATGGGGAGATAGATTGACTGCATAACTAATGGAAGAACCAACAGGGCTACAACTTCAATGGAAGAAATCTATATGAAGATACACTGCTCAAAAAAATAAAGGGAACACTTAAATGGGCACTGTCACCAACTTTATTTTTTGATATGTTGTAGTACTTATGTACTACAACACATCTCTAATATACTTTTATTATTATTTTTTTCATTAAAAAGGTTTAATTTACATTTAAAAACCGGCCACTGAAAAAGGACTGATTTTGGAGTGGCAATCAGTCCTTTTTCAGTTAGGCTGCACTCGCTCCCTGCCTGTCAATCAGACAGGCGGGAGCGAGCGCATTGGCTCCCCGGCCACTGGCTGGGAGGCCACTCCTCCCGCACATCGCCGCCGCCTCGTTGCCGCCGCTGTCCCTGCACGCCCGCTGCCGGACTCTGCAGTAACTGCAAGTGTAATGAGGGAACGGGGTAGGCGGGGTGGGGGGGGGGGGTGGGAGTAGCGAACGGGCTAGTGCCGTAGCGGGGGGGAGGGGGGGGGGAATGGGCTAGCAAAAAAAATTAAAAATAGGATGGTGGGAGCTACCCTTTAAACAACACAATGTAACTCCAAGTCAATCACATCTGTGAAATCACACTGTCCACTCAGGAAGAAACACTGATTGACAATCAATGTCACATGCTGTTGTGCAAATGGAACAGACAACAGGTGGAATTATAGGCAATTAGCAAGACACCCTGAATAAAGGAGTGGTTCTGCAGGTGGTGACCACAGACCACTTCTCAGTTCCTATGATTCCTGGCTGATTTGGTCACTTTTGAATGCTTGCGGTGCTTTCTCTCTAGTGGTAGCATGAGACGGAGTCTACAACCCACATAAGTGGCTCAGGTAGTGCAGCTCATCCAGGATGGCACATCAATGTGAGCTGTGGCAAAAGGTTTGCTGTGTCTGTCAGCGTAGTGTCCAGAGCATGGAGGTGCTACCAGGAGACAGGCCAGTACATCAGGAGACGTGGAGGAGGCCATAGGAGGGCAACAACCCAGCAGCATGAACGCTACCTCTGACTTTGTGCAAGGAGGAGCAGGAGGAGCACTGCCAGAGCCCTGCAAAATGACCTCCAGCAGGCCACAAATGTGCATGTGTCTACTCAAACGGTCAGAAACAGACTCCATGAGGGTGGTATGAGGGCCCGACGTCCACAGCTGGGGGTTGTGCTTACAGCACAACACCTTGCAGGACGTTTGGCATTTGCCAGAGAACACCAGGATTGGCAAATTCGCCACTGGCGCCCTGTGCTCTTCACAGATGAAAGCAGGTTCACACTGAACACATGTGAGTCTGGAGACGCCGTGGAGAATGTTCTGCTGCCTGCAACATCCTTCAGCATAACCAGTTTGGCAGTGGGTCAGTAATGGTGTGGGGTGACATTTCTTTGGGGGGCCGCACAGCCCTCCATGTGCTTGCCAGAGGTAGCCTGACTGTCATTAGGTACCGAGATGAGATCCTCAGACCCCTTGTGAGACCATATGCTGGTGCGGTTGGCCCTGGGTTCCTCCTAATGCAAGACAATGCTAGACCTCATGTGGCTGGAGTGTGTCAGCAGTTCCTGCAAGAGGAATGCATTGATGCTATGGACTGGCCCGCCCGTTACCCAGACCGGAATGCGATTGAGCACATCTGGGACATCATGTCTCGCTCCATCCACCAATGCCATGTTGCTCCACAGACTGTCCAGGAGTTGGCGGATGCTTTAGTCCAGGTCTGGGAGGACATCCCTCAGGAGACCATCCACCACCTCATCAGGAGCATGCCCAGGCATTGTAGGGAGGTCATACGGGCACGTGGAGGCCACACACACTACTGAGCCTCATTGTGACTTGTTTTAAGGACATTACATCAAAGTTGAATCAGTCTTTAGTGTGGTTTTCCACTTTGATTTTGAGTGTGACTCCATATCCAGACCTCCATGGGTTGATAAATTTGATTGATTGATAATTGATTGATAATTGATTGATAATTTTTGTGTGATTTTGTTGTCAGCACATTCAACTATGTAAAATGTAAAAACAAAAGTATTTCATACAATAAGTTAATTCATTCAGATCTAGGATGTGTTATCTTAGTGTTCCCTTTTGTGGCGTCAGGGTATGAGGAGCAGGGTAGATGTTATAACCCAAGGGGCAGATGTTATTAACCCCTTCTTGTCATGACGCCAGGGTGTGGTTTGGCCTCAACCCCCCGAAGTTAATACCGCTGGTCCTGGGCTAGGCACGGGGGCAATGAAGACACTGACGCGAAGATAAGGACAAACGGTAGCTTTACTAATGGGTAGACAGATGACGCAGTCTATGAAGTATAACCAATATAACAAAGAGGTGACCAGTGACACAGGGGGACCTTGCAGGTTTGCTGTGACTTGCAGTAGTTAGACAGATTTTGGTGCAGGCCACGGTGACTATAAAGTGGACTTGACTGACTTTATGACTGACAATTAGATGACTTTGGCTTATTTGCAATTAACAGGTGGCTGCAGACTTTAGGCTTGAGACCCCCAATGCTCTGGACACACACACTGAGACGACTTGACTGCACTGGACCTCAGAAACTAAGAGAGAGATTGCAGCCCCTCCCCTGGTTATATAAGGAGCCCATAGGTCACTTGGGGGGTCACCTGGTCACTAGTGCCTCCTGGGTAACAATCACATGGTATAACTTTAATCACATGGTATAATATTTAAAGGTACATTACACTTTATAAGGGATAACATATGTACATAGGGGAGAAAGAAGTACCACGGGACTCGGGAATTCCAATGCACTTAAAATTTCTTTTATTGCGGCACACAGGTTACATAGGTAGGATGGGAACTAGTTCAGTTCACATCCTACCTATGTAACCTGTGTGCCGCAATAAAAGAAGTTTTAAGTGCATTGGAATTCCCGAGTCCCGTGGTACTTTCTCATCTATGACAAGTTGCTACTGACAACCAACTGAGCATCGCTCTTCCTGCACGCGCTGTGTGAGTAAAACATAACCTGTCCGCCACTCAGGTGGTGCCGACCTCTTTATGTCTCTTAACTGGATATGTACATAGGGGATAACACTGCAGGGGGCTCTGGGGACATAGAGGGACTCTGCCTGACAGGTCAGGAGAAGGGTACGGGGAAGCACCATCCCATACTGGGCCACCTCACTTTATTTTTTTTGAGCAGTGTATATAGCACAAAGGAGAGATGGATGATGCACAGTGATGATTTTTCAAGTAGAGCGGGTGCTCAGTCCCCAAAAGCCCAAACCAAGGCCCCATTGTAGAAAGGAAAAAATGGTGGAAGACGGCACTCCAAAATTTTTTGAAAACAAGTGGTGGTTTATTAATTACCTGTTTTTCATGGGCGAATAAACCACAACAAAACAATTTTGGAGTGCCGTCTTCCACCATATATATATATATATATATATATATATATATATATATCCTAAAACAAACAAGGAGATATTAAAAGGAGATAATATAAGGGCAGACTACATGGCTCAGGTAGCTTTTCCAGCCAACAAATTATTGTTTCTATCATTAATTTCCATAGACACACAGATTATCTACAGAACTGTTTCCTGCTACGTATATAGAAATGTTTCTGTGTGGGGCAGGCAGAACAGGTCTTTATCTTCTTACTATTATTTCCAATTGTAAGACATTATTTATATCATTTTTATTAGTTTACTGTGTATAAATGGCCATCATTATCTGTAATCATTTCCATGTCTTGAATAAATACCAAGATGTGTCCTGTCGGGGAAGCAATATTACTCTGCAGGGCAAGGAGCTCCATAATATAGCAAATACCCAGCAGGAAGTGAAATGAGAATATTACAGGATGGGTCAAGTGCTGTAAAGTTTAACCCCTTAAGGACTCAGGGTTTTTCCGTTTTTGCACTTTCGTTTTTTCCTCCTTACCTTTAAAAAATCATAACCCTTTCAATTTTCCACCTAAAAATCCATATTATGGCTTATTTTTTGCGTCGCCAATTCTACTTTGCAGTGACATTAGCCATTTTACCCAAAAATGCACGGCGAAACGGAAAAAAAAATCATTGTGCGACAAAATCGAAAAAAAAACGCCATTTTGTAACTTTTGGGGGCTTCCGTTTCTACGCAGTGCATATTTCAGTAAAAATTACACCTTATCATTATTCTGTAGGTCCATACGGTTAAAATGATACCCTACTTATATAGGTTTGATTTTGTCGCACTTCTGGAAAAAATCATAACTACATGCAGGAAAATTTATACGTTTAAAAATGTCATCTTCTGACCCCTATAACTTTTTTATTTTTCCACGTACGGGGCGGTATGAGGACTCATTTTTTGCGCCGTGATCTGAAGTTTTTATTGGTATGATGTTTTGATCTGACTTTTTGATCACTTTTTATTCATTTTTTAATGTTATAAAAAGTTACCAAAATACGCTTTTTTGGACTTTGGAATTTTTTTGCGCGTACGCCATTGACCGTACGGCTTAATTAATGATATATTTTTATAGTTCGGACATTTACGCACGCGGCAATACCACATATGTTTATTTTTATTTTTTTTTACACTGTTTTATTTTTCTTATGGGAAAAGGGGGGTGATTCAAACTTTTATTAGGGAAGGGGTTAAATGACCTTTATTAACACTTTTTTTTTACTTTTTTTTTGCAGTGTTATAGGTCCCATAGGGACCTATAACACTGCACACACTGATCTCTCATCCTGATCACAGGCGTGTATTAACACGCCTGTGATCAGCATTATCGGCGCTTGACTGCTCCTGCCTGGATCTCAGGCACGGAGCAGTCATTCGTCGATCGGACACCGAGGAGGCAGGTAAGAGCCCTCCCGGTGTCCGATCAGCTGTTCGGGATGCCGCGATTTCACCGCGGCGATCCCGAACAGCCCGACTGAGCAGCCGGGATACTTTCAGTTTCACTTTAGAAGCGGCGGTCAGCTTTGACCGCCGCTTCTAAAGGGTTAATACCGCACATCGCCGCGATCGGCGATGTGTGGTATTAGCCGCGGGTCCCGGCCGTTGATTAGCGCCGGGACCCACGCGATATGATGCGGGATCGCGGCGCGATCCCGCTTCATATCGCGGGAGTCGGCGCAGGACGTAAATATACGTCCTGCGTCGTTAAGGGGTTAAAGGGGTACCCCGGTGGAAAACTTTTTTTTTTTTTTTTTAAATCATCTGGTGCCAGAAAGTTAATCAGATTTGTAAATTACTTCTATGAAAAAATCTTAATCCTTCCAGTACTTATTAGCTACTGAATACTACAGAGGAAATTATTTTCTTTTCGGAACACAGAGCTCTCTGCTGACATCATGACCACAGTGCTCTCTGCTGACATCTCTGTCCATTTTAAGAACTGTCCAGAGTAGAAAATCCCCATAGAAAACATATGCTGCTCTGGACAGTTCCTAAAATGGACCACCCTCCCCACCCCCCCCCCCCCCCTACTTTGTCTTGTCCTCTTTTCCCCCCTACCTTCTCTCCTTTCCTTATTTCTCTTCTGTTTTCCTTTTTGCTTTATTTTCCTTTCTTTTCCTTTTTTCAAGTTAGGTAAATTTTTTAAGATAGTGTAGTATTGGTTTAAAGTAGCTAGTCAAGTATTCTCAATGTCAATGAGGTTGTATGTATGGTATTGTTATGTGTATAAAAACAATAAAAATATATTAAGCATAAAAATAGTTCAAGCCTTTTTCTGTCAGATAAAACAGGGATAGTATATGTGGTGTCCCAGCACCTAAGGTTTTCCTGTGGGCTTCGGACTTCCTCGGGCGCATCTGCGGCACAGGTGTTGGGTCCCCCTAAAGGACAGGTTGTTATTGCTATTATGTTTAAGCACTTTATCAGATGTTTAATATATTTTCATATGTACTGTGTTATGTGTTACATTATATGTGTTATACCTTTAAGAGTGGAAAAGTGCAAGCCCATGTATGCCCAATGGGAACTCCTTGTGAGCCCTATAGTGTAGTGGGAGAGGAGTTGCCCCAGTCTAGCCCTATTGCTAAGCCTGAGCACAAGTGTGGTAAGGGAGTGAGTGGTGTGTGGAGAAGCTCTGAGGGAAGTCCAGAACAAAATCTTATCTCAAGTCTTATCCAGTCATTCTGCAGGGATCAACCGCACAGAGGAAATTCAAGCCTTGGCGGAGAAAGCTAGCGACCTGGAACAATCTTCAATGTTATATAAAGTCAGTATTAATCTATTGGGTGAAAAGCACCATAAGTCCCAGCAAGGTAATAGGGCCCCTGTGGTAACACTGCATCCTCTCCACTCTGCACCTTACTGTTGGTGTGTAATAACATCTGCACCCTTCTCAGAAAAAGCTGTCTCCAACCTCGGACAGTGTATAGGTGTTACGCTGAGCGCCCCGGGTCCCCGCTCCTCCCCGGAGCGCTCGCAGCGTTTTCCTGTTCGCAGCGCCCCGGTCAGACCCGCTGACCGGGAGCGCTGCGATAATGTCCCTAGCCGCGATGCGATCCGCGATGCGGGACGCGCCCACTCGCGATTCGCATCCCGGCCCGCTTACCAGACTCGTTCCCCGTCTGTTCTGTCCTGGCGTGCGCGGCCCCGCTCCCTAGGGCACGCGCGCGCTGGCTCTCTGCAATCTAAAGGGCCAGTGCGCCACTGATTGGCGCCTGGTTCTAATTAGTGTGTTCACCTGTGCACTTCCCTATATAACCTCCCTTCCCTTCCTTGCCGGATCTTGTTGCCATTGGGCCAGTGAAAGCGTTCCTTGTATGTCCCAAGCCAGTGTTCCAGACCTCTTGCCGTTGCCCCTGACTACGATCCTTGCTGCCTGCCCTGACCTTCTGCTACGTCCGACCTTGCTCTTGCCTAATCCCTTGTACCGCGCCTATCTCAGCAGTCAGATAGGTTGAGCCGTTGCCGGTGGATACCACCTGGTTGCTACCGCGGCTGCAAGACCATCCTGCTTTGCGGCGGGCTCTGGTGAATACCAGTAGTAACTTAGAACCGGTCCGCCGGCACGGTCCACACCAATCCCTCTCTGACACAGAGGATCCACCTCCAGCTTGCCGAATCCTGACAGTAGATCCGGCCATGGATCCCGCTGAGGTCCCTCTGCCAGTTGTCGCTAACCTTACCACGGTGGTCGCCCAGCAGTCGCAACAGATAGCGCAACAAGGCCATCAGCTGTCTCAACTGACTGTTATGCTACAGCAGCTTCTACCACAGCTTCAGCAACCATCTCCTCCGCCAGCTCCTGCACCTCCTCCGCAGCGAGTGGCTGCATCCAGCCTCCGTTTATCTTTGCCGGACAAGTTCGATGGGGACTCTAAACTTTGCCGTGGTTTTCTCTCGCAATGTTCCCTGCATTTGGAGATGATGTCGGACCAATTTCCAACTGAATGGTCAAAGGTGGCTTTCGTGGTTAGTCTCCTGTCTGGGAAGGCCCTGTCTTGGGCCACACCGCTCTGGGACCGCAATGATCCTGTCACTGCCTCCGTACAGTCCTTTTTCGCTGAGATTCGAAGTGTCTTCGAGGAACCAGCCCGAGCTTCTTCTGCCGAGACTGCCCTGCTGAACCTGGTCCAGGGTAATTCTTCAGTAGGCGAGTACGCCATCCAATTTTGTACTCTCGCCTCCGAATTATCTTGGATTAACGAGGCCCTCTGCGCGACCTTCAAAAAAGGCCTATCCAGTAACATCAAAGATGTGCTGGCCGCACGAGAAATCCCTGCCAACCTGCATGAACTTATCCATTTAGCCACCCGCATTGACATGCGCTTTTCCGAAAGACGCCAGGAGCTCCGTCAGGATATGGACTTTGTTCGCACTAGGCGGTTTCTCTCCCCGGCTCCTCTCTTCTCTGGTCCGCTGCAATCTGTTTCTGTGCCTTCCGCCGTGGAGGCTATGCAAGTAGACCGGTCTCGCCTGACACCACAAGAGAGGACACGCCGCCGCAATGAGAACCTATGCCTGTACTGTGCCAGTACCGAACACTTCCTGAAGGATTGTCCTATCCGTCCTCCACGTCAGGAAAGACGCACTCCGATCCCGCACAAAGGTGAGACAGCTCTAGATGTGAACCTTGCGTCTCCACGTCTTACTTTTTTGCAAAAAACAAGCAGAGACTTTGCCTCCTCACAGGCCTTATGACTGCCCTATTGATCTCCTTCCTGGTACTACTCCACCCTGAGGCAGGATTTATCCTCTGTCTGCTCCTGAAACGCAAGCCATGTCGGATTACATCCAAGAAAACTTAAAAAGGGTATTCATCCGCAAGTCCTCCTCCCCTGCCGGAGCGGGGTTCTTCTTTGTCTCCAAAAAAGACGGTTCCTTACGGCCATGCATCGATTACCGCGGCCTTAATAAGATCACTATAAAAAACTGCTATCCCCTGCCTCTTATCTCGGAACTATTTGATCGCCTACGTGGAGCTAACATCTTCACCAAATTGGATTTAAGAGGTGCATATAATCTCATCCGCATCAGGGAAGGGGATGAGTGGAAGACCGCATTTAATACCAGAGAAGGACACTTTGAATATCTGGTTATGCCCTTTGGGCTCTGCAACGCCCCTGCTGTCTTCCAGGACTTTGTAAATGAAATATTTCGTGATCTGTTATATAACTGTGTGGTGGTTTACTTGGACGACATTTTGATTTTCTCTTCTAACCTCAAAGAACACCGCCGTCATGTCCGCCTGGTGCTCCAGAGACTCCGTGACAATCAATTGTATGCCAAGATGGAGAAATGTCTCTTTGAATGCCAATCTCTTCCCTTCCTAGGATATTTAGTCTCCGGCCAGGGACTTCAAATGGACCCAGACAAACTGTCAGCCGTGTTAGATTGGCCACGCCCCTCCGGACTCCGAGCTATCCAACGCTTTTTGGGGTTTGCCAATTACTATCGACAATTTATTCCACATTTTTCCACCATTGTGACCCCAATTGTGGCCCTAACTAAGAAAAACGCCAACCCTAAGTTCTGGCCTCCCCAAGCGGACGAGGCATTTAACCGACTCAAAACTGCCTTTTCTTCTGCTCCCGTACTCTCCAGACCTGATCCATCTAAACCCTTCTCTCAGGAAGTAGACGCCTCCTCGGTGGGAGCCGGAGCTGTACTCCTACAAAAAAACTCTTCTGGACATAACGTTACTTGTGGTTTCTTTTCTAGGACCTTCTCTCCGGCGGAGAAAAATTACTCCATTGGTGATCGAGAACTGCTGGCCATAAAACTAGCCCTCGAGGAATGGAGGCACCTGCTGGAGGGCTCCAAATACCCAATTATCATATACACAGATCATAAGAATCTCTCTTATCTTCAGTCTGCCCAACGGCTGAACCCACGCCAGGCTAGATGGTCGTTGTTTTTTGCCCGCTTTAACTTTGAAATTCATTTTCGCCCTGCTGACAAGAACATCAGGGCTGACGCCCTCTCTCGTTCCTCTGATGCCTCTGAAATGGAAGCCCCCCTGCAACACATTGTTCCTCCTGACTGTCTGATCTCCTCTTCCCCAGCTTCCATCAGACAAACACCTCCTGGAAAGACTTTCGTCCCTCCACGCCAGCACCTCAAGATTCTCAGGTGGGGACACTCCTCGCACCTTGCCGGCCATGCTGGCGTCAAAAAGTCCATCCAACTCATCTCTAGATTTTATTGGTGGCCTACCCTGGAAGCAGATGTTGCTGATTTTGTTCGGGCTTGTACAGTCTGTGCCCAGGACAAGACTCCTCCCCAGAAGCCTGCCGGTCTCCTTCATCCTTTGCCTGTTCTTGAGCTACCATGGTCTCAGATTGCCATGGACTTTATAACGGACCTGCCTTTATCCCATGGCAACACAGTCATTTGGGTGGTCGTTGATCGTTTCTCCAAGATGGCACATTTTATTCCACTTCCAGGTCTTCCTTCTGCGCCACAGTTGGCAAAAAAAAATTTGTGCCCATTTTTCGCCTTCATGGGCTTCCCACGCATATCGTCTCGGATAGAGGCGTTCAATTTGTGTCGAAATTCTGGAGGGCTCTCTGTAATCAACTCAAAATAAAATTAAATTTCTCGTCTTCCTATCATCCCCAATCCAATGGGCAAGTAGAGAGAGTTAACCAGGTTCTTGATTATTATTAGCGACATTTTGTTTCCTCCCGCCAGGATGATTGGGCCGATCTTCTACCCGATCTACAAAATCTCTGAATCCTCTGCTAAATCTCCGTTCTTCGTGGTGTACGGCCGTCACCCTCTTCCCCCCCTCCCTACTCCCACGCCTTCTGGTTTGCCCGCTGTTGATGAGGATACCCGGGACTTCACCATCTGGAAAGAGACTCAAAAATCCCTCTTACAGGCCTCATCCCGGATGAAGAAGCATGCCGACAAAAAAAGAACTCCTCCTGTCTTTGTTCCTGGAGAGAAAGTGTGGCTATCCACCAAGTATATCCGCTTCCGTGTCCCCAGTTATAAACTGGGACCACGTTATCTTGGACCCTTTAAAATCAAGTGCCAAATCAATCCTGTCTCCTACAAACTCCTTCTTCCTCCTTCTCTCCATATCCCTAACGCTTTTCATGTTTCTCTCCTTAAACCGCTTATCCTTAACCGCTTCTCTCCCAAGGTTGTCGCTCCTACTCCTGTCTCCGGGTCCTCAGATGTCTTCGCGGTTAAAGAAATTCTCGCATCTAAGACGGTCAGAGGTAAAAAAAAAAATTCTTGTAGATTGGGAGAATTGCGGTCCTGAGGAGAGGTCATGGGAACCAGAGGATAACATTCTCGACAAAGACCTCATTCACAAATTTTCAGGTTCCAAAAAAAGAGGGGGAGACCCAAGGGGGTGGTACTGTTACGCCGAGCGCTCCGGGTCCCCGCTCCTCCCCGGAGCGCTCGCATCGTTTTCCTGTTCGCAGCGCCCCGGTCAGACCCGCTGACCGGGAGAGCTGCGATAATGTCCTTAGCTGGGATGCGATCCGCGATGCGGGACGCGCCCGCTCGCGATTCGCATCCCGGCCCGCTTACCAGACTCGTTCCCTGTCTGTTCTGTCCCGGCGCGCGCGGCCCCGCTCCCTAGGGCGCGCGTGCGCCGGCTCTCTGCGATTTAAAGGGCCAGTGCGCCACTGATTGGCGCCTGGTTCTAATAAGTGTGTTCATCTGTGCACTTCCCTATATAACCTCACTTCACCTTCCCTTCCTTGCCGGATCTTGTTGCCATTGGGCCAGTGAAAGCGTTCCTTGTATGTCCCAAGCCAGTGTTCCAGACCTCTTGCCGTTGCCCCTGACTATGATCTTTGCTGCCTGCCCTGACCGTCTGCTACATCCGACCTTGCTCTTGCCTAATCCCTTGAACCGCGCCTATCTCAGCAGTCAGAGAGGTTGAGCCGTTGCCGGTGGATACGACATGGTTGCTACCGCCGCTGCAAGACCATCCTGCTTTGTGGCGGGCTCTGGTGAATACCAGTAGCAACTTAGAACCGGTCCGCCGGCACGGTCCACGCCAATCCCTCTCTGGCACAGAGGATCCACCTCCAGCTTGCCGAATCCTGGCAATAGGCTAACAGTGCCCTGGCATCATGAAGCGATAAGGTTTTTCCTAGCATCCCCGTGGCTACCACATATAGGTGCGATGTCCCAGTACTGGATGATGTGGCCCCGTACTGTACTCCTGCCCTGTCAGGCAGAGTCCCTGCATGTCCCCAGGGCTCCCCTGCAGCAAACCCCCATGTAGGCACCATATAGGTTTGCCTCATTTAATGTACTGTTGCTTTAATGTTTGTACCACATGATTGTTACCCAGAGGGCTCCAGTGACCAGGTGACCCCCCCCCCAGGTGACCTATGGGCTCTTTGCACAGCCCCCCTATATAGGGGAGGGGCTGCAGTTGCTCTGTATGCTGAGGTCCAGTGCAGTCGTCTCAGTGTCTGTGTCCAGAGCATTGGAGGCCTCAAGCATAAAGTCCTGCAGCCACAAGTAGGGTTGCCACCTTTCCCTCAGAAAAATACCGGTCATGGGTGTGGCTATGTGGGGGTGGAGCTACAAAAGGGGAGGGGCCAGATTGCACAGGGGCTGAGGGATCAGGGGTTTAAGAAATGGCATGGGGGATGGGAGGGGGGTTTAAGAAATGGCATAGGGGATTGGAGGGATACAATATATATGCGGGGGGAGTTTTCCTATATCGCACAAAAAAATTTACATTTAGAGAATACCTACCAAAACCCTATTTATGCCAGCGGCGGCGGTAGTGGTGGTGCGCGACAGCAACGCTGGCTCTCTCTGATGACGAGTGACGTCCCCCTGCGTTGCTAAACAGGCTAATCAGACAGTATCACACATGACAGATTTAGATGCACAGGCTCAGCAGACAGTATCACACATAACAGGATTAGATACACAGGCTCAGCAGACAGTATCACACATGACAGATTTAGATGCACAGGATCAGCAGACAGTATCGCACATGACAGATATAGATACACAGGCTCAGCAGATAGTATCCCACATGACAGATTTGGATATACAGGCTCAGCTCACAGTATCACACATGACAGGATTAGATACACAGGCTCAGCAGACAGTATCGCACATGACAGGATTAGATACAGAGCGCAGCAGATAGTTTCACACATTAAATCAGTGTTTCCCAACCAGGATGCCTCCAGCTATTGCAAAACTACAACTCCCAGCATGCCCGGACAGCCAAAGGCTGTCTGGGCATGCTGGGAGTAATAGTTTTGCAACAGCTGGAGGCACCCTGGTTGGGAAACACTGCATTAAATACACAATTTTGCAGAGAGGTCTCACCAGTCTCTTGTCTTCACTTTCTCCTTTCCTCGGGCGGCTCCAGGTTAAGGAATGTCCGGGGTTGAGGAGGAATGGGGGGGGCAATTATTTATCCCATGGGGCCACATGAGAAACTAAAAATATTGTGGAGGGCCGGGTAGTTTTTCCCCAGATTAGGCAGCATAGTTGTCCCCCAGATCAGGCAGCATAGTTGTCCCCCAGATCAGGCAGCATAGTTGTCCCCCAGATCAGGCAGCATAGTTGTCCCCCAGATTAGGCAGCATAGTTGTCCCCCAGATCAGGCAGCATAGTTGTCCCCCAGATTAGGCAGCATAGTTGTCCCCCAGATCAGGCAGCATAGTTGTCCCCCAGATTAGGCAGCATAGTTGTCCCCCAGATCAGGCAGCATAGTTGTCCCCCAGATCAGGCAGCATAGTTGTCCCCCAGATCAGGCAGCATAGTTGTCCCCCAGATCAGGCAGCATAGTTGTCCCCCAGATTAGGCAGCATAGTTGTCCCCCAGATTAGGCAGCATAGTTGTCCCCCAGATTAGGCAGCATAGTTGTCCCCCAGATCAGGCAGCATAGTTGTCCCCCAGATCAGGCAGCATAGTTGTCCCCCAGATTAGGCAGCATAGTTGTCCCCCAGATCAGGCAGCATAGTTGTCCCCCAGATTAGGCAGCATAGTTGTCCCCCAGATTAGGCAGCATAGTTGTCCCCCAGATCAGGCAGCATAGTTGTCCCCCAGATTAGGCAGCATAGTTGTCCCCCAGATTAGGCAGCATAGTTGTCCCCCAGATTAGGCAGCATAGTTGTCCCCCAGATTAGGCAGCATAGTTGTCCCCCAGATTAGGCAGCATAGTTGTCCCCCAGATCAGGCAGCATAGTTGTCCCCCAGATCAGGCAGCATAGTTGTCCCCCAGATTAGGCAGCATAGTTGTCCCCCAGATCAGGCAGCATAGTTGTCCCCCAGATTAGGCAGCATAGTTGTCCCCCAGATCAGGCAGCATAGTTGTCCCCCAGATTAGGCAGCATAGTTGTCCCCCAGATCAGGCAGCATAGTTGTCCCCCAGATCAGGCAGCATAGTTGTCCCCCAGATCAGGCAGCATAGTTGTCCCCCAGATTAGGCAGCATAGTTGTCCTCCAGATTAGGCAGCATAGTTGTCCCCCAGATTAGGCAGCATAGTTGTCCCCCAGATTAGGCAGCATAGTTGTCCCCCAGATCAGGCAGCATAGTTGTCCCCCAGATTAGGCAGCATAGTTGTCCCCCAGATCAGGCAGCATAGTTGTCCCCCAGATTAGGCAGCATAGTTGTCCCCCAGATTAGGCAGCATAGTTGTCCCCCAGATCAGGCAGCATAGTTGTCCCCCAGATTAGGCAGCATAGTTGTCCCCCAGATTAGGCAGCATAGTTGTCCCCCAGATTAGGCAGCATAGTTGTCCCCCAGATTAGGCAGCATAGTTGTCCCCCAGATTAGGCAGCATAGTTGTCCCCCAGATTAGGCAGTTTACCCCCCCCCCCCCTACACACACACACACACATATATACACAGACACATAGAGACACAGACACAGACACATATATACAGACACATATAAACACAGACACATATATACACACAGACACATATATACACACAGACACATATATACACACAGACACATATATACACACAGACACATATATACACACAGACACATATATACACACAGACACATACACAGACACATATATACACACACATATATACACACACATATATACACAGACACTCACCCGCCCTGCGCAGCAGATGGAGACAGGATACACGGCCTCTCCCCTCCCTGCTCTGTCTATGGAGGGTTGTAAGACTGCACGGGGCAGAGAGAAGGCGGGGGAGGGGGAGAGAGGAGACAGGAGGTCACGCCCCCTCCCCAGCACTGTACAGTCTCTTCCTGTCATCGCACGGAGCTCTCCCTGTCACCGGCTGGTGGTGTCAGTCCTGGGCATTGTACGGCCGGTCATGAAAGAAGTGCTGTTCTGGGGATGCTGCTCCGTCCGCCCCTGTCAGTGAATGAAAAATACCGGCCATTGCATGGCCGGTATTTTTCATCCCAACTTACCGGCACAGCCCGGAATGTAGATGAAAATACCGGCTGTGCCGGTAAAATACCGGCAGGGTGGCAACCCTAGCCACAAGTCGGTCATCAGTCAAGTCATCTTATTGTCAGTCACTATCTCTGTCAAGTCAAGTCCATCTGTAGTCACCGTGGCCTGCACTAAAATCAGTCTAACTACTGCAAGTCCCAGAAAGCCTGCGAGGTCCCCCTGTGTCACTGGTCACCTTCCTGGGATATTTAGCTGTACTGCAAAGACTATATCTGTCTTGCCTCAGTAAAGCTGCCGTTATCCTTAATCTGGCGTTGGTGTCTCTAACCGGGGATCAGCGTTATTACCTTCGGGTGGTTAAGGTTAAACCACGCCCTGGCGTCACGACAAGAAGGGGTTAATACCATGTGTCCCTTGGGCCATAACATCTGCCCTGCATCTACCCTGCATTGCACCCCAACACCACATAGCCTTTGCTTTTTTGTATAATTTTTCTCTTTATTTACTCCTGGCTTGTGATAGTGAACAAAAAGCAGTAAAGGAGTACTCCACCCCTAGACAGATTATTCTAAAGGATAGAGGATAAGATGTCTGATTACGGGGGTCCGGCCACACTCATCTGCGCTGTATGAACTTGCACTATTGAATATACTGTCCAGCACTATCATGAAGCCATTCTATGCACTCTTTGGGCAGCACTAGGCTGGTATTAAGATTATTTCTAGTTAGTACCGCAAGGGTATTCACACAGCTTGGAAAACACGCGCAGACATTTAACAAATCTGCATGTTTTGTTGGCCTTAGGACCGCTCAGAAATGCATCCTTTCCATACACAGCAACGCATTTCCGAGCAGAATCCACAGAAACAGTGTACATGAATCAGGATTTCTGTGGCAGATGTTTCTGCTGCAGAAATTCTGCCGGGTGAAATATTCATATTGGAAATTCCACCGTGTGAACATAACCTGATTATATTTGTTTCTATAATTATGGCTGATCTAAAATATTTTTCAAAATTGCAGCATGTTGAGCCTATGGCATTTCCCCCCCTGAAATCATGGCGTTTTTCTCCCATAGAAGGGAGTAAAAGAACGCCAAGAAAAACGCCATGTGGGTTTTAACTTTGGCGTTTTTGCAGGCGGTTTTTATTCTCTTTTAGACTTCAGCGATCCAAAAAAGTGATGGAGATACATTTTTTAATAAAATTTCATAGAGTACCATTAAAAAAAAAAATAATAATAAAGATACAGTAGTGATGGAAAAAATTGTATTTAACGAACTTTATCTTTTTTATAACAAAATTTTTATAAATTTTTAATCAGGGATCAATTTATGTGGGCGGGTAGGGCACTAAAAATGTAGCCGAAAATAATAAAAATTTAGTGTGTGTGTGTTTTTCATTTTTTTCCCTTTATTTTTTAGGTGGTACTACTACTCCCAGCATGGAACACACACTGTTCCATGATGGGAGTAGCAGTAACTGTACTAATTGACAGATCGCCCTGGGTTCCGCTGTGATCCTTCTGTATAATGTATAGATGCGACCGGCCGCTCTTCTATGGTCCCCTGCACTGCCGTATATATACATCTATTCAAATTTCCCGTAGAGAGCTGTGATTGGCCAGATGGTTCCAGCCAATCACAACTCTCTGTGGGAAATATTAATAGGTGTATATATACGCCAGTGCAGGGGACCATAGAAGAGCGGCGGCCCCATGTATACATTATACAGGAGGATCACAGCGGGTATCAGGAATGACATCCGCTGTGATCTGTCTATTAATGCAGATACTACAGCTCCCAACATGGAGCAGAGTGTGCTCCATGATGGGAGTAGTAGTACCTGCAGTTAAAGGGGTTGTGCGCTGCCCTGCAGTTCGGAGCTCCGCTCACAGCGTCCGGAAGTTAATTACTCCGAACGCTGTGCGCGGGCCCCCGTGTTTGCGGCCGGCAGGCGTGACGTCACGCCCGGCCGCTTCGTGGTGTCTTGCCCGCCCCCTCGTGACATCTCGCCCGCCCCCTCAACGAAAGTCTATGGGAAGGGGGCGCGACGTGACGTCACCCATAGACTTTGGTAGAGGGAGAGGGCGTGACTTCACAAGGGGGCGGGTGAGACGTCACGAAGGGGCCAGGCGTGACGTCACACCCGCCGGCCGCGAACACGGAAGCCAAGCCCGCACACAGCGTTCGGAGTAATGAACTTCCGGACGCTGTGAGCAGAGCTCCGAACTGCAGGGCAGCGCACAACCATTTAAGGAAAGATCACAGCAAGTGTCACTCCTCCTGATACCAGATGTGATCGTCCTTTCTATTGCAGAGATGTGGAGCGGCTCTATACAGCGCTCGCATCTCTGCACTATACTCCGGCCAGTGATATTAATAGAACATCACTCATTCATATTTCCCTCTGAGAGCTGTGATTGGCTGCAACCATCCGGCCAATCACCACTCTGGGCGGAAAATATGAATGAGTGATGTTCTATTCACATCACTGGCCGGAGTACAGAGCACAGATGCGAGCACTGTATAGAGCCGCTCCGCATCTCTGCTATATTATGGACGATCGCATTGGGTGTCTATTAGATATGTCTATTAGTACAGGTACTACTACTCCCATCATGGAACAGTGTGTTCCATGCTGGGAGTAGTAGTACTACCTAAAAGATGTTAAAAAAATAGAGAGAAAAAAAGTGAAACACGCACACACTTTATTAAAAATGTATTAAAAAATAAACATTTCCGTAAAAAAAAATTTTCTCATCCCTACTGCATCCCTTTTTTTTTTTTTTGGTACCAAACACATTCTGAAAAAAACACCAAAGGGGACAAAAATGCAATTTCAACTCAAATGCAAAAATACCAGAAAAAACATCAAACGCAGAAAATTGCACTGGCGTTTTTTCTGGCGTTTTTTTCAGTGAAAAAAAGGCTGGGGAAAAAAACAAGTGGAATCCTAGCCTCAGACTGTATTTCGATATTGTTTAACTGACCAAAACGGCATCAGGTAAATCATTATAAGCCTCAATATATATTTAGCATTTTTGACAGGTTTTCTTCAGCTAGAGCAGAAATGTAGCCTATAAAGAGAATGAATGCAGTGAAAAGCTTCATATTCTTCCTTTTGTTTGGGTTTATTCCCAGTTGGACTTAACTCTGAATCACACACAGGGTTAAACATATTTATTTGCTGGTTTCCCACTGCGTGTTTGAAACGGGGCGGGTTCTCCACGGCCGTCTGCAGCAGATCTTCGGCTTCGGTATTTCGGATGCGGAAAATCCACCGCAGACCCTATTGTTTTTAATGGACTTGCGGTGGATTTTCCCCATCAAACATTCTGCAGCGGAAAATCTGCTGCAGACAGCCACGCCCCCTTTCAAACACGCAGCGGGGAACTCGCAAATAAATCAGCAGGTGTGAATGAGCCCTTAGGCTAAGTTTTCACTTCCACAAAAAGGCAGTGGCCAGATGTTGACCGGAGTCAGTAGGGAATTTTTGGGTTTGCAATTATTCCCTGCTCTTGGATGTTTTTGAGGTAGCTGCCAAATAATTGTATGATGTGAACAGACCCTTTATTACAGTGTTTTCTAAATGCTGGGAGTTGTAGTTTAGTAACAGCTGGAGGCGAACTGTTTTGGAAACACATCTTTATGCACTTTATGGGTGTTCTCCCCAAGGGAGAGCACCCAAAATGTATAGATCAATATTTTGTGCTTTTTTTTTCTTCTCATTTTAGATACGTGAAGGCGGAGGACTACTTCGGATTTGAGGACTACGATGATGACCAGCGTTTTTTTTCCTTCAATAAAATTGTTACATCTTGGTAACATCAGGCTGTTTAAGTGCTTTAACATGGAGCCTCCAGCTGTTGCTTGGCTATAACTCCCTACAGCCAATCCTGGAATTTGTAGTTTTGAAGCTCCCTGTTTGGGAAACACTCAAAAAAAGGGTCTGTTCACATTTAACATTTTTTAACATGTCTTTTTTAAACAAAAAGGCTTGCTAAAAATGCAAAAGTGAACAGACTTACTGACTTACCACCCCCGTTCCTGCGTGTCATTTTTCTGTGTAGCTCCGCCATTAATGACATCATCACTCTTTTACTGGGCTGGTGCATAGCTGTAAAAACAAAAATAACCCATACTCACCTGCCACAGTCCCCCCTGCTGCCTTTTTTACAGCACAGTCCCTGTTGCTCTGTTTTTTCCTGCTTCTGATGATGTTTTGTTTAAGCATGACCTGCCTCAGTCAGTGATTTAACACCAGAGGCTGGGTGCCATCAAGACAGCAGCACCAGGGAATTAAAGGGGTATTCCAGGATTTTATTTGACTATGCTACAGGGGCTGTAAAGTTATTGTAGTTCATAATATAGTGTCTGTACCTGTGTGTGACAGTTTTCTCCCAATTCTTCTGGGATTTTCACCCCAATATTTATTTTTAACAGCATACAAAATGACAGATTGAGAGGAATCAATCTGCAACTAATGCAACAGCTGGAGGCACCCTGATTGAAAACCACAGGTCTTTTTGAATGGTTGCAGCTCATTTATGTTTCAATGGGTGGGATGGTTGATGTGTGGGAGGCAGGAATATGGAATTATGGGATTTGTAGTCAAAAAAGAAAAGTCAAACAGGAAATACCAGTTAACAAAAAGCTAGCCACAGTGTTATGGTAATTTCACAACATAGCCAAGACAAGCGCAGATCCTTCCTAAGCATGTCCATTACTGTCTGCCAGGTACATACTAAAATCACCTTATGGTGGAGAACCCCTTTAAAGCAGGTTAGTATGGATTATATTTTGTTTTTACCACACTCTGGGTTATTAAAAAAAATTCTGTCCTGAAAACTACGGAATTCCCTGCGGAATTTCGCGGGCGGAATTCCACGGTGTGAACTTAACATTAGTGTGAATGGGTCTCAGCGAGACCCGTTCACACTGCGGAATTTCAGCGGCGGACAATTCCGCCGGTGAAATTGTTCCGCGCAAAGGAAGAACATGTTCATTCTTTGCGCGGAAATCCGCGAGCACTGCATAGCCGTCAATGGTGACAGCACAGTGCCGCACGGTCCTACCGCCGCCGTTGGCTGCCAGGCTGAATCTCCGCTCGTGGAATTGTGCGAGCGGAGATTCCGTTCACACTCCGTAGTGTGAACATACCTGTCACGCCGAGCGCTCCGGGTCCCGCTGCCTCCCCGGAGTGCTCACGGCGTGCTTCTGCCTCCCCGGAGTGCTCACGGCGTGCTTCTGCTTGCTGCTCCCTTGTCACCGGAGCAGACGCGATCCGAGGCACGGGTCGTGCCCGCCCTCGGATCGCGCCCCATGTCACTCACCTCACACCTCTGTCTGCTTCCTCCCGGCGCGTGCGGCCCCGCTCCCTAGGGTGCGCGCGCGCCGGCTTGCTAAAATTTAAAGGGCCAGTGCACCACTAATTGGTGCCTGGCCCAATTGCTCACAATCACTCCCATTCCTATAAAAACCTACTTCCTCTCCTTGCCGGATCTTGTTGCCTTGTGCCCAGTGAAAGCGTGATAGTGTGTTTCCAAGCCTGTGTACACAGACCTTCTGCTGTCGCCCCTGACTACGAACCTCGCTGCCTGCCCTGACCTTCTGCTACGTCTGACCTCGCCTCTGTCTAGTCCTTGTGTACCGTGCCAGTCTCGGCTGCCAGAGAGGTCGAGTCGCTACTGGGGAACACGACCTGGTAGTTACCGCCGCAGCAAGTCCATCCCGCTTTGCGGCGGGCTCTGGTGAACACCAGTAACTGCTTAGAACCGATTCCCCAGTACGACCCGCGTCATCGCTTCTCTGGCACAGAGGATCCACCTCCAGTGTCTTCACCGGCCGCTAGTCCGGACCCTGACAACTTCACAGGTGTTTGACGACTTTGGATGTGTAAATGATTTATTATTATTTTTTTCATAAAAATGCTGGTTTTCCCCCAAATTTTATATTTTTTAATTTTTACAAATGGAGAAAATGCCCCCCAAAATTTGTAACCCCATCTCTTCTGTGTTAGAAACACCCCATGTGTGGGCATCAAGTGCACTGCGGGCAAACTACAATGCTCAGAAGAGAAGGAGTCACATTTGGCTTTTGGAAAGCACATTTTGCTGAAAGGGTTTTTGGGGGGCATGTCCCATTTAGGAAGCCTTTACAGGACGGAAAAAAAAAAAAAGCACATGCAATAAAATTTTGGAAACTACACCAGTAACTGCTTAGAACCGATTCCCCAGTACGACCCGCATCATCGCCTTTCCGGCACCAGTGTCCTCATCAGCCGTTAATCCGGACCCTGACAATACCCTAAGGGGGAAAAAAAAAAAAAACACTTGTCTGTGCAATACTATGTCCAGGGCACTTGTACAATTTCAATTCTCATTCTGCTGGGAATAGCAAACAGGACTCACACTGTTCTCCTAGCAACAGCTAAATGCAAAGATGAAGAAAATAACTATATATATATATATATATATATATATATATATATATATATATATATATATATATATTTTACTCCCAACACAAAAAAACATATCTTGTTTTCTTGCTAGAGAGTCAGCAGCAGTGAAGAGGTGTCTTGCGTGCAGAGAAGCGCTCTTCTCATGAGCAGGTTTCTCGGTTCTCCTCATTCTCATTCTGCTGGTGTCTCCTATGCTTGGACATTCTTCCAGTGCTTGCTGCAGAGTCATTTGTAGTCAGTGCAGAGCAGGGAACTCCCTTTCACACAAAAGGAATCCAGCAGCTCGGATCTACTTATCCAGCACTCCACTCGTGCTGCGCCCACACACAAAATCAATATATACATACATTGTCGTTTTGCAACAGCTGCAGGCACCCTGGTTGGGAAACACCGCATTAGGATATGGTATGCACTATGCATTATTAAAGGGGTTGCCTGCTTTACATCAGAAAACCCTTCCCCCCATTAGAGCTGCATCCAGTGAACCGTAATGAATGCCATTGGCAGCTCTGCAATGATAAGAAGCATTTACTGTAGTTACAATGCATTAACAATTGATCACAGGGATCCCAGCATCAATATCCCATGTTATCAGCTTGGAATAGGGGCTTCCAATCTAAGCCAAATGTCCATACAAGAGTACCCCTTCATGATAGCTATTTACAAGTATTTACGAATTGGTAACATAGCAGCGTATATACTTCAAGCAGGGACACCACATTGATTTAAGTAACCATGGCTGCAGGACACAGATTGTTAGATATGTTCCACTATAGCAGTGGTCTCCAACCTGCGCACCTCCAGATGTTGCAAAACTACAACTCCCAGCATGCCCGGACAGCCAACGGCTGTCCGGGCATGCTGGGAGTTGTAGTTTTGCAACATCTGGAGGTCTGCAGGTTGAAGACCACTGCACTATAGGGATAGGGCATTGTTTCCCAAACAGGGTGCCTTCAGGTTAGAGATGAGCGAACTTACAGTAAATTCGTTTCGTCACGAACTTCTCGGCTCGGCAGTTGATGACTTTTCCTGCATAAATTAGTTCAGATTTCCGGTGCTCCGGTGGGCTGGAAAAGGTGGATACAGTCGTAGGAGACTCTTTCCTAGGACTGTATCCACCTTTTCCAGCCCACCGGAGCACCTGAAAGCTGAACAAATTTACGCAGGATAAGTCATCAACTGCCGAGCCGAGAAGTTCGTGACAAATCGAATTTACTGTAAGTTCGCTCATCTCTACTTCAGGTGTTGCAATATTATAACACTTAGCATGCGCAGACAGTGTTTGGCATGCTGAGAGTTGTAGTTTTAAAACAGCTGGAGGCACCCTGTTTGGGAAACACTGGGATAGGGGGAATACATACATAATAGATATATCATATGTAGGGTTTAAAGAGGTATTTATTTATTTATTTTTTATATCAACTGGCTCCAGAAAGTTAAACAGATTTGTAAATTACTTCTATTAAAAAATCTTAATCCTTCCAATCATTATCAGCTGCTGAAGTTGAGTTGTTATTTTCATGTCTGGCAACAGTGCTCTCTGCTGACATCTCTGCTTGTCTCAGGAACTGCACAGTGTAGAAGAGGTTTGCTATGGGGATTTGCTTCTACTCTGGACAGTTCCTGAGACCGGTGTCATCAGAGAGCACTTAGACAGAAAAGAACAACTCAACTTCAGCAGCTCATAAGTACTGAAAGGATTAAGATTTTTTAATAGAAGTAAATTACAAATCTGTTTAACTTTCTGGAGCCAGTTGATTATACATAAAGTTTTTGCCTTAATAACCCCTTTAAATTTTAAAGAGAGTATTTACCCAGGGAACAATAATAGACATTTACGAGCAACCAGATCTATGAATTCAATTGTTCTTTAGGATCTATTAACACGTTTTGCAGCTTCAAACATGGTCAGGATACTGTACGTGTGAATACACCCTACGGGTATGTTTACACGGCAGAGTGTCCGCTTGGAAATTTGCCAGCATTAGGACCTCTCGGAAATGTGGCATCTGAATAGACGGCAATACATTTCTGAGCGGATTCCGCCGAAATACTTGACATGTCAATTCTTTCTGCAGAAGCCGGAATCAGAATTTCCATGGCAGATGTTTTCGCGATAGAAATGCCACGCTGTGCACAGTGCAGCAAAATCCCACTGAAAACAATGGGATTCTGCTGCAACGGAATCTTCAAGCACGATTTTTCCGCTGAATTCTGCTCAGAAATTCCACCGTGTAAACGAGACCTAAAAGAGAATTTCTACCCATCACCATGCACCCTACATAAGAACAGCAGCCAAAGTCTGATCTATAGGTTTTTCATCTTACAGAGATAATGGAATATTTCTCTTTAATTGCAAAAGTGACAACAGGAAGAGCCACCGTTCTCAAGCCTCAAAGGCACAGAAAACAGAACATAACGTAACAACGTTACCTGATCCCTTACATAATAGACACGAAGGCCATGTTCACACAGTGGAATTCCAAATGCTGCAGCAGAGTCCTATTGATTTCAATGAGATTCTGCTGTACTCCTTATGCAGCAAAATTTCAGTGCTAGATGTTTCTGCTGCAGAAATTCCGATTCCGGTGTCCGCAGAAAGTATTGATACGTCTATTCTTTCTGCAGATTCCGCAAGGAAATGCATTGGTGTCTAAGAGATGGCGCATTTCCGAGCGGTACTAGCATCTCCATGTTCTGATGCCGCTGTCAGTGTCCGTGTGGACATTCCACCATGTGAGCATAGCCTAATTGTACCCTATGGACCCCACTGACTTCAAGGGCCCATTCACATGGTAGAATTTCTAAGCAGAACATGTGTAAAAATTACACTCAAAAAAATCTGGTGCAGCAGCCTTCCATTATTTTCAATGGGATTCTGCTGCTCTGTGCACACAGCAGAACGTACGTTGCAGAATATTCTGCCACGGAAATTCTAATTCCAGACTCTACTGAAAAAAGGAATATGTTCATTCTTTTAGCGGAATCCAAATGCATTTTTATCTATGGAAACGGTCATGTGAATGAGCCCTAATGGTTGGGTCTGCTCTATAGTGGTATTTTGCTGCACAATATATGCGAGAGGAGGATTTTAAGTGAAACCTCCAATGCAGATGTGAAAAGTTATATTGTCATAAGGGGCAATACAAATGATATATAAGGTTATGCTTTAAGTTATAAGTACAGACATATGACCAGGATCAGGCTGGGTTCCCATTATGTATTCCCCCATACGTGAGCGCATACGGCAGGGGGAGCTAAAAACTTGCGCTCTCGTATGCCCTTTTATGCGCTCCCGTATGTAGATCACTTCAATGAGCCGGCCGGAGTGAAACGTTCAGTCGGCTCATTTTTGCCCCGTATGCGCTTTTACAACCAGACCTAAAACCGTGGTCAACCAAGGTTTTAGGTGCGGAGAAAAAGCGCATACGGGGCAAAAATGAGCCGACCGGACCGAACGTTTCACTCCGGTCGGCTCATTGAAGTGATCTACATACGGGAGCGCATAGAAGGGCATACGGGAACGCAAGTTTTTAGCTCCCCCCTGCCGTATGCGCTCCCATATGGGGGAAAACGTAATGGGAACCCAGCCTCACACGGTCTCCTACAGCTTGGTTACAGTGCCGTTGCGGTGTTTCTTTTGCCTAAAACAAGAGGATATTTAAGGAAATGATATCTAATTGAGGCGCCTGATACTTCCTTTTACTTCCTACAGCCTATGTCTGCTGTATTGTATGTAAATATAACAAGTTCTATATCTATACACCTGGAGAAAATTCCTTTTGGGGGGGGGGTGGGTGGGGGGGTGTTCCTGAAATTGCTTTAGAAATCTACGACTTTTAAGTGGCTGTTGCCTCTCCCCTCATTGTGTTTTCTCATTTCCAGGCACTAGCTGCAGGGGGGCTTCCACTCCACTGCTTTATTAACCTTGTCTCCAGGCTCTTCGCACCAACCCCCACCTGCAAACACTGTTGAGTTTATTTAATCTCTGCCTACATATTAACCCTTTAACCGGTTTTGCAAGGTCTGAGTTATAAAGGACACTGAAACATGCTACCCACCCAAGGTTTCGAGGAGTCTTGCCTGACATAATTCACTGACTCCATACAGTAAATATTAATACTGTCATGCTTGCCACTAATATAGAGACAGGGTCGTGGATTCTTATTTCTGAACCTTTGAATAGAGACAAGTGGACTATGTGGATAGGGGATAAGTTGGCAAGTACCGGAGTTCCCCTCTAATGGTGAATATCTTACACATACAGCACCCCCTTAAAGGGGTACTCCGGCCCTGAGACATCTTATCCCCTATCCAAAGGATAGGGGATAAGATGTCTCACCGCGGGGGTCCCGCCGCTGGGGACCCCCGCAATCTTGTATTCGCCACCCACCTGTTTGTGAGCTGGCATGCGGCGTGCAGCTCAAACAGCGGGGTGACGACCACGGGGCCGGAGTATCGTGACGTCATGACTCCACCCCATGTGACATCACCCCCCGCTATGCAACTCTATGGGAGGGGGGTGACGTCACACGGGGGCGGAGTCATGACGTCACGAAACTCCGGCCCCATGGTTGCCACCCGGCTGTTTGTGAGCTGGCACCGCGGCGTGCAGGTGTGTGGCGAGTACAAGATTGCGGGGGTCCCCCGGGACCCCCGCGGTGAGACATCTCATCCCCTCTCCTTTGGATAGGGGATAAGATGTCTCAGGGCCGGAGTACCCCTTTAAGCATAATACAATGGTAGTAAAAAGGCACAACAGACTCAATGGACCATTTTGGAAGTTTCTGCACATGGTTTTAACACACACTGTTACAGCAGAGTCTGCATTTAAAGGGGTACTCTGTTCCTAGACATCTTATCCCCTATCCACAGGATAGGGGGATAAGTGTCTGATTACAGGGGTCCGCATGGAGTGACCTCTGCTCCGTCTCAGCCTGAAGCTGTAGCTGCCTTTTCCCCCTCCATATATCTCTATGGGAGTTATGCGAAAGCTGTATCTCCATCTCTTCCATAGACATGAATGGAGGGGGCTTGTTGACCATGGCCCTCTGAAGCCTAACACATTTATGTTCAGAACGTCGGGGTGCCAGGCCAGAGGTCGCTGGGATCCCAGCAGTAGGACCCCCGCAATCAGACATCTTATCCCCTATTCTTTGGATAGGGGATAAAATGTCTAGGACCAGAGTTCCCCCATTAACCACAGGTTGTTGCTGGATATATCCTAACTAACACAGATATATGTGACTCTTCCAAATGGAGGAGATTCTGTCTTGGCTAGAGTCAGACATTGACTTACTGGAAAGCTACCTCCAGTAGGAGGCACTAGAGAGACAGCATTCTTCCTTCTGGAGAAAAAACTAATTTACATACAGTTTTTCCCAGGATTGCTTGGCCTACAATACTACAATACTTCCTATACCAATCTCCACAAAGAAACAAATCCCACCTAAAGCTAAACAAAGACATACAAAATAAATACTTCTTTTATTCTTCTTTATGCCATGTGATGAAGGCAGGTTTGTCTGTAATGGAAAACACTGACACTATGATCTATTTCCAGATAAATTCATAAATATCCTGATGTACCCAATTAACTTTAATGAGGTTCTGTTTGGGGTTCCATTGAAGTTCTGGCATTTTTTAAGGAAGCAGAAGTACTGCAGACTGTGCTAATCTTGCCATCACTAATACTGGAAAACATGATAGAACCCCAAAGTGCAGATGTAAGCAGATCCTTGGGCTATAATGTCTCGCTTAGGACCACCAGAATGAAAAGCCTCTTTGTAATAGCAGCTCCTATTCTGGCAAATTATATTGAGAAATCTACAATGGATTTGTAAAGTTCAGACCATTAATGAGTGCATTGTAGATTTAAAGGAGTACTCCGGTGGAAACGTTTAACAGATTTGTAAATTGCTTTTATTTAAAAATCTTAATCCTTCCAGTACTTATCAGCTGCTGTATGCTCCACAGGAAGTTCTTTTCTTTTTGAATTTATTTTCTGTCTGACCACAGTGCTCTTTGTTGACACCTCTGTCCATGTCAGGAACTGTCCAGAGCAGGAGAGGTTTGCTTTGGGGATTTGTTCCTGCTCTGGACAGTTCCTGACATGGACAGAGGTGTCAGCAGAGAGCATTGTGGTCGGACAGAAAAGAAATTCAAAAAGAAAAGAACTTCCCGTGGAGCATACAGCAGCTGATAAGTACTAGAAGGATTAAAAGATTTTTAAATAATAGTAACTTACAAATCTGTTTAACTTTTAAAACTTTTAAATTAACCCTTTAAAATTTGGCAGAATGTAAAAACAGAATTTTAGAACTTTTTGCACACTAAAAAGAACAAAAATGTTGAATGGACATAAGTATTTAGACCCTTGTCTATGACACTTGAAATTTAGCTCTGGCTCCGCCCATTTCTCCTGATCACCTCTGAGATGTTTCTACACCTTGATTGGAGTCACCAGTGGTAAATTCAGCTGATGGGACAGGATTTGGAAAGACACAACCCTGTTTATCTAAGGTCTCACAGATGACAATGCATCAGAGTAAAAACTAAACCATGAGGGGGAAAGACCTGGCTGTTGAGCTCAGAGGCAGGATTTTATGGAGCCACAGCTCTGGATACACAAGGACACACACAAAAAAATGTGCTGCTCTGAAAGTTCACAACAGCACAGTAGCCCCCATAATTCTTAAATGGAAGTTTGGAACAACCAGGACTCTTTCTAGAGATGGCCACACAACCAAACTCAGTAATCGGAGAGAAGGGCCTTGGTAAGGCTGATAACCAAGAAGACAATGGTCATTCTGATTGAGCTACAAAGCCCTTGTATGCAGAAGGGAGAAACTTCCAGAAGGTCAACCATCACTGCAGCGCTCCACCAATCTGGGCCTAATGCAGAGTGGCCAGAAAGAAGCCTTTCCTCAGTAAAAGACACATGAAAGACCACCTGAAGTTTGCCAAAAGGTATTTAAAGGACTCTCAGACTGCGAAAAACCAGATTATCTGGTCTGACGAAACCAAGATTTAACTTTTTGGCCTGATTTCTAAGTGTCACCTGTGAAGGAGACCAGGCATTGCTCATCACCTACCCCATACCATCTCTACAGTGAAGCATTTTATTTGGCACAAGGCCGCAACATGAAAAAAAAATAGAAAAAAGTGAAAGGGTCTGAAGACTGTCTGATTGGTTTGTCTGTTGTATGTGTTATATACACAGAGATGTAAGGCTACAATTCCCCAGCAGCTGACTGCCAAGCCACTCGATGTTCCGAACTCTGATAAAACAACTCATTTAGGCCCTGCTGAGCCTATTTACTTACCCTTGTCGTGCCCTCAGTTGATTGGTAATTCTACCTTGAGCTAAAGGGTGGAATAATCTGACAGCCCAGTTACCTAAGGATGTGCTGCCTGACAACCCTATAGAAAACGTTGTAGTTATTAGGTAGTGCACTCTTCGCAACCAGTCCATCTTAAAGGGGTACCGCAATGAAAAGTAACTTATCCCCTATCCACAGCGATCAGACACTTATCCTCTATCCTGTGGGTAGGGTATAAGTTACTTTTCACTGCACGGGCCCCAGCTCTCTGAGAGAAGTGCATGCTGGGAACGGCACGCACTCTATTCATTCCTATGGGAGCGCCGGAGAGTACAGCACTCAGATCTGTTCGGTTCTCCCATAGAGAATGAATGGAGAGCATGCTAAATCCAGCATGCGCTCCTTTCAGAGAGCCAGGGCCCCTTTTCAGAAGATCTCAGGTGGTCCCAGTGGTTGACCCCCCCCCCCCCCCTATAGATAGGGGATAAGTTACTTTTCACTGCAGTGCCCCTTTAAATGGCATAGCTGTGTTGGATTGGATCTTGGTGAACATGCTGGGACAATTTTAATGGGAATTGGCCCGCTTTATTTGCTGCTGATGCTGTTGAATTGGGTGTACAGGCAAATTGTACCTTTCCTACAGCTGATGGTAGCGCCAAACTGTCAAAAAGGCAGAGCCAAGCTGCTAAAGTGCCACAACCTGACAAGCCTACTCGCTGGCCCTCAACCCCCAAATGACTGATACACAGGGCTCTGTGTATGGGGTGGGAGGTGAGGGCAAGTAAAGAGGTGGCTCTGACTTTTTGACACTAGCTGTTTGTCAAACCATCAGACAGATGGTAAGAACTGCAAAAAATGGTGCTGGTCCATTGCTGTTAGATGTTAGAAGACCTTTCTTTAAAGGGGTACTCCCGTGGAAAACGTTTTTTTTTTTTTTTTTTTTTTAAATCAACTGGTGCCAGAAAGTTAAACAGATTTGTAAATTACTTCTATTAAAAAATCTTAATCTTTCCAGTACTTTTTAGGGTCTGCATGCTACAGAGGAAATGGTTTTCTTTTTGGAACACAGAGCTGTCTGCTGACATCATGACCACAGTGCTCTCTGCTGACATTTCTGTCCATTTTAGGAACTGTCCAGAGTCGCACATGTTTGCTATGGGGATTTTCTCCTGCTCTGGACAGTTCTTAAAATGGACAGAGATGTCAGCAGAGAGCACTGTGGTCAAGATGTCAGCAGAGAGCTCTGTGTTCCAAAAAGAAAACCATTTCCTCTATAGTATTCAGCAGCTAATAAGTCCTGGAAGGATTAAGATTTTTTTTAATAGAATTAATTTAGAAATCTGTTTAACTTTCCAGCACCAGTTGATTTAAAAAAAATAAAATAAAAAGGAGTACCCCTTTAAAGAAAAAATAGCATGAAAGAATATTGCGCATACTATAAAATATAAATCACAGTATTCTCTGTTCCAGCCTTCACTAGACATTAATAATTCCTATGAGAGATAAAAGATACTGCCACCATGATACTTTAGAAGACACAAAAAAAGCACCACGTGTTTGAAGAAGCTCTCATGGATATTAGGAAAAACAATGGGTGCCTTTTACCACCGGCTGTCGGGAAACTGGTGGAATAGCATCATATGATAAAGACGCATTAAAAAACTAAATTCCCCAGTCATGTTTCTATGTATAATCCGGGGGTAATACTTGCATAAAATGATAAACCATGTATTTATTTTGTATTTTATTTTTTATATTAATTCTTATAAAGAATGTGTATATATATATATATCTTTATATTTTTTTTTTTTTAAAGAATATGATACTATTGTATAGACGCATTAAAAAACTAAATTCCCCAGTCATGTTTCTATGTATAATCCGGGGATAATACTTGCATAAAATGACCGTCCTTTTTTTTATATATATATATATATTTTTTTTTATATTAATTCTTATAAAGAATGTGTGTGTGTGTGTATATATATATATTTATTTTTTAATTTTTTTTAAAGAATATGATACTATTGTATAGACGCATTAAAAAACTAAATTCCCCATTCATGTTTCTATGTATAATCCAGGGGTAATACTTGCATAAAATGATCATCAGTGTTTTTTTTTTTTTTATATTAATTCTTATAAAGAATGTGTGTGTGTATATATATTATTTTTTTTTTATTTTTTTTTTTTAAAGAATGTGATACTATTGTATAGACACATTAAAAAACTAAATTCCCCATTCATGTCTCTATGTATAATCTGGGGGGTAATTATTGCATAAAATGATCAACCATGTTTTGTTTTGTTTTTTAATATTCATTTTTAAAAAGAATGTGTGTGTGTATATATATATATATATATATATATATATAATTTTTTTTTTTTTTTTTTTAAGAATGTGATACTATTGTATAGCAAATGGTTTCAACATTTTGTTCAAATAATACATTCTAAAAAGTGACTCATCATAGGATTAGTCTGCAGCTTTCCGATATGGAAACCGCAGCTGCTTACACAGTGATTCTTTCCAGTCTGCTAAATAAAACAGATTTTTACCACTTGAAAGCCTAAACACAGCTGGACATATGGCCGTGGACACGACAGGGAGAGACCACTGACAACGCCTTTCTGGACAAAGTCTCAACATATGAAGACACAGCAGAGATGACAGAGAGACATTTTGACCAAGCCAAGTCTGGCTGCTGCAGACAGACCACCGAGCTGCAGCTAGACATAAGTAACACATTGCATCCATCACCTAGACCAGGGCTGAGAGCAAACCCTATAGGACAGTGGTCTCCAACCTGCGGACCTCCAGATGTTGCAAAACTACAATTCCCAGCATGCCCGGACAGCCAACGGCTGTCCGGGCATGCTGGGAGTTGTAGATTTGCAACATCTGGAGGTCCGCAGGTTGAAGACCACTGTCCTAGGAGATGACTCAAGATCCCACAGATGGGCTTTCTACTAGGCCTTGTTTGTTTTTAGTGATATGTCTGTGTGTATGCGATTGCACATTTGAACATAAATATATCCGTTCTTACGTATATATTCATAGAAGTCTTGAGAAATATTGATATTTGTGAAGATGGAGCAGAATCAAACATGGCTCTCAGTGCTGACATGTTGAAGATCCTGGCCCTGTTGTGACTGATCTCCATATACAGAACATCAGCCATGAATAGCTCCTGATTAGAAAGGAGAAGATCTTTCTTCTAGAGCAGTGGTCTCCAACCTGCGGACCTCCAGATGTTGCAAAACTACAACTCGCAGCATGCCCGGACAGCCGTTGGCTGTCCGGGCATGCTGGGAGTTGTAGTTTTGCAACATCTGGAGGTCCACAGGTTGGAGACCACTGTTCTGGTGCAATACCCAAAGCTGGCAAAATGGTTCTGCCACCTCTAGTCATGGGATTCAATGAAAATACACACATAATATGTAAATTGACTATGCTCTCTACCTGCACAGGTAGGTGTACGGATATAAATTTAGCATTAAATATTTAAAAAAAAAAATTAAAAATGAGATCTGTAGCAAGTGTGAGATCTGTGCACGCACAGACAAGCACCTTATTTCCAGTTTACTCCCCTTCCCCATGGGTGCGTCGCCCACCACGAATGCAAAGACACCAGAGACCAACGAAACAGACAAACAAGCAAAGCATTAAAATTCAACAATCATGTTTTTTTTTTTGTTTAGTAAGGAGTGCAAATAATATGTAGGCTAGAAAAGACAAGGATAACAGGCAATTCTAGCAATCTGACATATTAATCTCATGCAGTAGAAATGGGCACCAGAATGATACCAGCCATGGATCCCACCCCAAAACCTGAACCCTCCTACTCATTGTCAGACGGAAATCACAGAAATGTAGCACAAAATTCATGTTACATTTGTAACCTGTGGCTATGAATGAGAGGAGAGAGAAAGAGTGAAGAGTGTAGGAAAGAAGGGGGAAAATGAACACCAGGCACAGCTGTCAGACCAGACAGGAAAGACACCAACCCCCCGGTGATACCAGGACATGTCTACAGAGAAGAAAGTCAACACTGTACACTCAAAACTTCAAGTTTCATCCTTTTTTTTTGGGCCGGAGGATAAATTAGAGAGATTGAATAAGGTCTATCACTCAACATAGGTGGTCGACTGTCCCCTAGTCCAATGCCAGGGCTGCCACTCCATAGACTTCAGAGCACCATTTTATTATAACCGCCATTGGGGAAGAATTGGGCCACGTATTGCTCGGCAACGACATGGCTATTGCCTTCAGCATACAAGGGTCTAAATGGCAGGGTCCTGCCCTGCACCTGGGGTAAACTCCAACCCCTTGTCACACAGTGCAAGGAGTTTCTAGAAATGCCAAGCCAACCGCAGCGGGTCATGGTGGGCATCTTTGGTTGGCATCCTGTCAAATTACCCATTGTTACCGCTGCTTTTTTTTCTGTTTGAGTGTCTTTCTTCTCTTGAGGATCATCTCATAGAGTTTGTCCATGCCTTCTGTCAGCCCCTCTCCAATGATAGCGCAGGCCGGTTGGACGTGGTAAGGGGTGGACGGGCTCAGTTCTTGCAGTGCCAGCTGTCTTTCGATCTCGGCCACTGCCAGGGACTTGGGCAAATCCTGCTTATTGGCGATGACCAGAAGCGGAGTCCCTTGGTTCTCCGCAAACTTAGTCACTTTGTGCAGCTCGGTCTTGGCCTCTTCCAGCCGATCGGAGTCGACGGAGTCCACCACGTAGATGATCCCATCCGTACATCGGCTGTATGACTTCCACAGGGGGCGCAATTTCTCCTGACCCCCCACATCCCAGAAGTGACAGCTGATTCCCTTGGCTGCTCCATTGCTCAGTCGTATCCTTTCCGTGTTGAAGCCAATGGTGGGCACGGTATTGACAAACTCATTGAACTTGAGCCGATATAATACGGTCGTCTTTCCGGCAGAGTCCAGGCCAAGCATGACAATGTGCAGGGACTGGAAGGAGGAGATATTGGAGGAGATATTTCCCATGTCTAGAGGTTCAGAACCAGCAGCAGAACACTGTGAGGACCTGCCTGTGGTGCCTTGTGAGGATCCTCAGCCCATGCATGCCCTCATAGTCTGCAATGTGGCCAGAGACACTGGGATCCCTCCTTGGTAGACGAGTCCCCTGCAGCCTCACCCAAGGTGCATGTCTGGCTGCAGAACAGTCCTGGTCCTATAATCCAGCACTGGTCATCCAGGGTGAGTGTGGTCTGAGGGATCCCCTGGGTAAGTGGAGGGTTTGCTGTCCTCATCCAGAAGAACACCCTCCTCCTCTTCTGTGTCTGCTCTTTCTCCTCTTCACCTCCTATCTCTCTCCCTCCTCCAGCCCTTCACATGATAATGAATCTGCATCCCTAGCCATCAATCTCCTCCCAGCTCACACCCCTAAAGCAAAGAGGGAGGGGGAGTTTTAAAAGGGCAACTGCAGGGCTGAGAGAAATGCTCTGCAACTCAGACCAATGATTTCTGCATTGACTTTACCAGTTTTTCCCAACCAGGGTGCCTCCTGCTGTTGCAAAACTACAACTTCCAGCATGCCCGGACAGCCGAAGACTGTCCGGGCATGCTGGGAGTTGTAGTTTTGCAACAGCTGGAGGCACCCTGGTTGGGAAACACTAATATAAGACAATGTTTCCCAACCAGGGTGCAAAACTACAATTCTCCGGGCATGCTGGGAGTTGTAGTTTTGCAACAGCTGGAGGCACCCTGGTTGGGAAACACTAATATAAGACAATGTTTCCCAACCAGGGTGCAAAACTACAATTCTCCGGGCATGCTTGGAGTTGTAGTTTTGCTACAGCTGGAGGCACGCTGGTTGGGAAACACTAATATAAGACAACGTTTCCCAACCAGGGTGCAAAACTACAATTCTCCAGGCATGCTGGGAGTTGTAGTTTTGCAACAGCTGGAGGCACCCTGGTTGGGAAACACTAATATAAGACAATGTTTCCCAACCAGGGTGCAAAACTAGAATTCTCCGGGCATGCTGGGAGTTGTAGTTTTGCTACAGCTGGAGGCACCCTGGTTGGGAAACACTAATATAAGACAATGTTTCCCAACCAGGGTGCAAAACTACAATTCTCCGGGCATGCTGGAAGTTGTAGTTTTGCTACAGCTGGAGGCACCCTGGTTGGGAAACACTAATATAAGACAATGTTTCCCAACCAGGGTGCAAAACTACAATTCTCCGGGCATGCTGGGAGTTGTAGTTTTGCTACAGCTGGAGGCACCCTGGTTGGGACACACTAATATAAGACAATGTTTCCCAACCAGGGTGCAAAACTACAATTCTCCGGGCATGCTGGGAGTTGTAGTTTTGGAACAGCTGGAGGCACCCTGGTTGGGAAACACTAATATAAGACAATGTTCCCCAACCAGGGTGCAAAACTACAATTCTCCGGGCATGCTGGGAGTTGTAGTTTTGCTACAGCTGGAGGCACCCTGGTTGGGACACACTAATATAAGACAATGTTTCCCAACCAGGGTGCAAAACTACAATTCTCCGGGCATGCTGGGAGTTGTAGTTTTGCTACAGCTGGAGGCACCCTGGTTGGGAAACACTAATATAAGACAATGTTTCCCAACCAGGGTGCAAAACTACAATTCTCCGGGCATGCTGGGAGTTGTAGTTTTGCTACAGCTGGAGGCACCCTGGTTGGGACACACTAATATAAGACAATGTTTCCCAACCAGGGTGCAAAACTACAATTCTCCGCGCATGCTGGGAGTTGTAGTTTTGCAACAGCTGGAGGCACCCTGGTTGGGAAACACTAATATAAGACAATGTTTCCCAACCAGGGTGCAAAACTACAATTCTCCGGGCATGCTGGGAGTTGTAGTTTTGCAACAGCTGGAGGCACCCTGGTTGGGAAACACTAATATAAGACAATGTTTCCCAACCAGGGAGCAAAACTACAATTCTCCGGGCATGCTGGGAGTTGTAGTTTTGCAACAGCTGGAGGCACCCTGGTTGGGAAACACTAATATAAGACAATGTTTCCCAACCAGGGTGCAAAACTACAATTCTCCGGGCATGCTGGGAGTTGTAGTTTTGCAACAGCTGGAGGCACCCTGGTTGGGAAACACTAATATAAGACAATGTTTCCCAACCAGGGTGCAAAACTACAATTCTCCGGGCATGCTGGGAGTTGTAGTTTTGCAACAGCTGGAGGAACCCTGGTTGGGAAACACTAATATAAGACAATGTTTCCCAACCAGGGTGCAAAACTACAATTCTCCGGGCATGCTGGGAGTTGTAGTTTTGCAACAGCTGGAGGCACCCTGGTTGGGAAACACTAATATAAGACAATGTTTCCCAACCAGGGTGCAAAACTACAATTCTCCGGGCATGCTGGGAGTTGTAGTTTTGCAACAGCTGGAGGCACCCTGGTTGGGAAACACTAATATAAGACAATGTTTCCCAACCAGGGTGCAAAACTACAATTCTCCGGGCATGCTGGGAGTTGTAGTTTTGCAACAGCTGGAGGAACCCTGGTTGGGAAACACTAATATAAGACAATGTTTCCCAACCAGGGTGCAAAACTAGAATTCTCCGGGCATGCTGGGAGTTGTAGTTTTGCAACAGCTGGAGGCACCCTGGTTGGGAAACACTAATATAAGACAATGTTTCCCAACCAGGGTGCAAAACTACAATTCTCCGGGCATGCTGGGAGTTGTAGTTTTGCAACAGCTGGAGGAACCCTGGTTGGGAAACACTAATATAAGACAATGTTTCCCAACCAGGGTGCAAAACTACAATTCTCCGAGCATGCTGGGAGTTGTAGTTTTGCAACAGCTGGAGGCACCCTGGTTGGGAAACACTAATATAAGACAATGTTTCCCAACCAGGGTGCAAAACTACAATTCTCCGGGCATGCTGGGAGTTGTAGTTTTGCAACAGCTGGAGGCACCCTGGTTGGGAAACACTAATATAAGACAATGTTTCCCAACCAGGGTGCAAAACTACAATTCTCCGGGCATGCTGGGAGTTGTAGTTTTGCAACAGCTGCAGGCACCCTGGTTGGGAAACACTAATATAAGAAAATGTTTCCCAACCAGGTTTCAGAACTACAATTCTCCGGGCATGCTGGGAGTTGTAGTTTTGCAACAGCTGGAGGCACCCTGGTTGGGAAACACTAATATAAGACAATGTTTCCCAACCAGGGTGCAAAACTACAATTCTCCGGGCATGCTGGGAGTTGTAGTTTTGCAACAGCTGGAGGAACCCTGGTTGGGAAACACTAATATAAGACAATGTTTCCCAACCAGGGTGCAAAACTACAATTCTCCGGGCATGCTGGGAGTTGTAGTTTTGCAACAGCTGGAGGCACCCTGGTTGGGAAACACTAATATAAGACAATGTTTCCCAACCAGGGTGCAAAACTACAATTCTCCGGGCATGCTGGGAGTTGTAGTTTTGCAACAGCTGCAGGCACCCTGGTTGGGAAACACTAATATAAGAAAATGTTTCCCAACCAGGTTTCAAAACTACAATTCTCCGGGCATGCTGGGAGTTGTAGTTTTGCAACAGCTAGAGGAACCCTGGTTGGGAAACACTAATATAAGACAATGTTTCCCAACCAGGGTGCAAAACTAGAATTCTCCGGGCATGCTGGGAGTTGTAGTTTTGCAACAGCTGGAGGCACCCTGGTTGGGAAACACTAATATAAGACAATGTTTCCCAACCAGGGTGCAAAACTACAATTCTCCGGGCATGCTGGGAGTTGTAGTTTTGCTACAGCTGGAGGCACCCTGGTTGGGACACACTAATATAAGACAATGTTTCCCAACCAGGGTGCAAAACTACAATTCTCCGGGCATGCTGGGAGTTGTAGTTTTGGAACAGCTGGAGGCACCCTGGTTGGGAAACACTAATATAAGACAATGTTCCCCAACCAGGGTGCAAAACTACAATTCTCCGGGCATGCTGGGAGTTGTAGTTTTGCTACAGCTGGAGGCACCCTGGTTGGGACACACTAATATAAGACAATGTTTCCCAACCAGGGTACAAAACTACAATTCTCCGGGCATGCTGGGAGTTGTAGTTTTGCTACAGCTGGAGGCACCCTGGTTGGGAAACACTAATATAAGACAATGTTTCCCAACCAGGGTGCAAAACTACAATTCTCCGGGCATGCTGGGAGTTGTAGTTTTGCTACAGCTGGAGGCACCCTGGTTGGGACACACTAATATAAGACAATGTTTCCCAACCAGGGTGCAAAACTACAATTCTCCGGGCATGCTGGGAGTTGTAGTTTTGCAACAGCTGGAGGCACCCTGGTTGGGAAACACTAATATAAGACAATGTTTCCCAACCAGGGTGCAAAACTACAATTCTCCGGGCATGCTGGGAGTTGTAGTTTTGCAACAGCTGGAGGCACCCTGGTTGGGAAACACTAATATAAGACAATGTTTCCCAACCAGGGAGCAAAACTACAATTCTCCGGGCATGCTGGGAGTTGTAGTTTTGCAACAGCTGGAGGCACCCTGGTTGGGAAACACTAATATAAGACAATGTTTCCCAACCAGGGTGCAAAACTACAATTCTCCGGGCATGCTGGGAGTTGTAGTTTTGCAACAGCTGGAGGCACCCTGGTTGGGAAACACTAATATAAGACAATGTTTCCCAACCAGGGTGCAAAACTACAATTCTCCGGGCATGCTGGGAGTTGTAGTTTTGCAACAGCTGGAGGAACCCTGGTTGGGAAACACTAATATAAGACAATGTTTCCCAACCAGGGTGCAAAACTACAATTCTCCGGGCATGCTGGGAGTTGTAGTTTTGCAACAGCTGGAGGCACCCTGGTTGGGAAACACTAATATAAGACAATGTTTCCCAACCAGGGTGCAAAACTACAATTCTCCGGGCATGCTGGGAGTTGTAGTTTTGCAACAGCTGGAGGCACCCTGGTTGGGAAACACTAATATAAGACAATGTTTCCCAACCAGGGTGCAAAACTACAATTCTCCGGGCATGCTGGGAGTTGTAGTTTTGCAACAGCTGGAGGAACCCTGGTTGGGAAACACTAATATAAGACAATGTTTCCCAACCAGGGTGCAAAACTAGAATTCTCCGGGCATGCTGGGAGTTGTAGTTTTGCAACAGCTGGAGGCACCCTGGTTGGGAAACACTAATATAAGACAATGTTTCCCAACCAGGGTGCAAAAC
The DNA here is from genome assembly GCF_029499605.1 of Hyla sarda. Classification (NCBI taxonomy): domain Eukaryota; kingdom Metazoa; phylum Chordata; class Amphibia; order Anura; family Hylidae; genus Hyla; species Hyla sarda. The sequence continues at coordinate 78,738,371 of NC_079196.1, read as the reverse complement.
TACAATTCTCCGGGCATGCTGGGAGTTGTAGTTTTGCAACAGCTGGAGGAACCCTGGTTGGGAAACACTAATATAAGACAATGTTTCCCAACCAGGGTGCAAAACTACAATTCTCCGAGCATGCTGGGAGTTGTAGTTTTGCAACAGCTGGAGGCACCCTGGTTGGGAAACACTAATATAAGACAATGTTTCCCAACCAGGGTGCAAAACTACAATTCTCCGGGCATGCTGGGAGTTGTAGTTTTGCAACAGCTGGAGGCACCCTGGTTGGGAAACACTAATATAAGACAATGTTTCCCAACCAGGGTGCAAAACTACAATTCTCCGGGCATGCTGGGAGTTGTAGTTTTGCAACAGCTGCAGGCACCCTGGTTGGGAAACACTAATATAAGAAAATGTTTCCCAACCAGGTTTCAAAACTACAATTCTCCGGGCATGCTGGGAGTTGTAGTTTTGCAACAGCTGGAGGCACCCTGGTTGGGAAACACTAATATAAGACAATGTTTCCCAACCAGGGTGCAAAACTACAATTCTCCGGGCATGCTGGGAGTTGTAGTTTTGCAACAGCTGGAGGAACCCTGGTTGGGAAACACTAATATAAGACAATGTTTCCCAACCAGGGTGCAAAACTACAATTCTCCGGGCATGCTGGGAGTTGTAGTTTTGCAACAGCTGGAGGCACCCTGGTTGGGAAACACTAATATAAGACAATGTTTCCCAACCAGGGTGCAAAACTACAATTCTCCGGGCATGCTGGGAGTTGTAGTTTTGCAACAGCTGCAGGCACCCTGGTTGGGAAACACTAATATAAGAAAATGTTTCCCAACCAGGTTTCAAAACTACAATTCTCCGGGCATGCTGGGAGTTGTGGTTTTGCAACAGCTGGAGGCACCCTGGTTGGGAAACACTAATATAAGACAATGTTTCCCAACCAGGGTGCAAAACTAGAATTCTCAGCATTAGAGATAAGCAAAGTTACAGTAATTCGATTCTCCACAAATTTCTAGCCTGCATAAATTGGTTCCGCTATCAGGTGCTCCGGTGGGCTGGAGAGGGTGGATACAGTCCTAGGAGAGAGTCTCCAGCCCACCGGAGCACCTGAAATTTCTGCAGGCTAAAGTCAGCAACCCACGAGCCGAGAAGTTTGTGACGAATCGAATCACTGTAACTTCGCTCATCTCTAATCAGCATGCCCAGACAGAGAGAAATGCTCTGCAACTGAGGTCAATGATTTCTGCATTGACTATACCAGTGTTTCCCAACCAGGGTACTTGAATGGGGTCCGTTAGTTCTCCGGTATTTTACAGGAATTGAAAAGAGAAAAAAAATAGGACATGAACATTATTCCCCCCCCCCCCCGCTCAATTCCTCCCCTTCTGATGGACTCACCAACAAATCCAACAAAGCTCCCTCTAGAGAACCAAGGCGGCAATGTGAACGAGCCCTAAGTCATGTCTGTATTTAATTGCATGACATGAATTAATTATGTGTATAAATGTGACACTGTAAAGAGATGCCGACTTCCTGACCAAGTAATATAGTGTAATTCAGAGGTCATTACATACATAAATTAAAGGGGTACTCCGGTGAAAAAACAATTTTTTTTTTCTTTTTTAAATCAACTGGTGCCAGAAAGTTAAACATATTTGTAAATTACTTCTATTAAAAATTCTTAATCCTTCCTGTATTTATTAGCTGCTGAATATTACAGAGGAAATTCTTTTCTTTTTGGAATGCTCTCTGATGACATCACGAACACACTGCTCTCTGCTGACGTTATAATAATAATAAGTCTTTATTTATTGTTGTCCTTAGTGGGATTTGAACCCAAGGCCCCAGCGCTGCAAGGCAGCAGTGCTAACCACTAAGCCACCATGCTGCCCTTAGCATACATCTGCTATGCACGGTTGCTAAAATGGACAGAGATGTCAGCAGAGAGCACTGTGGTCGTGATGTCATCAGTGTTCCAAAAAGAAAGGAATTTCCTCTGTAGCATTCAGCAGCTAATAAGTACTGGAAGGATTAAGATTTTTTAATACAAGTAATTTACAAATATGTTTTACTTTCTGCCACCAGTTGATTTAAAAAAGAAAAAAAAATAGTTTTTCCACCGGAGTACCCCTTTAACCCCTTAAGGACTCAGCCCATTTTGGCCTTAAGGACAATTAAATTTTTACGTTTTCATTTTTTCCTCCTCGCCTTCTAAAAATCATAACTCTTTTATATTTTCATCCACAGACTAGTATGAGGGCTTGTTTTTTGCGCGACCAGTTGTCCTTTGTAATGACATCACTCATTATATCATAAAATGTATGGCGCAACCAAAAAACACTATTTTTGTGGGGAAATTAAAACAAAAAACGCAATTTTGCTAATTTTGGAAGGTTTCGTTTTCACGCCGTACAATTTATGGTAAAAATGATGTGGGTTCTTTATTCTGAGGGTCAATACGATTAAAATGATACCCATTATTATATACTTTTATATTATTGTTGCGCTTAAAAAAAATCACAAACTTTTTAACCAAATTAGTACGTTTATAATCCCTTTATTTTGATGACCTATAACTTTTTTATTTTTCCGTATAAGCGGCGGTATGGGGTTCATTTTTTGCGCCATGATCTGAACTTTTTTTGATACCACATTTGCATATAAAAAACTTTTAATACATTTTTTATAATTTTTTTTTAAATAAAATGTATTAAAAAAGTAGGAATTTTGGACTTTTTTTTTTTTCGTTCATGCCGTTAACCGTACGGGATCATTAACATTTTATTTTAATAGTTCGAACATTTACGCACGCAGCGATACCAAATATGTGTATAAAAAATTTTTTTTATGCTTTTTGGGGGTAAAATAGGAAAAAACGGACGTTTTACTTTTTTATTGGGGGAGGGGATTTTTCACTTTTTTTTTACTTTTACATTTTTTAACATTTTTTTTTACACTTGAATAGTCCCCATAGGGGACTATTCATAGCAATACCATGATTGCTAATACTGATCTGTTCTATGTATAGGACATAGAACAGATCAGTATTATCGGTCATCTTCTGCTCTGGTCTGCTCGATCACAGACCAGAGCAGGAGACGCCGGGAGCCGCACGGAGGAAGGAGAGGGGACCTCCGTGCGGCGTTATGAATGATCGGATCCCCGCAGCAGCGCTGCGGGCGATCCGATCATTCAATGAAATCGCGCACTGCCGCAGATGCCGGGATCTGTATTGATCCCGGCACCTGAGGGGTTAATGGCGGACGCACGCGAGATCGCGGGCGTCGGCCATTGCCGGCGTGTCCCTGGCTGCGATCAGCAGCCGGGATCAGCCGCGCATGACACGGGCATCGCTCCGATGCCCGCGGTTATGCACAGGACGTAAATGTACGTCCTGGTGCGTTAAGTACCACCGCACCAGGACGTACATTTACGTCCTGCGTCCTTAAGGGGTTAAAGGTACCGTGATAGTGTCAGTCTATACTGAGCCTTGTCTTGTATTCCTTCAAGGTTTTTTTTCTCTCGGTATGATGATTAGATAGGGCTGCTTGCTGTTTGTTATCCTATCCACATAGGGGGAGATTTATCAAAACCTGTCCAGAGGAAAAGTTACTGAGTTGCCCATAACAACCAATCAGATCGCTTCTTTCATTTTTCAGAGGTCTTTTCAAAAATGAAAGAAGCGATCTGATTGGTTGCTATGGGCAACTCAGCAACTTTTCCTTTGGACAAGTTCAGGTTTTGATAAATCTCCCCCTAAATGTTGCATACATAGAGGTCCGTAAGGCTGGGTTCATCGCTGTTGTGCGATGCCTTTACCGACAACCTTGCTTTAACAGGGAAGACATTTCAGAACTGTGTTTCACCTGTTAAAAATGCATATAGTGTATTCAAGACTGATATAGAGAAAGAGAGGGCCCTGCCCGCAAGGGGTTAAAGGGCTTACGATCTACAAGGAGACGGGAAGGAAAACAGAGGGGTACCCCTCCTCACCTATGAGAAGTTAGGGAAGTAGCTGTACCCAGTACAGTGGCAGTAGGGTTATTGTAGGTCATAGGCTTTCTTGAAGATATGGGGCTTCAGGTTGTTTTTGAAGGTCCTTATGGTGGGTGAGAGCCAGATGTGTCGGGGTACTGAGTTCCAGTGTATGGGGGAGGAACAGGAGATGTTTTGGAGACAGTTGTTTAAGGTGCCGACGAAGGATGAGAACAGGCGGACTTCTTGAGAGGATTGGAGATTACATGAGGGGCGGTATCGGGAGATCAGATCAGAGATGTATGAGGGTACAGGTCGTAGGTGGCCTTGTATGTCATGGTGAACAGTTTTTAATTTGTTGGGTAACGGGTAACCAGTAAAGAGATATTTCACAGGGTAGAGGGGAAGAGAGGGGACAGGTGGATTAACTGGGCAGCAGAGCTGAGGATGGATTGGAGGGGAGCAATAGTGTTTGATGGAAGGCCACAGAGGAGGATGGTGCAGTAGTCCAAGCAGGAGATGATGAGGGCATGTACCAATAACTTACCTATATACATATAGCATCCATTCATTTTTTTGTTGCCTATAACAATAATTAAAGAGTACCTGTCAACAAACCATACTTTCTAAACTAACTCATATTATGCTCTCTAACTACTTCTAACACCCCCTTCTGCCCTTAAATTTTTTTTCCAAGCTTTAAAAAGCCCTGTATCATAGCTTTGCCCTTGCTCACATTGTGTGAGCTCCCGACAGGAGAAAGTGGGATTTCCCCAGCAGGTGTCACATCACTGAAGCCTGCGAGAGCTGTGCCTCGCCATGCCCTGCACGCACTTCCTGAGTTTGGTCTCTTGCTAGGCCGGGAGGAGACCAAAATGACTGTTGGACTTGCGGCAGGGAACAGAACAGAGCCACCTAGTGGGCGTTTTTCAAACACCTTAAAAACATATAAAGGTTGAGAATTTTAACAGCAAGTAAATAGCAAAGTGTCTTATATTTACATGAGGAACAATATATTAAGTGTTCAGTTTGGTGACAGGTACTCTTTAAGAGCCTTGATACCTTTTTGCCATTACCAAATTCTGTCTATCTATTACATAGCCTAGTAGACATGAATAGACATACATTTACAAAAAAAATTATGTAGCAATAAACATATTCTGCCAGACTTTACATTTAGAATACTTATATCTATCTGGATCTCATGCAAAAGCATAGCTCATAGATGTGTAAAGTGCCTGCGATAGTAACACTCACTTTTCCAGGGCTGAAGCACCACCAGGGCCAGATTATCATTGGAGTTTTGGAGCTCCTACTCTGGGCCCTGCACGGCCAGGAAAGAAAGAGGGCCCGCTCCCTCTGCATCATGCAGGTCCTGGTCGACAAAGTTCACAGATTAGCTGTATCGGTATCGGCCCTAAAAAATCAATATCGGTCGATCTCTAGTACATACATTACATTACTTGTTGGGAGTTGATGTCAGTGAACACTTAGTGGAGATATCAGGGGAGATGTTACCAGTGAAGTCAGGGGGTGATATCTGAGCACTCAGTGGTGATGTCAGGGGGTGATGTTAGTCAGTACTCAGTGGTGAGATTAGGAGAGGACAGTGAATGGCGTAGAATTGCTGCTTTTTGGTCACATCATAAATCGAATTAATAAAAAGCGATCAAAAATTCCCATCTAAACAAAAAGGATACTGATAAAAACTATAGATCATGGATAATGTGTAATTTTAACCGTTAAATATATTGCGTAGAAACGAACCCACCCCCCCCCAAAAAACTTTGCAAAATTGTGTTATTTTTCTATATTTTCTTTATAAATTGAAAAATGTATTTATTGTATGTTGGCAGGACATCTATATGGGTGTGGGTGCATGGGGGGCCCTATAAGTTGTCAGTCCGCCCCTGCTAGCCAGCAACAAGTCTCAGTGGGAGGGGAGGAGGGACTGTCTTGGGGGTGTTGTTTGGGGGCCCCATCATACTGAAGTGCTCCGTCTTCCATGCAGCCTTAAAGGGGTATTCTAGGAAAAAAAGTTTTTTTTTTTTCATATCAACTGGATCCAGAAAGTTAAACAGATTTGTAAATTACTTCTTTTAAAAAATCTTAATCCTTTCAATAATTATCAGCTGCTGAAGTTGAGTTGTCGTTTTCTGTCTGGCAACAGTGCTCTCTGCTGACATCTCTGCTTGTCTCGGGAACTGCACAGAGTAGAAGAGGTTTGCTATGGGCATTTGCTTCTAAACTGGGCGGTTCCCGAGACACGTGTCATCAGAGAGCACGTAGACAGAAAAGAACAACTCAACTTCAGCAGCTCATAAGTACTGAAAGGATTAAGATTTTTTTTTAATAGAAGTCATTTACAAATCTGTTTAACTTTCTGGAGCCAGTTGATATATATATATAAAAAAATTTTTTTTCCTGGATAACCCCTTTAATCTGGCCCTGAGAACATCCTCACTTCCACAATGCCGTCGCCCTTTTAAGAAAAAGATGTGTATTTATTTGAAGCTGTGAGCAGGGAAACCTCTTATCATGTACAAGGAAGGAAGGAGAGATAGTGAGAAGGATTCTGAAGTAGGGAATTGAGGAGCCTTGAAGAATAGATTTGGCGTATTTCAGCAGGTGAACAGAATAAATAAATAGTCAGGGCACAAAATATGATAATGTTTTTATCTAAATGACATTTTTCTTTCCACCACGGTTCAGGTAACGTATCATTTACACTGTTGTCCCCTAGTCCAATTTCTTGCGCAGCAATATCTTGACCCCTTCAAGCTTCTAGCTGTGTATGTCCAGCTGAGATACAAGGACAAATTATTAATCCTTTGAGGAATGAGGAGACACTGAGGAGTCAGGAGTCTGTCCTCGGAGTTCAGAAGAAAGAAACGCGATACACTGATAATCCCTCAAACACAAAGCTCTATAATAATTGCGGAACATGTTCTAAGCCAGCGTTTCCCAACCAGGGTGCCTCCAGCTGTTGCAAAACTACAACTCCCAGCATTCCCGGACAGCCTTTGGCTGTCCGGGAATGCTGGGAGTTGTAGTTTTGCAACAGCTGGAGGCACCCTGGTTGCTAAACCTTGTTCTAAGCAGTGTCAGACCATGGCTTCTTGGTCTCACCAGAGTTAATGATTAGGGGCCATCCTCCACCCATACAGAACATGTACACATTTACTTTTAATTCCATTGTACATTTTGTTACTATTATTAGTAGAGATGAGCGAACTTACAGTGAATTCGATTCGTCACGAACTTCTCGGCTCGCCAGTTGATGACTTTTCCTGCATAAATGAGTTCAGCTTTCCGGTGCTCCGGTGGGCTGGAAAAGGTGAATACAGTCCTAGGAGACTCTTTCCTAGGACTGTATCCACCTTTTCCAGCCCACCGGAGCACCTGAAAGCTGAACTAATTTACGCAGGATAAGTTATCAACTGCCGAGCCGAGAAGTTCGTGACGAATCGAATTTACTGTAAGTTCGTTCATCTCTAATTATTAGTTTATGTGCAAACCCCTTTTTTGGTTTGTATTTTCAGCCTCCAAAAAACTTTGTTTTGAGTTTATTAACCCCCTGCCAATTCATGTGTTTTTTGTTTGTTTTTCATTTTTTTTAAATGTTTTGTGTGATATCCCAGTACAGGATGTGGCCCCGTACTGTCCTTCTGCCCTTTTAGGAAGAGTCCCTGCATGTCCTCAAGGTCCCCCTGCAGAGGTATCCCCCCCATGTATATAGGTTGTGTATTATGTGTGTAATATGCCTTTAATGTTTGTGCCACATGATTGTTACCCAGAGGGCTCCAGTGACCAGGTGATCCCCCCTAGTGACCTATGGGCTCCTTGCACAGCCCCCCATATATAACCAGGGGAGGGGCTTCAAACTCTCTCTTTCCTGCTGAGGTCCAGTGCAGTTGTCTCAGTGTCTGTGTCAAGAGCATTGGAGGCCTCAAGCCTAAAGTCCTGCAGCCACAAGTCGGTCATCAGTAAATCAAGTCATCTTATTGTCAGTCACCATCTTTGTAAAGTCAAGTCCATCTGTAGTCACCGTGGCCTGCACTAAAGTCAGTCTAACTACTGCAAGTTCCAGAAAGCCTGCGAGGTCCCCCTGTGTCACTGGTCACCTCCCTGGGATATTTAGCTGTACTACAAAGACTATATCACCTGTCTTGCCTCAGTAAAGCTGCCACTATCCTTAATCTGGCGTTGGTGTCTTCAGGTATTACCTTCGGGTGGTTAAGGCTAAACCATGCCCTGGTGTCACGACAAGAAGGGGTTAATACCATGTGCCCCTTGGGCCATAACATCTGACCTGCATCTACCCTGCACCTCACACCCCAACACCACATTTTGTCTATTTTTTCTTTCTTAAAGGGGTACTCCCCTGGAAAACATTTTTTTTTTTAAATCAACTGATGCCAGAAAGTTTAACAGATTTGTAAATGACTTACTTTTAAAAATCTTAATCCTTCCAGGACTTATCAGCTGCTGTATACTACAGAGGAAGTAGTAGTTCTTTTCTTTTTGAATTTCCTTTCTGTTTGACCACAGTGCTCTCTGATGACACCCCTGTCAATGTCAGGAACTGTCCAGAGCAGGAGAGGTTTGCTATGGGGATTTTCTCCTACTCTGGACAGTTCCTAAAATGGACGGAGGTGTCAGTAGAGAGCACTGTGGTCAGACAGAAAAGAAATTCAAAACTTCCTCTGGAGCATACAGCAGCTAAGTACTGGAAGGATTAAGATTTTTAAATAGAAGTAATTCACAAATCTTGAAGAAAAAAAAAATGTTTTCCAGCGGAGTACCCCTTTAGCTACAACCAATGCTGAAATGCATTGTGAGAACCTGCAGTTTTTTCGGGACAAAGTGGACAAAAAACGTGAATAACATTCCAAAAATACGTCATGGTGGTTTGGACCAGATGTGTCCACTTTTAAGATCTGCATGAAACAACAACTCTCAACAAACACCTGTTCCTCATAGACTGCAAGCTTCACACTATGCCTGAAGGTAACATGCAGCCGAATCAGGTGAATGGGTTTTTCCGTTAACCCATTCACACTGTGGAATTTTCTGGAAGGAATTTCCAGACTGATTAATAAATTTACTGGCGGCGGATTGTGTAGCGTGAACCCAGCCTTAGATCTCGCGTGCAGGGCCCTCACTCCTCTGGTTTGAATAATCAGTGTGTATTATTGTAATGTCTAATTTTGTCCTTATTTGTACCCTCAAAATTGTAAAGTGCTGCGTACCGTATTTTTCGTCCTATAGGACGCACCGGTGTATAAGACACACCCAATTTATAAAGATTTTGAACCCAATAAATAAAGATTTTGAACCCAATAGTGGTCTTCAACCTGCGGACCTCCATATGTTGCAAAACTACAACTCCCAGCATGCCCGGACAGCCGTTGGCTGTCCGGGCATGCTGGGAGTTGTAGTTTTGCAACATCTGGAGGTCCGCAGATTGAAGACCACTGCATAGGATCTAATACTCACGTGTCCCCGCCGCTCCGGACCCGTCACCGCTGCCCTGAATGTCGCTCCATCGCTGTCGCTGTGTCCCCGTCGCTCCGGAACGTCTCTGCTGCCTGCCGGGTATCCTCGCTCTCCGTTGCCGCCATCACGTCGATACGCACGCCGATGCACGTACGCGACGACGTGATGACGAGGAAGGAGAGCGCCGGCCATACAGGGGATTCCTGAATGGAGAAGACACCGAGGAGGCAGGTAAGGTCCCTCCCGGTGTCCTGTAAGCACTAACCCGGCTATTCAGTCGGGCTGTTCGGGACCGCCGCGGTGAAATCGCGGCGGTCCTGAACAGCCCGACTGAACAGCCGGGTTAGTGTCACTTTCCCTTAAGAAGTGGCGGTCAGCTTTGATCGCCGTACCCGAAGGGTTAATACAGGGCATCACCGCAATCGGTGATGTCCTGTATTAGCCGCGGGTCCCGGCCGTTGATGGCCGCAGGGACCGACCCCATAGGTGTGTATTCGCCGTATAAGACGCACCGACTTTTCCCCCCCAGTTTTGTGGAAGAAAAAGTGCGTCTTATACGGCGACAAATACGGTAATTTGTTGGCCCTGTTTTGAAAAATATTATTATATTATTACCATTGTTCAAGCTAGAACTGAGAGCTGTAGATTTGCCTGATAAAAACTTGGCCATTGGTATGTTAGATATTTAAAATAGGAATAATTTTATGTGGCGTGGTACACCATGGGGAACCATCTTGCAGAGTAGAAAAACCTGTTTAAGCCCTTCCCCTTAGAGCTGAGCTGCAGTAACCCAAAATGGCCACTAAACATTTTATGGCAATGTCTACTTCTGTATGCGGGCACTGCGGCTCTGCCAAACTGCTGATTGGCAAGAGTGCAGGGTGCTGGACTCCCACTGATCAGATATTTATGGCCTGTCCAGAGAATAGGCTCTCAATAATAAATGGCATGACTCAAGTGTTTCTAGAGCTTTTCCTATTTGTAGATATATAAAATAAAGCAGTAAACACAGGGACAAACATTTTCTAGAGTTCATGGGAATATAGTCAATGAAAAACACTAAAAACATCCTCTCCAGAAGAAGAAACAGCTGCTATTAGCTGATAACAGATTTCATTCTTTTTCACAGTCAATGTGGATATTATTTTTTTCTTTAACAAGCCACAATGAAATTATAGGAGTGAATAAGAAAATACAGACACTGTTTTTAATGTTCAGAAGGCACCCTTTTCTTGCCTGGGGGGCAGCATCTGCTGGACAAGTAAATACAGAATGGTATTCTCCATTGATTCTGGTGCTAAGCTGCTTGTAGTTATTGATAGGTTTTAATGGAACAACACATTGTTGCTTACATGATTAAGTATTGACCACTTGAGTCCCATGGGAAGCTTTCTGCTATATAGCCCATCAAAGGATAGCAAATATAGACACACACCCCTTAAACCAGGACTTCTCCTTTACTCCTTCATTATGTTTTTAGGGTGTGCCACTGGTATGTGGTGTCCCAGCACCAATAGCTGTAGAAGAAAAATACTGAATAATGGATCTTCACCAGGCGCAATTACTGTGTCAGATGGAGGTAACTTGAGTCATTTGTATTGCATCACAAAGGGTTTAATGGGCACAACAAAGTACGTGTTTCTTGCCCAGAAAAGGCACTTCATCAGGCATGGTGAACATTGCCTGATGAAGTGCCCTTTCCGGGCAAGAAACACGTTGTTTGTTGTACCCATTTAACCCTGCATCTTCTAGGGGGTTAAATTAGAATTCCCAAAAGCCTGTACAGTTTACACATGCAAAACACAATTTTGAATGGTGATTTATGGTAAAGTTAAAGTTCATTTTATCAATAAACTTTGGCAATTTTGGCAATACACATGATATGGAAGGGATTTATGAACTGCGCCTTTTACTTGTGTAAGAGGTCATTTTATGTGAATTCCATACAGAAGTTTTATTAGTCTAAGGGGATCCAGGTGTCAAGTCCAGGTGTCCCTTGTACAGCTGTAGGGAATGTGGGACTGATATGTCCGTCCCAGCCCTGGTATGCTGTTTTTCTTGTAGTAACACTGAACATCAGTTTTCTTGCAGGGCAGGGTCACACGGGGCATATCCACAGAGGACACACAGAGCTACCTGGCCACAGCTCTGCAGTCTCTCTGTGACTACTGTCAGCAGATCCACAGCGTGAAATACACTGTGGATGCACCCCGTGTGACCCTGCATCATGCCAGGTTTTGGTATACACTGCAACGCTAAAATGTTGCAGTTTAGTGATCTACAAGAAAAAATGGATATGGACTCTAAGACATTGTTCACATGACAGAACTTCTGAGCGGAAACTGGCAGAAAAATTCTGATCAGAAATTCTGTTGCAGCCGAGTCACCCTGTTTTAAATGGGATTCTGCTGCACCGCGCATATGGCTGGATTTCTTCGGCGAAATTCTGATTCTGGCCTCTGTTTAAAACAATGACAATTCTTTCTGTGGAATCCGCTCAGAAATGCATTAAAGAGTACCTCTCATGATCTTGTTAAGTTTTATAATCCTCCCAGTTCACTGCCCCCATCATGATAAACCACCCACTGCCTTTATTTTTATTATTTTTTAGTTTTCTACCTTGATATTGCTCTGTATTTTCTGCTCAGTCTTAGTCAGATTCACAGACTGGGAAGTGGCGTTCCCCAGCAGGCGTGACATCATCTGAAGCCACACAGGGGAGAACTTCCTCCCTCACTCTGCTACATACAGCCCAGAGCAGTTCAGTGTGTGAGGTGAGCCATGATTGGCTAAGGCTGCACCCCCCCCTGTGCAAAAGATAATGGAGGAGATTCATCAACACCTGTGCAGAGGAAGAGTGGTGCAGTTGCCCATAGAAACCAATCAGATTGCTTCTTTCATTTTTAAAGAGGTCTGGAAAAAACTAAAGAAGCGTGCTGATTGGTTGCTATGGGCAACTGCACCACTCTTCCTCTAGACAGGTTTTGATAAATCTCTCCCAATGTGCTCTGGACAAGTAGGGAGACACCTAGTGGAAGCCTTTTTACACACAAATAAAACATAGAAAACTTCATTTTTTTTAAAACAAAGTACATTAGAAAGATGTTTTATTTACCATAAGCAGTGCAATAGCAAAAAAGATTTTTAATGAGCGTGCCCATTTAAGGAGATCTGTAGTGCAATATAACTTATCCCCTGGATGGGACCCCGGCAATCTGCAGGAAGTACATGTTGTCCCCAGCAGAAAGCCACGACAGACATGCCCCCTCCATGTATCTTTATGGGGTACATGGAGGGGACGTGTCAGCTGCCGCGTCATGTGGGGCCGGAGCGCCCCCTTTCCAGCATACTGCTTTTGGATAGGAGATAAGTCATATTGCACTACAGATGTCCTTTAAGACGACGCATTTCTGAGTGGCCCTGGAGCCGGCCTGTCTTGTTGGTGTCCACTGGGAATTTTCAGGGTGGACATTCTGCAAATAATGGGCTGTGTGAACATACCCTATGGGTTTGTTTACATGCCATATTTTGTGTATTCCATTGTTTTCAATAGGAATATAGGCTTCTTAGTTCACATTGTAAACTCCAGCTTGCATTTTTTTCCCCTCTGCAGACTGGAAATGTATGTTGCAGAAAAGAAATAAGTTACTGTATTTTTCGCCGTATAAGACGCACTTTTTCTTCCCCAAAACTGGGGGGAAAAAGTCGGTGCATCTTATACGGCGAATACACACACCTATCGCGGCGGTCCCTCCAGCCATCAACGGCCGGGACCCGCGGCTAATACAGGACATCACCGATCGCGGTACATCACCTTCAGACGCGGCAATCAAAGCTGACCGCCGCGTCTGAAGGGAACGTGACACTAACCCGGCGATTTCACCGCGGCGGTCCCGAACAGCCCGACTGAATAGCCAGGTTAGTGCTTACAGGACACCGGGAGGGACCTTACCTGCCTCCTCGGTGTCTTCTCCGTTCAGGGATCCCCTGTATGGCCGGCGCTCTCCTTCCTCATCATCACATCGTCGCGTACGTGCGACGGCATGCGTAACGACGTGATGGCAGCGACGGAGAGCGAGGATACCCGGCCTGCAGCAGAGACGTTCCGGAGCGACGGGGACACGGCAACAGCGATGGAGCGACATCCAGAGCAGCGGTGACTGGTCCGGAGCGGCGGGGACACGTGAGTATTACCTCCTATGCAGTGGTCTTCAATCTGCGGGCCTCCAGATGTTGCAAAAGTACAACTCCCAGCATGCCCGGACAGCCGTTGGCTGTCCGGGCATGCTGGGAGTTGTAGTTTTGCAACATCTGGACGTCCGCAGGTTGAAGACCACTATTGGGTTAAAACATTTATTTTTTTTTTTTTTAGATTTTGCACCTATAAATTGGGTGCGTCTTATACGCCGGTGCGTCCTATAGGGCGAAAAATACGGTACGTGCATATTCCACTTGGAAAAGACCTGGATGCCAGCAGCAAAAGTGAAAAAGTGCTCCCACTACTGCCCTTTATAAGGATACGTTCACACGGATTTACAGCAGATTTTACGCTGTGGATCCCCTGGTGAAGGCCCGCTCTATGCTGTCTTTACATGTGCCTGCTCGTAGCTGCAATACGCCATGATGAGCAGACACAGTGCAGCCATGTGAACAGCGTACTCGCACATCGCAGCCACTCTCCCTGCTCTGAGCTAGGCAGGGAGCTCCCGCGATGTGTGAGTATACTGCGACTCGCACATCGCAGTGTGTCTGCTCGTAGCGGCGTATTGCCGCTACAAGCAGGCACATGTAAAGACAGCATAGAGCGGGCCTTCACCAGCGGATCCGCAGCGGAATCTGCTGCGAAAATCCGCTCGTGTGAACGTACCCTTAAGGTTCTCAGAGGCTACTTTTGTACAGTGTACCTCTTGGGGAAATGGTTGACTGCAAACACGCTTCTATGACACATTCATAGACATTTTGCCTAAAAAACAGACATTGGGAGGGGCACATCATAGAGAGAAGCAGGATGTTCATTCCAACGAATTGCCTGCCATCTAGGCCAGGGCTGTTCTAACATGTTGGTGGGCCCAGTTCAAAGACCACAAGAGAGAGCCCCCAAGTTTATGGTGATCACAGACTACTGAGTTAATGCTGACACAGTAGTCATCAGTGTTAAGCAGAGATTTAATGAAATACGTGGCACCTACAAAGATCAATAATACAGCATTGTAGTCAGGGTCCCTGTCACCACAGATAAAGCAGAATGAATCTGGGGTTAACTGAATAGGTCCGCTACCAGTAGGCCCCGATACACATCAGCATACCTATCTGACATGATGCTGATGTGCAGCTATGAAATAGAGAATTGACGCAGCCCTACAGTATGTGGATGGGGCAGTCAGGACCTAAGTCAAGGAGTAAGAGCATGAAAACAATTCTGCGACAATTTATGGTGCTCGGAAATGTCCAGAAGGACCACGAAGAATAAATGGAGGGCTGGTGTGCCTCGTTTATTGAGGGCCGCAATTTTCCTGCTTTCTTAAAATCAGTGGGCGTCAAAGCAGTCAGACCCCCTTTGTACCTTCTGTTGAATGGTGGGAAGTATGTAAAAAACACCTCCCACTATGCATTATCTAATTCTGTTCCTCGTCGTTGTGAAAAATAGGGTTATTGCTAGTGTTCTGGTGGTCTTTTGACTGGGTCTACTGTGCAGCATTATGTACCTTTTAAGTTTTGTAACACTTTTGGACTTACATAAAAATTACAACTGCACCATGTATTAAAATCTAAAACAGTTCTGCACAACCCTTATTTTTTCACCATGAGGAAATAAATAAAACATGATTTGGTTGTAATCTTCAATTGAGTCCAAAAATGAAACAACTTTTGGACTTTCGCTCTAACATTATAAATACTGCCATTAATATTAATAATAATAATAATTATTATAATGATGATGTTGTGCATGGCTGCTGTAATAATCATATTTCTTCATAAGGAGTATCATTTGTAGACAAGAACAAGATCTGTTTTTTAATGGCATTATGTCTCCCCCTGGTGGACAATTGTAAAACAACAAGAATACTAATTTCTGTTATTGATATATTAGGCTCCAATGACAGAAGCCAAAACACCAGTGATGCCCAATTGACCTTTCTGACATAATGAAGTATGTCAGGCTCTGCTGAGGTATCTGTTGTTTTGATGAGAAAACTAGCACTGCATGTAGCTAAATTTTTCTATAAATAAACAACAGAATCTGAAACAGGGCTCCGCACAGTCTCCAAGTATTTACACCCTTGTAAAATGCTAGGTTATTGTGAGGTTAAAGAGTAAGACAGCGAAAAAACATACCTAAAACAACTATACTATACAGTCCTACTGGGTTGAGAAGAGAAAAGGAATAAAAGAAAGGATATACAGTAGAATAAGTCATATGTGGTCTAAAATTATGTACTGGTCAATAATTATGCTATCGTGTCCTCTGCAGGGCCCTTGCATTGGACATAACAGAGGCAATTTAAATAAAAGCAATAAAAATGGCATTAATAAAAAATCATGAACTTGATTAAATAGCAAACAACTAGTTCCCCAAAAAAATAGAAGGGCAAACAGCTACACAATCCCCAGCTCTCACACCTGTGCACGGACCAGGAAAGTCCAAACAAAGAAAGGAAGATGTCCAGCAATCAGAGTGGATGCAAACAGGAACTCTTTATTGGATCACATCAGGGACAAATAGCCTTAAAATCGACGACGCGTTTCCAATCCCACTGGATTCTTTGTCATGGCATCACTAAGAATTCAGTGAGATTCGAAACGCGTCTGCGATTTTAAGGCTGTTTGTACCTGATGTGATCCAATAAAGAGTTCCTGTTTGCATCCACTCGGATTACTGGACATCTTCCTTTCTCTGTTTAGTTCCCCAAAAGGTGAGCATGTACTTATAGTATTAGCAATGTCTCTTTGATGGGTCGTGCTGTAAATACACACTTTCATATCTCGCTGTAGTGTGATTACGTTAAAGTCAATATGCAGCACTGCAAGTACACTCTTTTTGTCCCACACTATAGTGTGATTGCGCTATAAGTCACTAGGTGGATATTAAGTAGCAGAGTTTACTAGAGATGTCGTGACCGTGTGTCTGATGGTCCGTCTCTGATGTTGATGGCTCAGGCGGCGCCGAGCCGTAAGTCTATTGTTGAGAACAACTGTTATATAGCAGGGTAAGTGCACTCTGCAGCACTGTAGCCCCCCTGTTTGCAGCCCAATGGCGGTACAGGGCTAGTTTGAATATAAGTCACGAGTGGGGTGGGGATTGGTACCAAGTACCTCTTACCCGTGGTGCCAGTGAAAGGTGCTCCTTCTTTCAATCTGGAGGATCGATGTCCCGGATGAGTCTCACGTTGTTACTCTGCAAAGTAATGGGGGTTCCGGGGACAGCGCGCTCCGCTGGTGGGATGATGTTGTCCAGAGTTTACAGTGTTGCAGTAAAGGTGAATAGTAATTCAAGCTTGCTTGTATTGGGGTGTTTGCGATAATAGGGTGGCCACTGGGAATATATAAAACCAAATAGTGTCAATAGCTGGGAAAGAGAAAATAGAATAGAAATAGAAAGAATTACAGATTAAAAATTAAAAAAAGTATAAAAAAAATATATAAAAATAAAAATATGGATGGGAAGGAGTGCAGAAAGGGGATTTGCTAGAAACTACAGATGGAATTGTCATGAGGACTAGGTCACAAGGTCCGTTCAGGCATCGAGTATGCGAGCAGGCTCAGAACGGACCATGTAACCAAGCCCGTCATGACCAACTTCCTCACAGAAAGCCGAACAGTTCTATTTCTGCATTTAACCAGTTAAGGACCCAGGGCGTACAGGTACGCCTTAATTCCCTGGTACTTAGGGACCCAGGGCGTACCTGTACGCCCGTAGGAATTTCGGTCCCCGCCGTGGGGACCGGACCAGGGTGACTGCTGATATCAATCAGGTGAATTCACACCGGCGATCTGCGGCGATTCGGGTCATACGGGACCCGATGACCTGGAGATACATGGTGATTACACCTACTGTGTCTATAGGGAAGTGGCGATTTCGTCACCCCGCCCCCCCCAGGAGCGTGCTATCGTCCATCAAATAGCAGCCGGCAAGGGAGGAGTTAATGACCTCTTCTCGCAGCTCTGCCAGCTTACTGAGCCAGGGACCCCCCTCTGCTGAGATCGGAGCCCCTCAGGGCAGAAGACACCTCCTTAGAGCAGGGAATGAATACAGTAAAGGGACAGGTAGGACTGTAATAAAAAAAAAAGTAAAAAAATGATTACCCCCCCCCCCCCCAACCCCCTAATAGGTCCTCAAGGGTCCGCCGTAATTTTTTCAGGCTCTATTAGGGGTGACCCAGGCTCTATTAGGGGTTCAGGGCACTGCATTTGGCTCTCCCATTTTTTGGGGGGCCACAGCATTTTTTTCCCCATACACACACAACCCCTCCTGCCACCAAACCCCCCACCGCTGCCACCATAGAAAAAAGGCGATGGCTCGCCAGGCATTTTAGGTGGTGGAGGCATACGCCTTACTTGCCTCCAACTCTGAATCTGTCATTGAGGATGAGGAAGATCCTACTTTTCTGTGTTCTTCCTCGTCCTCCTCTACATCTAGTAATGATAATGAGCCCCCCAGAAGGCGGCGGAGACACCACCAGACAAGGCCACGCACCCCCCATGAAAGTGACCCAGTGGCTGACACTAGTACAAGCATAAATGCCGCTCGTACTAGGAGTTCGACCCCCCAGACAAGTGTACCGGAGCCCCCTTCCGGCAAACCTGTCTGGAGACCCCTAGAGGGTTATCAGCCACGGATTCCTGAGTTTGTTGGCGACTCAGGAATCCGGATTGACACTGCTTTATACACTGAAAATGACTATTTAAGTTATTTTTTCAGTGACAGTTTTGTCAATCTAATGGTGGAGCAAAGAAATTTGTACGCAGTTTATCGCCCACCACCCTGATTCTTTTTTGGCCAGGTCCAATGAATGGTACGCCATTGATGCAGCAGAAATGAGGACATTTTGGGGACTCGTGCTGCATATGGGCCTGTCAAAAAGTCCAGTGTCAGACAATACTGGAGCAGGGACATCCAATACCAGACCCCACTTTACAGTATGGTCATGACACGGAAGCGGTTCGAGGCCATTCGGAAATGCCTCTATTACACTGATAATGTGGCATGTGCGGCAAGTGGGCTGGTCATAGATCACTTCGAGGCCAAATTTTTGGAGGCCTACCTACCGCTCAGGGAGCTCTCGGTAGATGAGTCTCTTATCAGTTTTAAGGGGAGACTCCTCTTCCGCCAGTACATTCCCTCGAAGCGGGCGTGGTATGGCGCGAAGCTCTACAAACTTTATGAGAGTACCTCCGATACTCCGATACAAATTTATGGTGACATTTTCTCCTGTTACCACTTGTGAAAATGAAAAATTTGGGGGTAGCCCCAGCATTTTAGTGTAAAAAAATCTAATTTTTCCTTTTCACATCCCACTTAATGAACATTTATCAAACACCTCGGGGGTTTTATGGCTCACTGTACCCCTTGTTACGTTCCCTGAGGGGTGTAGTTTCCAAAATTTTATGCCATGTGTTTTTGTTTTTTTTAGTCCTGTAAAGGCTTCCTAAATGGGACATGCCCCCCCCCCCCCAAAAAACCTTTCAGCAAAATTTGCTTTCCAAAAGCCAAATGTGACTCCTTCTCTTCTGAGCATTATAGTTTGCCCGCAGAGCACTTGACGCCCACACATGGGGTATTTCCATCTCAGAAGAGAAGGGATTACAAATTTTGGGGGGCATTTTCTCCATTTGTAAAAATAAAAAAATATAAAATTTGGGGGAAAACCAGCATTTTAATGAAAAAAAAAATAATAAATAATTTACACATCCAAAGTCATCAAACACCTGTGAGGTGTTAAGGCTCACTGTACCCCTTGTTACGTTCCTTGAGGGGTGTAGTTTCCAAAATAGTATGCCATGTGTTTTTTTTTTTTTTTTTTATTTTTTTGCTGTCCTGGCACCATAGGGGCTTCCTAAATGCCAACATAAAGTAGACATATTGTATATGTGAATCAATATATAATTTATTTGGAATATCCATTTTCCTTATAAGCAGAGAGCTTCAAAATAAAAAAAAATGCAAAATTTTCAATTTTTCATCAAATTTTGGAATTTTTCACCAAGAAATGATGCAATTATCGACAAAATTGTACCACTAACATAAAGTAGAATATGTCACGGAAAAAAAAAATCTCGGAATCAGAATGAAAAGTAAAAGCATCCCAGAGTTATTAATGCTTAAATTGACAGTGGTCAGATGTGCAAAAAATGGCTACGTCCTTAAGGTGAATATTGGCTGTGTACTTAAGGGGTTAAACCTCTGGGTTCTAAGCTGGCAAACTCATATATTTTTCTTGCTTCTGATCTAGACATTTGCGTTAAATAATTGCCTCCTCTCCAACTTCTTTTGATTGACTGGATGGCTTTGAAGGTGAAGCCGGAAGGATCTGAATTATGGTGAGTATGAAAGTGTGCCGACAAGGGATGTTATTCGTTACTCTTTTTTATATTGTACATGTGTTCGGCGATTCTAGTTTTTAATGGACGCTTCATTCTAATGTACTGTTTTTGACATGTACATGCAATTACATATATTACACCTTTTGAATTGCATGTTAATAGCTGTTTAATTTCCCACTGAAATGCGTTGGATGTAGAGATAATTTTTTCAATTTTTGGAGGGGAACTCGACAGCATGATCAGAGGCCACATCAGTGAAACCCCCTTAGAGGATAACCATGTGTCAGTTCTCTTTTCCTGTTGACTATTGCGAATAGTTAGGGCAACCTGAATTGCTGGATTGGGTGCTTTAGTGAACACTATTGGTGATGTGCTTGGTCGTAACGCCCCTAGACTTTTATCCTGTTTGTTAAAAAATTTTTGTATTCTTGGTTTTATCCATATTTGTTTACATTTTTTTGTATTCTTGGTTGAAAGGTAAAATTAAGCGTATAGTATTATCGTTGTTTGTGACTGGGGAGCATCTTTAAAGAATTCAGTTCTATCCAGCCTCTGAATCATTTCTTTGGATTTTTCAAGAATTTCTATTGGATTATTTTTGTCTATGAATTTTTTTGTCAGTTCTTGGGCTTCTTTTTCCAATTGTTGGTCACTAGTGCAATTTCTTTTCAATCTTCTATATTTACTGGTGGGGATATTGAGGAGAAATCTAGGCAGGTGACAACTCGAAAAAAGAATAAAACTGTTTCTTGCTGTGGGTTTGTGAAATGTGCTACAAACTAGTGGGGGTTGAAGTGATTAGTAAATCTAAAAATTCTGGTTGGTGTTGATGTTGGTGTTACTGATGTCAGGGGTAAAAGTAAAATTCCAAGTATTGATATTTAAGTTGTTGATAAATGTATTCAATTCGCTCTTTGATTTGTCCCAGAATATGATTATGTCGTCTATATAACGGCACCAGAGTACCAGGCCCATGCCCAGCTGAGGCGTAATGTTCTGATGTTCCCAAAAAGACATGAATAAATTTGCATAGCTGGGCGCGAACCTGGTGCCCATATGGGTCAAGATAAAATAAATGGCTTCTAGTATAAATTAAACTTGCTTTGGTAGAATATGTGCCTCAAAAAGGTGGTGTTAAGCCTAATTCATGTTTGATGACTGTATACAATGAACTGACGTCCAGAGTGGCTAATGTGTAACTCAGATTCCATGGGAATTCTTCTATTAATTTTACTACTTGGGTTGTGTCCTTAAGATAATATGGGATTGATTGAACATACATTTATCAACATCAATACTTGGAATTTTACTTTTACCCCTGACATCAGTAACACCAACATCAACACCAACCAGAATTTTTAGATTTACTAATCACTTCAACCCCCACTAGTTTGTAGCACATTTCACAAACCCACAGCAAGAAACAGCTTTATTCTTTTTTCGAGTTATCACCCGCCTAGATTTCTCCTCAATATACCCACCAGTCAATATAGAAGATTAAAAAGAAATTGCACTAGTGACCAACAATACAAAAAAGAAGCCCAAGAACTGACAAAAAAATTTATAGACAAAAATTATCGCATAAAAACTCTTGAAAAATCCAAAGAAAAGATTCTGAGGCTGGATAGAACTGAATTCTTTAAAGATGCTCCCCAGTCCCAAAGCAACGATAATACTATACGCTTAATTTTACCTTTCAACCAAGAATACAATAAAATGTTAACATATATCTGAGAAAAATTGGCATCTATTACAACAGGATAAAAGTCTAGGGGCGTTACTACCAAGCACACCATCAATAGTGTTCACTAGAGCACCCAATCTAGCAATTCAGGTTGCCCCAACTATTTGCAATAGACAACAGGAAAAAGGAACTGACACATGGTTATCCTCTAAGCGGTTTCACCGATGTGGCCTCTGTTCGTGCTGTCGAGCTACCAAGTTCCCCCCAAAAATGAAAACATTTTCTCTACATCCAACGCATTTCAGTGGGAAATTAAATAGCTATTAACATGCAACTCAAAAGGTGTAATATATGTAATTACATGTACATGTCAAAAACAGTACATCGGTAGAACAAAGCGTCCATTAAAAACTAGAATCGCCGAACACATGTACAATATAAAAAAAAGAGTAACGAAAAACATCCCTTGTCAGCACACTTTCATACTCCTCATAATTCAGATCCTTCCGGCCTCACCTTCACAGCCATCCAGTCAATCAAAAGAAGTTGGAGAGGAGACATTTATTTAACGCAAATGTCTAGAGCAGAAGCAAGAAAAAAATATGAGTTTGCCAGCTTAGAACCCAGTTGTTTAAATGCAGAAATAGAACTGTTCGGCTTTTTGTGAGAAAGTTGGTTGTGACGAGCTTGGTTACATGGTCTGTTCTGAGCCTGGTCACGTACTCAATGCCTGAGTGGACCCTGCGACCTAGTCCTCATGACAATTCCATCTGTAGTTTCTAGCAAATCTCCTTTCTGCACTCTTTCCTATTCATGTTTAATTTTTATTTTATTATATATATATATATATATATATACTTTTTTAACGTATTTTTATCAGTCATATTGCAGTATACCTTGTTAACATATAGTAATTTATCTAGTACATATTGTAAGGTCTTTTTCTTTACATTTATATACCGATGATTAATTATTTTTTATTTTTGCATGATCTAATTTAATTTCTAAGTTTGTTACCTCATTCTTAGTTCTCATACTTCTTATTTATCAATTGATACTTTTTCACATTTGGATACATAGAGTTATATGTTATGTTTCATATTTCTGAGAGATGAAAAGTACTCACTTTTGGTCTAGGTGAATACTTTAGGAGGTGTAGTTTCAAAATAGGGTCACTTGTGGGGGCTAAAACCCTTTGCAGGCCTGAAGTGCGGCCTATAATTCATCCGGCCTAAAATGATGCCCTGAAAGCCAAATTTCGCTCCTCTGTTTCTGGGTCCTACCACGCGGCCAAGGAACCAAATATGACCTAAGCGGGGGTATTTCCAAACACGGGCCGAGCAGCTTAATAAAATATAGGGTGCATTTCTTTCAATATCAGAAGCGATGTACAAAAAATATGTCCCACAAATGATGCATTTGTGAAAAAAAGCTAATTTTGAATTTTTAACACTGACTTTGTAATAATACCTGCCAAAATACTCACTGTACACCCTAGCGAATACCTTGAGGGGTCTAATTTTTAGAATGGGGTCGTGTGTGTGTGTGTGGGGGGGGGGGGGGTCCTATATTCTACCAACTTCCAATTTCTGCAAACCTTCCATAGCACATTAGGCTTCTAATTCATTTAAAATGTTAATTAAAAACAAAAGAAATGCTTTCAAAATAAAGTAGACATCTGACGGTATATGTTTCATAAACTATTTGGTCAGAAAGTATAAATATTTGCAACTGTTAAAATAGCAAAAAATAAAAAAAATGTTTTCATTGATGATTTTTTGAATTGTAAAAAACAAAACTACAAATGATATTGGCTTACTTTTACTATGTACATGAAGGATAACTTGTGACAAAAAAAACGCTGTCAGAATTACCGTGATTGGCAAAACGTTACATCCCCCATTTAAAAAAAACAGGCCTGGTCTTTCAGGGGCGTACAGGTTTACTTGTGTTGGTCCTTAAGGGGTTAATCAAGTCCATGATTTTTTATTAATTCCATTTTATTTAAATTGTCTATATTATGTCCAATGCAAGGGCCCTGCAGAGGACACCGTAGCTTAATTATTAACCAGTGCATAATTTTAGACCAGATCTGACTTATTCTACTGGATATCCTTTTCTTCATTCCTTTCCTATTCTCAAA
Source organism: Hyla sarda (assembly GCF_029499605.1). Taxonomy (NCBI): domain Eukaryota; kingdom Metazoa; phylum Chordata; class Amphibia; order Anura; family Hylidae; genus Hyla; species Hyla sarda. The sequence continues at coordinate 78,714,537 of NC_079196.1, read as the reverse complement.
CTAGTAGGACTGTGCAGTATTGTTGTCTTAGGTATGATTATTTGACACATAGGGAGGTGTGTAACACAGTATCCTCGGTTGGGATATTTTCTTGATCCATGTTGAGCCCCCACAACCCTTTTTTCTGTAAAGAAAAATCATGTGAGAACTTTTTCCACCTTTAGGGCAGGGTTTCATTGGGCGCAGCTGCAGCGTATTTGACGCTGCGGGTGCACTGACAGGAGAGCGAGCTCCTAGCTGAGGCCAGGTAGCTCTGAGTGTCCACTCGTATAGGATTTCCACAGCGGGAAATCCCCCACTACGAGTGGGCACACAGAGCTACCCGGCCGCAGCTGGGAGCTCGATCTGCCGTCCTTCTATGACTGCCGTTTGCTCATCCGGAGCGTCAAATACACTGCGGATGCCCCTGTATGACCCTGCCCTTATGGTGATCTATATCTTGAACAATTCAATAAAAATAAAAAAACTGAGATCTTTGAGGGAGAAAGACAAATAAAATAACACACTATAACCTGGTTGCCAGCAGGTTAGTGTCTGTGACACTGCTCTAATCTTACTATGGACAACTACTTATTGGCCGATTTACTAAGAGTGGAGTGGAGTTTTCTTTGTGGGTTTTAATTCCCGACAATTTTTTCCACGATATTCACTAAGGTTTCCCTACATTTTTCACTTTTCCCTACATTTTACTTTTTTCACACATGCTCTGATCTGTCGGATTTTCCACGGCTGAAATCCACCACATTTTCTGTGGAAACCTTAGTTAATATGTTGAGTTTTGGTGAAAATGTCAGGGACACGCACCTTTTCCCCGGTGGCCATGCCCCTTTTTCGTTTTTTCTCACTAAAATGGAGAGTTGGTCGGGGTTTTTTTTTTTCAATTCTGGTGCAAATTCTGGCACAGACAGAATTTCTGGTGCACAACCCGCCAAAACATGTCAGGTTTACAATAGTAAATCAGGGCCATTGGCCCTGATTTAATAAGAGTGGAGTGGAGTTTTCCTTGTGGGTTTTAATTCCCTACAATTTTTTTCCCATGGTATTTACTAAGGTTTCCCTACATTTTGCACTTTTCCCTACATTTTGCTTTCTTTACACATGCTCTGATCTGTGGGGTTTTCCTCATCTCAAATCCACTACATTTTCTGTGGAAACCTTAGTAAACATGTTGGGTTTTTGTAAAAATGTTGTGGACATGCCCCTTTTCCAGTGGCCACACCCCTTTCAGCGATGACCAAGCCTCTTTTTCGGGTTTTCTACGTAAAATGGAGAGTTGGTCGGGTTTTTATCAATTGTGGCGCAGATTCTGGCACGGACAGAATTTCCGGCGCACAACCCGACAAAACATGTCGGGTCTACAATAGTAAATCAAGGCCATTGTCTTCCCTGATTTTTTTCTGAAGAAGGATTTAGTAAAAACATTTATATGGATTTATTATGCTTCTACTGCTGCAATTGATCAAAGCTCAGGTAAGCACGTGTATAGTTTTTTGTAGCTGCTGTGTCCTTTGTGCTGACATTAGGGAGGGTCATTTACCAATCTTCCATTTTTTTTCCCATTTTCATAGTGAAGTTTGTGACACTTTTCCCTTATATACATGGATGTGTTTTCACATGTTGGGAAAACTTTGGTGCATCGGCCAAAAAAAGTACCAACAAATAAACTTTTCTAAACTAACTCAGGCTATGTTCCCTAACTACTCCTAACACCCCTCCCTCCCACCCTTAAAAACATTTCTGAGGTTTAAAAAGCTGTGTATCATACCTTTATTCTTGCAATCTCCCAGCAGGAGAAAGTGGGCATTTCCCAGCAGGCATGACATCACTGAAGCCTGCTGGGGGACCACATCCGCCCTCACATTGTTGCAGTGCTGTGATGAATAGAAGATCTCAGGCTCTGTGTAGCTTTCAGTGAGGCTCTGTGCAGCTTTCAGTGAGGCTCTATGCATCTTTCAGTGAGGCTCTGTACAGCTGTCAATCATGTTCAGTGCAGAGAAGCACTTCCTGATTTCGGACTCCTGCCAGGCCGGGAGGAGACCAAACTCACTGAATTAATTGTGGCAGGGTACAGAACAGAGCCACCTAGTGGCCATTTTTTCTATTACATTTTAAACATATTTATGTTGATAATTTTAAAAGCAAGTGAATGGGAAGGTGTCTGCTAATTACACAAGGAACACTATGTTAAAAGTTTTATTTGGTGACAGGTATTTTTTTAAGTTTTTAACCTCTCTGTTGAAAGTGAAAAATCACAGCTTGTAAAGATGGCAAAAACAAGGTAAAAATTTTCATAAACGACTCGGATTATGAAGAAAAAAAATGCCCACATTTCAGAATTAAAAAAAATGAAATAACAGAGTGGTCGAAAAAACAGACAAACTTTGGCACATGACTCTTTTCCCCTGACTTTTTTCTCTGTGTAAAATGTACACAGAAATCCAATAGTTAATGAGGGCCAATATGTTGGTTACACAACACCCTAAATTAGATGTGTGGACATGTGTTAAATGTGATTTCACACTGCACTAACATATACAGTGATGCGATAAAGCTTCCTGTAGAAGGGTCTGTGATGACGTGGAATGTTTGGTTCACTTAAATGTTAAAGATATGAGAAGTGTGAAGGACATGTGCTCAGTGTACAATGGCAGCAGAAAAATAGAGATTGATAGTGGAAACTGATCAGTCGCTTCCCCAAACCCCGATTTTCAAAAGATTTTTAACCTGCTTGGATTTGTTGGATTAACAAGGTGACAAGGTGATTCTAGTGTTCTCATTGCAGTTATTGAGCCCCTGAGAGCCCCCTCCATGGTGCGCAGCTATTCTTTCCATTTCAAGACAAAGGCGCTTTGTTGGTAAGGTCCGTGCACCCAATCAGACGGCACCAGCGGTTATTTCCACATGCAGGCGCAGTGGAGGCTAGACCTATACAGGCAGCAACAATTGGCGCATGCGTGAATCTGAGTGCCGGCGCAGAAACGGCATTTAGATCGCAGCGTCCTGCGTGTGCACCTGTATGCGCACAGGCGCATTGGTCCTTATGATCGCTCCTGGATGTGTTATCTTCTGCGACTGTGCAAACCGGGACTTCTGTGACGTGAGTTCCGTTTGTAATTAATCAACGTGAGTTGTTCTGCTTTGATAGATGTGACGCGAGCCCATCTATCTACATGTTCACAATCAAACAGGGTGGATTCTGCTGCTATTGGACATACTTACCTGGAAGGTAATAAGTGAATACACCTGTCAAGACAATGAGATGTATATGATTGGTTTATAGAGGAAGGAGGGGCATATGATGTCACAGAGAGAGGTTTTAAAACCCTCAGCACAGCGTTATTGTTACGCCGAGCGCTCCGGGTCCCCGCTCCTCCCCGGAGCGCTCGCTACACTTCCCTCACTGCAGCGCCCCGGTCGGTTCCACGGACCCGGGGCGCTGCGTTACCACCTCCGGCCGGGATGCGATTCGCGATGCGGGTAGCGCCCGCTCGCGATGCGCACCCCGGCTCCCGTACCTTACTCGCTCCCCGTCAGTTCTGTCCCGGCGCGCGCGGCCCCGCTCCCTAGGGCGCGCGCGCGCCGGGTCTTTGCGATTTAAAGGGCCACTGCACCGCTGATTGGTGCAGTGGTTCCAATTAGTGTTTACACCTGTGCACTTCCCTATATCACCTCACTTCCCCTTCACTCCCTCGCCGGATCTTGTTGCCCTAGTGCCAGTGAAAGCGTTCCTTGTGTGTTCCTTGCCTGTGATTCCAGACCTTCTGCCGTTGCCCCTGACTACGATCCTTGCTGCCTGCCCCGACCTTCTGCTACGTCCGACCTTGCTTCTGTCTACTCCCTTGTACCGCGCCTATCTTCAGCAGCCAGAGAGGTTGAGCCGTTGCTAGGGGATACGACCTGGTCACTACCGCCGCAGCAAGACCATCCCGCTTTGCGGCGGGCTCTGGTGAAAACCAGTAGTGACTTAGAACCGATCCTCTAGCACGGTCCACGCCAATCCCTCTCTGGCACAGAGGATCCACTACCTGCCAGCCGGCATCGTGACAGTAGATCCGGCCATGGATCCCGCTGAAGTTCCTCTGCCAGTTGTCGCTGACCTCACCACGGTGGTCGCCCAGCAGTCACAACAGATTGCGCAACAAGGCCAACAGCTGTCTCAACTGACTGTTATGCTACAACAGTTACTACCACAGCTCCAGCAATCATCTCCTCCGCCAGCTCCTGTACCTCCTCCGCAGCGAGTGGCCGCTTCTGGAATACGACTATCCTTGCCGGATAAATTTGATGGGGACTCTAAGTTTTGCCGTGGCTTTCTTTCCCAATGTTCATTACACTTGGAGATGATGTCGGACCAGTTCCCCACTGAAAGGTCTAAGGTGGCTTTCGTAGTCAGCCTGCTGTCTGGAAAAGCCCTGGCTTGGGCCACACCGCTCTGGGACCGCAATGACCCCGTCACTGCCTCTGTACACTCCTTCTTCTCGGAAATTCGAAGTGTCTTTGAGGAACCTGCCCGAGCCTCTTCTGCTGAGACTGCCCTGTTGAACCTGGTCCAGGGTAATTCTTCCGTTGGCGAGTATGCCGTACAGTTCCGTACCCTTGCTTCAGAATTATCCTGGAATAATGAGGCACTCTGCGCGACCTTTAAAAAAGGCCTATCCAGCAACATTAAAGATGTTCTGGCCGCACGAGAAATCCCTGCTAACCTACATGAACTCATCCATCTTGCCACTCGCATTGACATGCGTTTTTCCGAACGGCGTCAGGAGCTCCGCCAGGATATGGACTCTGTTCGCACGAGGCGTTTCTTCTCCCCGGCTCCTCTCTCCTCTGGTCCCCTGCAATCTGTTCCCGTGCCTCCCGCCGTGGAGGCTATGCAGGTCGACCGGTCTCGCCTGACACCCCAAGAGAGGACACGACGCCGCATGGAGAATCTCTGCCTGTACTGTGCTAGTACCGAACACTTCCTGAAGGATTGTCCTATCCGTCCTCCCCGCCTGGAAAGACGTCCGCTGACTCCGCACAAAGGTGAGACAGTCCTTGATGTCTACTCTGCTTCTCCACGTCTTACTGTGCCTGTGCGGATGTCTGCCTCTGCCTTCTCCTTCTCTGCTGTGGCCTTCTTGGACTCTGGATCTGCAGGAAATTTCATCTTAGCCTCTCTCGTCAACAAGTTCAACATCCCGGTGACCAGTCTCGCCAGACCCCTCTACATCAATTGTGTAAACAATGAAAGATTGGACTGTACTATACGTTTCCGCACGGAGCCCCTTCTAATGTGCATCGGATCTCATCACGAGAGGATTGAACTGTTGGTCCTCCCCAATTGCACTTCTGAAATCCTTCTTGGACTTCCCTGGCTTCAACTCCATTCCCCAATCCTGGATTGGTCCACTGGGGAGATCAAGAGTTGGGGGCCCTCTTGTTCCAAGGACTGCTTAAAACCGGTTCCCAGTAAACCTTGCCGTGTCCCTGTGCTTCCTCATGTAACCGGTCTCCCTAAGGCTTATATGGACTTTGCGGACGTTTTTTGCAAAAAACAAGCTGAGACTCTACCTCCTCACAGGCCTTATGATTGTCCCATTGACCTCCTCCCGGGCACTACTCCACCCCGGGGCAGAATCTATCCTCTGTCCGTCCCAGAGACTCTTGCCATGTCTGAATACGTCCAAGAAAATTTAAAAAAGGGCTTTATCCGTAAATCCTCCTCTCCTGCCGGAGCCGGATTTTTCTTTGTGTCCAAAAAAGATGGCTCTCTACGTCCTTGCATTGACTACCGCGGTCTTAATAAAATCACGGTTAAGAACCGCTACCCCCTACCCCTCATCTCTGAACTCTTTGATCGTCTCCAAGGTGCCCATATTTTTACCAAACTGGACTTAAGAGGTGCTTATAATCTCATCCGCATCAGAGAGGGGGATGAATGGAAAACGGCATTTAACACCAGAGATGGACACTTTGAGTATCTGGTCATGCCCTTTGGTCTATGCAACGCCCCTGCCGTCTTCCAAGACTTTGTTAATGAAATTTTTCGTGATCTACTATACTCCTGTGTTGTTGTATATCTGGACGATATCCTGATTTTTTCTGCCAATCTAGAAGAACACCGCCAGCATGTCCGTATGGTTCTTCAGAGACTTCGTGATAATCAACTCTATGCCAAAATAGAGAAATGTCTGTTTGAATGCCAATCTCTTCCTTTTCTAGGATACTTGGTCTCTGGCCAGGGACTACAAATGGACCCAGATAAACTCTCTGCCGTCTTAGATTGGCCACGCCCCTCCGGACTCCGTGCCATCCAACGTTTTTTGGGGTTCGCCAATTATTACAGGCAATTTATTCCACATTTTTCTACCATTGTGGCTCCTATTGTGGCTTTAACAAAAAAAAATGCCGATCCCAAGTCCTGGCCTCCTCAAGCGGAAGACGCCTTTAAACGACTCAAGTCTGCCTTTTCTTCGGCTCCCGTGCTCTCCAGACCTGACCCTTCTAAACCCTTCCTATTGGAGGTTGATGCCTCCTCAGTGGGAGCTGGAGCTGTCCTTCTACAAAAAAACTCTTCCGGGCATGCTGTTACTTGTGGTTTTTTTTCCAGGACCTTCTCTCCGGCGGAGAGGAACTACTCCATCGGGGATCGAGAGCTTCTAGCCATTAAATTAGCACTTGAGGAATGGAGGCATCTGCTGGAGGGATCAAGATTTCCAGTTATTATTTACACCGATCACAAGAACCTCTCCTACCTCCAGTCTGCCCAACGGCTGAATCCTCGTCAGGCCAGGTGGTCTCTGTTCTTTGCCCGATTTAATTTTGAAATTCACTTTCGGCCTGCTGATAAAAACATTAGGGCCGATGCTCTCTCTCGTTCCTCAGATGCCTCTGAAATTGAACTCTCTCCTCAACACATCATTCCTCCTGACTGCCTGATTTCCACTTCTCCAGCCTCCATCAGGCAAACTCCTCCAGGAAAGACCTTTGTTTCTCCACGCCAACGCCTTGGGATCCTCAAATGGGGTCACTCCTCCCATCTCGCAGGTCATGCGGGCATCAAGAAATCTGTGCAACTCATCTCTCGCTTCTATTGGTGGCCGACTCTAGAGACTGATGTGGTGGACTTTGTGCGAGCCTGCACTATCTGTGCCCGGGATAAGACTCCTCGCCAGAAGCCCGCTGGTTTTCTTCATCCTCTACCTGTCCCCGAACAACCTTGGTCTCTGATTGGTATGGATTTTATTACTGACTTACCCCCATCCCATGGCAACACTGTTATTTGGGTGGTCGTTGATCGATTCTCCAAAATGGCACATTTCATCCCTCTTCCTGGCCTTCCTTCAGCGCCTCAGTTGGCTAAACAATTTTTTGTACACATTTTTCGTCTTCACGGGTTGCCTACACAGATCGTCTCGGATAGAGGCGTCCAATTTGTGTCTAAATTCTGGAGGGCTCTCTGTAAACAACTCAAGATTAAATTAAATTTTTCTTCTGCATACCATCCTCAATCCAATGGACAAGTAGAGAGAATTAACCAGATCTTGGGTGACTATTTACGACATTTTGTTTCCTCCCGCCAGGATGACTGGGCAGATCTTCTACCTTGGGCCGAATTCTCGTATAATTTCAGAATCTCTGAATCTTCCTCCAAATCTCCGTTTTTCGTGGTGTACGGCCGTCACCCTCTTCCCCCCCTCCCTACCCCCTTGCCCTCTGGTCTGCCCGCTGTGGATGAAATTTCTCGTGATCTTTCCACCATATGGAAAGAGACCCAAAATTCTCTCTTACAGGCTTCTTCTCGCATGAAGAGATTCGCAGATAAGAAAAGAAGAGCTCCTCCCATTTTTTCCCCTGGAGACAAGGTATGGCTCTCCGCTAAATATGTCCGTTTCCGTGTCCCGAGCTATAAGTTGGGACCACGCTATCTTGGTCCTTTTAAAGTTTTGTGTCAAATTAATCCTGTCTCTTACAAACTTCTTCTTCCTCCTTCTCTTCGTATCCCTAATGCCTTTCACGTCTCTCTTCTTAAACCTCTCATCCTCAACCGTTTTTCTCCTAAATCTGTTCCTCCCACTCCTGTTTCCGGCTCCTCGGACATCTTCTCTGTCAAAGAGATTTTGGCCTCTAAAAAGGTCAGGGGAAGAACTTTTTTTTTAGTGGATTGGGAGGGTTGTGGTCCAGAAGAGAGGTCCTGGGAACCTGAGGACAATATCCTGGACAAAAGTCTGATCCTCAGGTTCTCAGGCCCCAAGAAGAGGGGGAGACCCAAGGGGGGGGGTACTGTTACGCCGAGCGCTCCGGGTCCCCGCTCCTCCCCGGAGCGCTCGCTACACTTCCCTCACTGCAGCGCCCCGGTCGGTTCCACGGACCCGGGGCGCTGCGTTACCACCTCCGGCCGGGATGCGATTCGCGATGCGGGTAGCGCCCGCTCGCGATGCGCACCCCGGCTCCCGTACCTTACTCGCTCCCCGTCAGTTCTGTCCCGGCGCGCGCGGCCCCGCTCCCTAGGGCGCGCGCGCGCCGGGTCTTTGCGATTTAAAGGGCCACTGCACCGCTGATTGGTGCAGTGGTTCCAATTAGTGTTTACACCTGTGCACTTCCCTATATCACCTCACTTCCCCTTCACTCCCTCGCCGGATCTTGTTGCCCTAGTGCCAGTGAAAGCGTTCCTTGTGTGTTCCTTGCCTGTGATTCCAGACCTTCTGCCGTTGCCCCTGACTACGATCCTTGCTGCCTGCCCCGACCTTCTGCTACGTCCGACCTTGCTTCTGTCTACTCCCTTGTACCGCGCCTATCTTCAGCAGCCAGAGAGGTTGAGCCGTTGCTAGGGGATACGACCTGGTCACTACCGCCGCAGCAAGACCATCCCGCTTTGCGGCGGGCTCTGGTGAAAACCAGTAGTGACTTAGAACCGATCCTCTAGCACGGTCCACGCCAATCCCTCTCTGGCACAGAGGATCCACTACCTGCCAGCCGGCATCGTGACAGTTATTTGGAGCCATTGCCCCATTGATCTCTGAAGACGTCACAAGTCATGACGAAACATGTTAGGGGGGCTTTGTTTTAGTTTTAATATCAGCATAACCACCATTAAAAGTTAAAAGCCCAGCAAATCACCACCAGATTTAGTGCATATCACTTGTTGCTATCCAGTATACAATGTCACAAATGGGTTTCCTGGGCATACCTGCTCAGGTATGCACTAAATCTGGTGGTGATTTGCTGGGCTTTTAACTTCACTCCATTTTGTCACTCACAATTAATATTTTGTTGTTAATAAAAGTTACGTTTTATATTCTACGGTGAGGGATAATACAGTGGATAATTTTTATCTGTCCTTTCAGGCGGAGCTGCCTAGAAATTAACTATTGTTAGTCCACCCCTCATCTTGGTCTATTGTTGGTGCTCAGTATCCCAGTAGAACACACAAAATATCCCTTACTTTTCTGGGCAGTCAAAATTGCATTGACTAGGCTGAGTCTATGCTGGCGGATAATTTACACAGTACACTACTACGGATGACATGTGGAGGGGAGAAGTGGTTACTGATGAACTGGGTTTGCAAAGTTTTGTGTGCCTAGAAATGAAAGAAACAACAGGAAAGAAATGAAGGTGTAACATAAGTGTCTGCTGAGAAGGGGAGCCATTACATTGCAGCACTGTGGACATACTGCTGTATGCACACTGCACTGGTATTTATACAAGGGACAGCTATCTGAGCTTTATTTGTGGAGCAAGTTAAGAGGGAAGCTTTGATTTACCTTTGAGGAACTCTGTGGATCATCTTCAGAAAGTAGACTGCCTCAGCTTGCAGGTATACAAAACAGGCTTTCTCAGGTGCTCTCTCTCTCTCCTGCACATTGTACATGCTAAGCCCCACCCCATAACTCCCAACTTGTTGGATGGACAAAGAGGGATGTTCATGGTTCATTGTATGACATTTTTATTTTTGCGAGCACTTCTATATGCCGGAAAACTTTTTAATTGAAATATTATTACACAATATTTCTGATTAATAATTTTGAGTTTCAAATGGCACAAGATGGTAGAAAATTATTTCATTAAGAGTATAATATACAGTTAGGAACCATACAGATAGTTCAGCAATGTAGACAATTTATGAATGCACATCGATTTCCATGTGAAACAGAGAGGCATTTAAGGAGCAAAGAGGGACAGAAGGACTTGGGTCAAAAGTAGGGACTGTCTCTTCAAATGAGGGACACTTGGAAGATATGCTGTTCCACTTTCTGTAATTTGCCCTGATCTAGCTGTTGACAACACGTTTCTAGAGGACTATTCCTTTCTTCGTCAACAGGAACTGCTTTCTCTTATAAACACAATTGAATTCACCATTATGTGGCATTATGATTCCATGATTTTTGTTTCACCAGGTCAGTTGGTTACTTCATTGACTTGAGATTAAATACATAAATGACTATGCATGCATGTTGTTTTCCCCCATTCATGTCTATGGAAGCCTCATGCACAGAACGTCTGTATTCTGCCCTGAAATACAGTGAGTAAACTAAAACCATCTTGAGGACACTGTTAAAGGACATCTGCAGCGTTATAACACTGTGGATAGGGGATAAGTGTTTGATCGCAGGGGGGGGGGGGTCCGACCGCTGGCACCCAGCCCCCCCCCCCCCCCCCCCCGTGTTTTCCTGAACTGGGCCCCAGCATTAGCACTCAGTGAGAGTACTAATGCACGTAGCCTCGACCTAGAGAGGTCGGCGGTAAGCCCCCTCCCTGCCCCGCCCCCATACAGTTCTATGGGAGAGGCACGGAATCACAAACCCTGTCTGCCCGCCTCTCCCATAGAACTACATGGAGGAGGCGTGTCAGCCACAAAGTCATGCCACGGCCAGCACGCCTCCTGCACGGGAGAGCCATGGCAGATCCGTGGCCCCATGCAGGAGATCGCGGGAGGTCACAGTGGTCGGACCCTCTGCGATCAAACACTTATCCCCTATCCTGTGGATAGGGGATAAGTTGTTTTTGGCCACAGATGGCCTTTAGCCCCTTAAGGACCAGGCCATTTTACACCTTCGGACCAGAGCGTTTTTTGCACATCTGACCACTGTCACTTTAAACATTAATAACTCTGGAATGCTTTTAGTTATCATTCTGATTCCGAGATAGTTTTTTCGTGACATATTCTACTTTAACATAGTGGCAACATTTTATGGTAACTTGCATCCTTTCTTGGTAAAAAAATTCCAAAATTTGATGAGAAATTGGAAAATTTTGCATTTTTCTAACTTTGAAGCTCTCTGCCTGTAAGGAAAATGGATATTCCAAATAAATTTTTTTGATTCACATATACAATATGTCTACTTTATGTTTGCATCATAAAATTGATTTATTTTTACTTTTGGAAGACACCAGAGGGCTTCAAAGTTCAGCAGCAATTTTCCAATTTTTCACAAAATTTTCAAACTCAATATTTTTCAGGGACCAGTTCAGGTTTGAAGTGGATTTGAAGGGTCTTCATCTTAGAAATACCCCACAAATGACCCCATTATAAAAACTGCACCCCCCAAAGTATTCAAAATGAAATTCAGTCAGTGTTTTAACTCTTTAGGTGTTTCACAGGAATAGCAGCAAAGTGAAGGAGAAAATTCACAATCTTCATTTTTTACACTCGCATGTTCTTGTAGACCCATTTTTTTAATTTTTACAAGGGGTAAAAGGAGAAAATGTATACTTATATTTGTAGCCCAATTTCTCTCGAGTAAGCACATACCTCATATGTCTATGTAAAGTGTTCGGCGGGCGCAGTAGAGGGCTCAGAAGCGAAGGAGAGACAATGGGATTTTGGAGAGTACGTTTTTCTGAAATTATTTTTGGGGGCATGTCGCATTTAGGAAGCCCCTATGGTGCCAGAACAGCAACAAAAAAACACATGCCATACCATTTTGGAAACTAGACCCCTCGGGGAACATAACAAGGAATTAAGTGAGCCTTAATACCCCACAGGTATTAAATTTCACTAAAATGTGTGTTTCCCCTTAAATTTCACATTTTTGCAAGGGTTAATAGCAGAAAAGACCCCCCAAAATTTGTAACCCCATCTCTTCTGAGTGTGGAGGTACCCCATAAGTGAACATCAAGTGCACTACGGGCGAACTACAATGCTCAGAAGAGAAGGAGTCACATTTGCAAAGTTTGCTGAAATGGGGGGGGGGGGGGGCGACATGTCGCATTTAGGAAGCCCCTATGGTGCCAGGACAGCAAAAAAAAAAAAAAAAACACATGGCATACCATTTTGGAAACTAGACCCCTTTAGGAACGTAACAAGGGGTAAAGTAAGCATTCATACCCCACAGGGGTTTCACGACTTTTGCAGCTAGCACCAAAATTGTGCAATTACAGTCATATGTAAAAATTTAGGCACCTCTGAGAATTTCCATGATTTTCATTTAGAAATAATTGGGTGTTAGGATCAGCAATTTCATATGGTATGCACACACATTTAGACAAGACAGCTTCATTTTGGAAGAAGGTGCCATGGACTGATAAAACAAAGTTGGAGTTATTTGATCATAACAAGGGGCATTATGATGTGGGACCCCCCGTGGCTGGCCCCTCCCCTCAATCGCTGTGATTGGTCAATCAATCCAGATTTACCAATCACAGCAAAGTCAGTTCAAAAAACTGCCTTTCATAGTTCCGATCTCCTCAGTGTAGGGAGATCAGTGAGGAGATCAGAGCTGTGTAAGCTTTGTACAATAAAAAAAATCCCCAAAGACCCCTAAACAACCCCCTTTTACCCCTTCTAGTGATCCTGCGTAGGTGAGATCAGCTGTCTTGGACAGCTGATTGTCACCATGCACAGATCTAAAAAAAAAAACTGTCGCCCTCTAGATGTTGAAAAACTACAACTTCCAGCATGCCCAGACAGACGTTGGCTGTTCGGGCATGCTGAGAGTTGTAGTTTTGCAACATCTGGAGGGCTGCAGTTTGGAGATCACTTACTTAGACCTCCACAGCACTACAAGTCTTAGACCAGTGTTAGACCAGTCTTAGACCAGTGTTAGACCAGTCTTAGACCAGTGGTCTCAGATGTTGCAAAACTACAACTGACGAAGCAGTGTGCGAAAACGTACGTTTGGGGTGGAGGTGAGAGGTATCCAGACTAGGTGCATTATTCATTGTTCTTTGCTATTTATGCTATTTTGTACCTGTGCACTCTTATCATGTCAGCCATGTATTTCTATGATTCCCCATGTGGCTAATTAACTCTTATACCTGGCTATTATCAATATTTTACCATCTATAAGTTTTTCTTGATCTGCACATTTTCTTTGGATATTCAGCCCCTCTCGTCCTCCCATCTTTTTTCCTGTGCCACCATTCTTCCATCCTCTATATGTGTTTTATGTGTTTTTATACATGATGTTGTTCTAATAAAGTTATATCTATCTGTTTAATTTATACTTTGGTCTCTGATATTTTGGTATGTAAAACTACACCTCCCAGCATGCCCGAACAGCCACTAAAGTGTAGGTGTAGTGCTTTTTTTTTTTTTTTTTTTTTTTTTTACAGTAAAAGTAAAAAAAAAAGCACTACAACTTCACTACATTATACACTGAAATAATAAAATAAAGTGAAAACACTATACATTTACACACACTTACCTCCCCCCCATAAAATTTGAAATGGTCGAAAGGCTCTTTTTTGGTGGAGGAGGAATACGCCACTCTTGCCTCCAAGACCACCAATGAGGGAGACCCCACCTTTCTTCCTTCCTCCCTCTTGTCATCATCCAGGGATGATGAGCCCCCTAGAAGGTAACGCCGCAGGGCAATTCCAGTAGAGCCCCCCTCACCAAACTAGTGTCCCTGTCCCCCATATAAGTTTTCCCTGTCCCCTGTACAATTTTCCCTGTCCCCCATATAGGTAACCCCATCTGGACCCCAGTTCCAGATGGTTATGAGCCACAGATTCCTGGGTTTGTTAGACACCCAGGAATCCAAATTGACCCTGCAGTTCTCACTGAAACTGACTAACTTTTTCAGTAAGAACTTTGTCAATTTGATAGTGGCTCATAAGAACTTGTCCGACCCAACAGTTTGTGGCTCAGCACCCCAATGCTTTTTTGGCTAGGCCCCCAATCAATGCTCTCCCGGCACACCCCCTCCATTGCAAGGCCCTTTAAATCTTTGCAATGGTCAGTTACCCCTGTGCAAATCCCTAATTTAGGCCTCAAATTAGCATGGAGCGCTCTCACTCCTTAACTCTCTCGTATTTAAAGGCAACAGTTCATGTCCACATATGGGGTATTTCAGTGCGGGCTTCCTAAATGTGACATGCCCCCAAAACCATTTCAGCAAAATTTGCTCTCCAAAAGCCCAATGGCGCTCCTTCTCTTCTGAGCCCTGTAGTGCGCCCGCAGAGCACTGTATATCCATATATGGGGTATTTCCTTACTCAGAATAAATGTTGTTACAAATTTTGGGGGGCTTTTCCTCCTATTACCTCTTGTGAAAATCAAAAATTTGGGGTAACACCAGCATTTTAGTGCAAAAATTCAAATTTTTCATTTTCACGTCAAACTTTAGCGAAAAATAGTTTCCCAAATAGTGTGCCATGTGTTTTTTTTTTTGCTCTTCTGGCACCATGGGGGATTCCTTAATGTGACATGCCCCCCCAAACACCCTTTCAGTACAATTCGCTATCCAAAAGCCCATTGTCGCTCCTTCCCTTCTGAGCCCTCTAGTACACACACAGAGCACTTTACTTCTACATATGAGGTATTTACATACTCGAGAGTAATTAGATTACAAAGTTTGGGGGTCTTTTTCTCCTTTTACCCCTTGTAAACATGAAAAAAATGAGTCTACAAGAACATGTTAGTGTAAAAAATAAAGATTTTGAATTTTCTCCTCCACTTTTCTGCTATTCCTGTGAAACACCTATAGGGTTAAACTTTCTGAATGTCATTTTGAATACTTTGAGGGGGGCAGTTTTCATAATGGGGTCCATTATGGAGTATTTCTAACATAAAGACCCTCAAATTCAATTCAAAACTGAATTGGTCCCTGAAAAATTCCGATTTTGAAATTTTCATCAAATATTGGAAATTGCTGCTATACTTTGAAGCCCTCTACTGTCTTCAAAAAGTAAAAACATGTCAACTTTATGATGCTAACATAAAGTAGACATATTGGGGGATATTTATCAAAGGATTTAGACTGGTTTTTCCAGTCAAATTTTTCGCACAGAAAGTCGCAGTCTAAATATGTGCGACTTTTCTGCGACTTTTGCTTTAGAGGATTTCTAGAACATGATGCATTCTAGTCTATTTCAGACCGAAAAATGCATTGGTGCTGAATGTATCAAAAGTGACTTTTCAGCAACAAGTCGCATCGGCTGAAAGTACGCCAAAATGTCAGACCATATTGGAGCAGGTTTAAATACAGTCTAAAGCATAGATCCCGAAGTCTGTGCGCAGAATTTATCAAGACCCGTGTTCCTTTTGATAAATTAGGCGCACAATAGACCAGCCTAACCCTCTGT
The DNA here is from genome assembly GCF_029499605.1 of Hyla sarda. Classification (NCBI taxonomy): domain Eukaryota; kingdom Metazoa; phylum Chordata; class Amphibia; order Anura; family Hylidae; genus Hyla; species Hyla sarda. The sequence continues at coordinate 78,699,027 of NC_079196.1, read as the reverse complement.
AGTTTGGTCTATATTGATGCGGGACATAGAAAGCTTTGATAAATATCCCCCATTGTATATGTGAATCAATATATTTTATTTGAGATGTCTATTTTCCTTACAAGCAGAGAGCTTCAAAGTTAGAAAAATGCAAAATGTTCCTGAAATTTTTGAATCTTTCACCTAGAAATGATGCAAGTATCGACAAAAATTTACCACTAACATAAAGTAGAATATGTCAAGAAAAAACAATCTCGGAATCAGAATGAAAGGTAAAAGCATCCCAGAGTTATTAATGCTTAAAATGATACTGATCAGATTTGCAAAAATGGGCTGCGCCCTTAAGGGGTTAATCCAAAATCCCTTCATCCAGAATCCAGACCCTCATTACAGGCTATAGGAAGCATTTAGGGACGTTATTTCTGCTAAAGGAGGCTCAACTAAATATAGGTGATATTTCAGTTGGGGTGCCCAAATGTATGCACCTGTCTACTTTAGTTTTATTACAGATTGCACATTTTCTGTTTGTCCAATAAAACTCATTTCATTACTGAAATATTACTGACTACTGAAAATTGGTGATCCAAACCCCCAATCATTTATAGATTAAAATCATGGAAATTGTCAGGGGGGAGGGGCCTAAACTTTTGCATATGATTTATTTACTATTGGCCAGATAGATACATACCCACTTTGGTGCAATTCATGGCAAACTGATGGTGGATTTTGTGATTTTAAAGGGGTACTCCACTCCCCAGCGTTTGGAACATTTAGTTCCGAATGCTGGTGTGGCTTCGGGGGTCACCATGCCCCCTCGAGGAGTGGGCGGTGGGGGTCATAATGTCACAGCCACGCTCCTTGTGACGTCCCACCATGCCCCCTCAATACACGTCTATAAGAGGGGGTGTGGTGGCCACCACGCCCCCTCCCATAGACTTGCATTGAGGGGGCGTGTGGTGACATTACAAGGGGGCGTGACGTGACATCACGACCCCTGCACCCAGTTCTAAACGAACGCCGTGTGCTGCACAGAGATTACGGGGGTCCCAGCTGCGGGACCCCTGCAATCAGACATCTTATCCCCTATGCTTTGGATAAGGGATAACATGTCTAGGGGTGGAGTACCCCTTTAAATTAAAGTAGTGGCATGGTGGCACAGATCTTTACAGCATTGTGGCAAAGTTCATACGGCCCTGGTGGCACAGTTTGGCCTTACTCCATTTGCTCAAGGCTCAGGTTTTTTCCTAATTTTTTAATTGAGCATGCACCACAATTTATACTAGAATAGTAAGTACAGTGAAAAAAAGGAAGTCAGGAAGGGAATTCAGCTAAATGGAAAACCCAGTTTTAATGTCCCATTTCTCTATGGAACCTCCATGTGGAGATATTCTAGATATTTCACTTGCAGACGGTGCTGCCAAAATCCATCAGCGCTAGGACCACACGGACATGCACTGTCACCATTGTGAGCAATGCAGTCCAAACTAAATTCTGCCAAAAGAATGAACATGTTCATTCTTTCGGCAGAGTCTGAAATTGGAAATGTTCCTATCCTAGGTGACGGAAAATTTGGATTTTATTAAAGACAAGACGCGAGTATTATACTATTAAAATTCTTTACTGAACTTCAGCAGCAAGTATATACTGTATGTATTAACAAGAAAAAATAACTTTTTTGATGCATATAAAGAGTATATGACTGTACAACCCAGGATGCAACCTAGTATGATGTCCCATAACAATAGCCAATCAGGTAACAAGACAGATGATAAAGGTGATTGACTTACAGGTATCTCCCTTCTTCTTTGCGATGTTAAGTCCCACAGGAAAAAAACGGAAGTCAACAAATGAAGAGGATGTAGGACGAATGGAAGATGAAGGAACATTGAATCCATGCAGTCTTGTCGACAGTGCTGTCCAAGGATGACCGGAACTTACTGTGGAGCTGTTGAGCAATTAGAGAGAAAAGAACATATTATAGGGATGGGATTAGGGAGGGATAATACTCGCGTCTTGTCTTTAATAAAATCCAAATTTTCCGTCACCTAGGATAGGAACATTTCCAATTTTATGGCAAGACAAGACGCTTCGTATTATGTTAGTTTAAAGCTTAATCGAATTAAATATAATATATAGATGAAAAGCCATAAATTGAATATTAGAGTTCATTACAATAACAACATAGAAACATGGGATTCAGGTCTGAAATAATAGGTTTTAAATGTAGAATCGGAAGACCAATTGGCCACTTTTAATAATTCTGAAAGGGAAGCACCAGACTGGAAGAGTTTGGTTGAGACTGCACTTCTGGTAGAATGAGCTGTACATTTGGATATATATCGATACCAGCTAAACGCATGGTCTGTTTAACCCATCTAGCAAGAGTGGGAGAGGATACAGGGTTATGAGTTCTGCTAAAAGAAATTAATAATTGGGAAGATGATGGAGTCCGAAGAGATTTGGTTGTTACGCCGAGCGCTCCGGGTCCCCGCTCCTCCCCGGAGCGCTCGCTACACTCTCTCCGCTGCAGCGCTCCGGTCAGATCCACTGACCCGGGGCGCTGCGATTCTGCTTCCAGCCGGGATGCGATTCGCGATGCGGGTAGCGCCCGCTCGCGATGCGCACCCCGGCTCCCGTACCTGACTCGCTCTCCCTCGGTCCTGTCCCGGCGCGCGCGGCCCCGCTCCCTAGGGCGCGCGCGCGCCGGGTCTTTGCGATTTAAAGGGCCACTGCGCCGCTGATTGGCGCAGTGATTCCAATTAGTGTCTTCACCTGTGCACTTCCCTATATCACCTCACTTCCCCTGCACTTCCCTGCCGGATCTTGTTGCCATTGTGCCAGTGAAAGCGTTCCTTGTATGTTCCTAGCCTGTGTTCCAGACCTCCTGCCGTTGCCCCTGACTACGATCCTTGCTGCCTGCCCCGACCTTCTGCTACGTCCGACCTTGCTTCTGTCTACTCCCTTGTACCGCGCCTATCTTCAGCAGCCAGAGAGGTTGAGCCGTTGCTAGTGGATACGACCTGGTCACTACCGCCGCAGCAAGACCATCCCGCTTTGCGGCGGGCTCTGGTGAAAACCAGTAGTGACTTAGAACCGATCCACTAGCACGGTCCACGCCAATCCCTCTCTGGCACAGAGGATCCACTACCCGCCAGCCGGCATCGTGACAGTAGATCCGGCCATGGATCCCGCTGAAGTTCCTCTGCCAGTTGTCGCTGACCTCACCACGGTGGTCGCCCAGCAGTCACAACAGATAGCGCAACAAGGCCAACAGCTGTCTCAACTGACCGTTATGCTACAACAGTTACTACCACAGCTTCAGCAGTCATCTCCTCCGCCAGCTCCTGCACCTCCTCCGCAGCGAGTGGCCGCTCCTGGGCTACGCCTATCCTTGCCGGATAAATTTGATGGGGACTCTAAGTTTTGCCGTGGCTTTCTTTCCCAATGTTCCCTGCATCTGGAGATGATGTCGGACCTGTTTCCCACTGAAAGGTCTAAGGTGGCTTTCGTAGTCAGCCTTCTGTCCGGAAAAGCCCTGTCATGGGCCACACCGCTCTGGGACCGCAATGACCCCGTCACTGCCTCTGTACACTCCTTCTTCTCGGAAATCCGAAGTGTCTTTGAGGAACCTGCCCGAGCCTCTTCTGCTGAGACTGCCCTGTTGAACCTGGTCCAGGGTAATTCTTCCGTTGGCGAGTATGCCGTACAATTCCGTACTCTTGCTTCAGAATTGTCCTGGAATAATGAGGCCCTCTGCGCGACCTTCAAAAAAGGCCTATCCAGCAACATTAAAGATGTTCTGGCCGCACGAGAAATTCCTGCTAATCTACATGAACTTATTCACCTAGCCACTCGCATTGACATGCGTTTTTCCGAAAGGCGTCAGGAGCTCCGCCAAGATATGGACTCTGTTCGCACGAGGCGTTTCTTCTCCTCGGCTCCTCTCTCCTCTGGTCCCCTGCAATCTGTTCCTGTGCCTCCCGCCGTGGAGGCTATGCAGGTCGACCGGTCTCGCCTGACACCTCAAGAGAGGACACGACGCCGCATGGAGAACCTCTGCCTGTACTGTGCTAGTACCGAACACTTCCTGAGGGATTGTCCTATCCGTCCTCCCCGCCTGGAAAGACGTGCGCTGACTCCGCACAAAGGTGAGACAGTCCTTGATGTCTACTCTGCTTCTCCACGTCTTACTGTGCCTGTGCGGATGTCTGCCTCTGCCTTCTCCTTCCATGGGCCGAATTCTCATATAACTTCAGAGTCTCTGAATCTTCCTCCAAGTCCCCATTTTTCGTGGTGTACGGCCGTCACCCTCTTCCCCCCCTCCCTACCCCCTTGCCCTCTGGTCTGCCCGCTGTGGATGAAATTTCTCGTGACCTTTCCATTATATGGAGAGAGACCCAAAATTCTCTCCTACAGGCTTCATCACGCATGAAGAGGTTCGCGGATAAGAAAAGAAGAGCTCCTCCCGTTTTTTCCCCTGGAGACAAGGTATGGCTCTCCGCTAAATATGTCCGCTTCCGTGTCCCTAGCTACAAGTTGGGACCACGCTATCTTGGCCCTTTCAAAATTTTGTGTCAAATTAATCCTGTCTCTTACAAACTTCTTCTTCCTCCTTCTCTTCGTATCCCTAATGCCTTTCACGTCTCTCTTCTTAAACCACTCATCCTCAACCGTTTTTCTCCCAAATCTGTTCCTCCCACTCCTGTTTTCGGCTCCTCGGACATCTTCTCTGTCAAAGAGATCTTAGCCTCTAAAAAGGTCAGAGGGAAAACTTTTTTTCTAGTGGACTGGGAGGGTTGTGGTCCTGAAGAGAGATCCTGGGAACCTGAGGACAACATCCTAGATAAAAGTCTGCTCCTCAGGTTCTCAGGCCCTAAAAAGAGGGGGAGACCCAAGGGGGGGGGTACTGTTACGCCGAGCGCTCCGGGTCCCCGCTCCTCCCCGGAGCGCTCGCTACACTCTCTCCGCTGCAGCGCTCCGGTCAGATCCACTGACCCGGGGCGCTGCGATTCTGCTTCCAGCCGGGATGCGATTCGCGATGCGGGTAGCGCCCGCTCGCGATGCGCACCCCGGCTCCCGTACCTGACTCGCTCTCCCTCGGTCCTGTCCCGGCGCGCGCGGCCCCGCTCCCTAGGGCGCGCGCGCGCCGGGTCTTTGCGATTTAAAGGGCCACTGCGCCGCTGATTGGCGCAGTGATTCCAATTAGTGTCTTCACCTGTGCACTTCCCTATATCACCTCACTTCCCCTGCACTTCCCTGCCGGATCTTGTTGCCATTGTGCCAGTGAAAGCGTTCCTTGTATGTTCCTAGCCTGTGTTCCAGACCTCCTGCCGTTGCCCCTGACTACGATCCTTGCTGCCTGCCCCGACCTTCTGCTACGTCCGACCTTGCTTCTGTCTACTCCCTTGTACCGCGCCTATCTTCAGCAGCCAGAGAGGTTGAGCCGTTGCTAGTGGATACGACCTGGTCACTACCGCCGCAGCAAGACCATCCCGCTTTGCGGCGGGCTCTGGTGAAAACCAGTAGTGACTTAGAACCGATCCACTAGCACGGTCCACGCCAATCCCTCTCTGGCACAGAGGATCCACTACCCGCCAGCCGGCATCGTGACATTGGTTCTAGATTCATGGGAACGAAGATATCGGACTACACAAAGTTTATCATTATGAGGAAAAGAAGGATAAAAAACAGAATGGAGGTTCGTTTTTGTGCGTCCATATATGGAAAAGATAACACCTTGAGGTGTAAACTGTCTGCGAGAAATGTCTAACGATCTTACGTCAGAGACCCTTTTAACCGAAATGATACACAAAAGAGTGGTAAGTTTAAAGGATAGGAATTTCAATGATAAAGAATCATTGTCTTCCCAGGAAATGAACATGTCAAGAATAATATTTGTCCCAGGTAGAAGTATACTTGGGTAAAGGAGGTCGGCGAAAACGAATACCTTTGAGGAGTTGGCAAACTAAAGGATGTTTACCTACCAGAATGGAGTCTATCGGAAGATGTTTGGAAGAAATTGCCGAACGAAAGAGATTAATCGTCTTATAAGCTTTGCCAGCATCAAAAGAGGCTGAAAAGAAATTTAGGATGTGAGATATAGATGCTCGTAAGGGATCCAGATGTCGTTGATCGCACCAATGAGACCAAAGTCCCCAGGCTGATCGGTAAGCTGATTTGGTACCCGGGGCCCATGCATCTGAGAGGATGTCCTGAGTCGATTTTGAAAACTGGAGATTAGGTCCTGGCGACCCGAAATCATCCAAGCCACCAGAAACAGTTGGCCCGACATCACCAGAGGGTGACAATTCCCTCGAGGATCTAGGAGAAGATTGTGAGCAGATGGCAAGAGGCGAGGAAGGTCTATGAGGAGGTGTAGAATTTGTGGAAATCACGACTGAGTTGGCCAAAGAGGAGTGATAAGAATCAGAGTACATTTCTGAATCGGGGTTTGGAATAAGACCCGAGGGATAAGATTGAATGGTGGAAAAACGTATAGAGTTTTCTGAGGCCAGAATTGTAGGAAGGCGTCTACACACCCAGAGCTTCTGGGTCCGGACGTAAACTGAAAAATAGAGGTAGTTGAGGGTTCAAACGGGAGGCAAAAAGGTCCATATGAAGGGGACCCCATAAAGAGTTGATTGCTTGAAAGATTGGAGGGAGTAGTTTCCAATCGCTGGAGTCCGTGAGGTAGCGAGAGTACCAATCTGCTACTGAATTGGAAATCCCAGGTAGATATTCCGCTTTCAGGACTATGTTTCTGTTCGCAAGAGTCTTGGAAGTCGTACCTCCCCAGTGATTGATGTACTGGACAGCGGAAATGTTGTCTATACGAAGGAGGATACAACAATGGGAGGAATTTTTTGCAAAACTTTTCAAGGCAAAAAATCCTGCCAGTAGTTCCAAACAATTTATGTGTAATTGGGCTTCTGTTGGGGACCATTTCCCCCCTGTGGAAAGAGAACCACAGTGAGCTCCCCATCCGGAAAGACTTGCATCCGATTCTATAATGATGGATTCGGATGGAAGATCGCCTTGCCATTCCAGGACTCTATGTGGGTTAGCCACCAAAGAAGTTCTTCTCTGGCTTCTGATGATAGGGGAATTTCGTCTGAATAGCCGAGTCCTTCTCTTAAATGGCACATTTTTAGTCGCTGGAGAGCCCTGTAGTGAAGGGGAGCTGGAAAGATGGCTTGGATGGAGGCTGATAGGAGCCCCACTATCCGAGCTATCGTCCTCAGAGATATTATGTCCTTGCGGAGAATTTGTCTGATTTCCTTCCGAATAGTTTTCAATCTTCTTGGGGGAAGGCTTAGCGTGGTCAACTGGGTGTTGATCAGGAAGCCTAAAAATTCTATCTCTTGAGAAGGAACTAGGACTGATTTCTTGTAATCTATGAGAAAACGCAGATGAGTCAGAAGAGAGAGAGTCCAATTCATGTGGAGCAAAAGTAACTCTTTTGATTGGGCCATATGGAGAATATCGTCGAGATAGATGATAAGACGAACTCCTCGACTTCTGAGAGAGGCAACTACTGGTTTCACCAGGGGGCTGATGATAGACCGAAGGGGAGGCAAGTGAACTGCCATCTTTGGCCTTCCCACAGAAATTGTAGAAAATTTTGAGATGAAGGATGAATCGGCACTGTTAGATATGCATCCTTCAGATCTATTTTTATTAGCCAGTCGTGTTTCAGTAGAATATCCCTTAGTAAATGTATGCCCTCCATTTTGAAGTGGCGATAGATTACTAGATTGTTCAAAAGTTTCAGATTGATCACAGGTCTGTGACCACCGTTTTTCTTTTTCACCAGAAATAGGTTGCTGATGAAACCTGGGGATTGGGATAGAACTGGAATAATTGCTTGTTTGGCCATCAAATCTTTGATCTCTTGATCTATTAGAGTTTTGTCTGCTTGTTAGAAGTGAATTGGATGTGGTAGATAGGTTTGGACGGGAGGGGAGACAAATTCTATTCGGTAACCGTTGACCGTGTTTAGAATCCAAGAGTCTGATGTAATTGTACTCCAATTGTGGGAAAAATACAGGAGTCTTCCCCCTAGGGGAATATCTTGGAAAGAAGACCGTGGTAGACTTACCTGTGGGAGGTCTTGAACGAGGGTATCCTCTTTGACCTCTAGCTCTCCATGGTCTGGCTCTGTAGGGAAAAAAGGGGGTGAGAGCGGAGGAGGACTCTGAGAATTTAGAGGATGGCTGGGGGTAGGAGCCTCTGGTGTATTTATTTTGAGAAGATCGTCCGGAAAGCGGCTCCGTCCTCTTCCGGCCTTTCCAAAAACACGTTGTGAAAAAACTTTTTTCATTGAGACCTGGGCCTTATTCAGGGAGGAGAACAGGCCGACATACTTATTTAGTTCTTTAATAAAATCTTCCCCAAAGAGCATGCCTTTGGTGGGATTAGGGGCTTCCACCGTGGCCAAATTAGTTAATTGGGGGTGAATTTTTAGTAGAATTGAACGTTTCCGTTCATTAGAAAGGGAAGTGTTCGCATTCCCGAAAAAACATATGGCCCTTTGGGCCCACCCTTTAAGGGTTTCCGTGTTTAACGGAGTGTTGGAGTTGGATGCCTCTTCAGCAAGGTCCAAAATTTTTGTCAGTGGACCCATAAGGTCCATTAGCTTGTTCTGACAGGACTGGAAGCTTCTATCTATTCCCTTCTTGGGATTTTTTCCCGTTTTAAAGAGGAATTTTGAAATTAGAGGGTCTAATTCCGGGGTACAAGAAGCATTGTTCGGCAGTGTCGGCCTAGGGCATTATGCCTTTAATTTATTTCGTGATGGTTTATCAAGAGGTTTATTAGCCCTCTGTGAGAAAAATTCAGCTACTTTTGGATTCAGAAGCCATTCTCCAGATCTGGGGTGGCATATTAATGCCGGATCAAAATATGTGTCTCCGGATTCAGTCAACTGAGTGTCTTCCTGACTGCCAGGGTCATCATGATTAGAATCACTGTCCTCCGAGACATAGAGTATCTGATCCACGTCCTCTATATTGGAGTCGTCCGACTCATCAGAGGAGGGAACTCGGTAGAAGTCTGGTTTAGCTCTGAAGCTAGATTTTTTAGACTTACTACAATGAGCTTCCTCATGGGTTGAGGGTGAAGTCTGTTTAATTTCCTTAGCATGAGATTGTGTAAAATCTTGGCGCATTCCAGAGGTAGATTTACCACTTTTAGAGGAATATGGGCCATCAGAGGAATGGCATTTCTTGGATTTCGCCTTACCTGGCCCCTTAAGTCCCTTAGCTAACTGGGACACTGTTACGCCTAGCGCTCCGGGTCCCCGCTCCTCCCCGGAGCGCTCACGGCGCCTTTCTCCCTGCAGCTCCCCGGTCAGCGCTGACCGGGAGCGCTGCCCTGTCATGGCCGTTGGGGATGCGATTCGCACAGCGGGACGCGCCCGCTCGCGAATCGCATCCCAGGTCACTTACCCGTTCCCGTCTCCTGCGGTCATGTGCTGGCGCGCGCGGCTCCGCTCTCTAGGGCGCGCGCGCGCCAGCTCCCTGAGACTTAAAGGGCCAGTGCACCAATGATTGGTGCCTGGCCCAATTAGCTTAATTGGTTCCCATCTGTTTCCTGGCTATATCTAGTCTCCTCCCTTGCACTTCCTTGCCGGATCTTGTTGCCCTAGAGCCTAGTGAAAGCGTTTTTGTGTGTTTTTACCCTGTGTACCAGAACTTTGCTATCTCCCCTGACTACGAACCTTGCCGCCTGCCCCCGACCTTCTGCTACGTCCGACTTTGCTTCTGCCTACTCCCTTGTACCTCGCCTATCTTCAGCAGCCAGAGAGGTGAGCCGTTGCTAGTGGATACGACCTGGTCACTACCGCCGCAGCAAGACCATCCCGCTTTGCGGCGGGCTCTGGTGAAAACCTGTAGTGTCTTAGAACCGGTCCACTAGCACGGTCCTCGCTATCCCTCTCTGGTACAGAGGATCCACCTCCTGCCAGCCGGCATCGTGACAGTAGATCCGGCCATGGATCCCGCTGAAGTTCCTCTGCCTGTTGTCGCCGACCTCCCCACACTGGTCGCCCAGCAAGCCCGACAGATTGCCCAACAAGATCACCAGCTGTCGTACTTGACCACCATGACTCAGCAACTCCAGTCGCAGCTACAGCAGATTCAGTCTCAGCTACAGCAGCAGCAACCATCTCCTCCGCCAGCTCCTGCACCTCTTCCGCAGCGAGTGGCCACTCCTAGCCTCCGCCTGTCTTTGCCGGACAAATTTAATGGGGACTCTAAGTTTTGCCGTGGCTTTCTTTCCCAATGTTCCCTGCATCTGGAGATGATGTCGGATCAGTTTCCTACTGAAAGGTCTAAGGTGGCTTTCGTAGTCAGCCTTCTGTCTGGAAAAGCCCTGTCATGGGCCACACCGCTCTGGGACCGTGATGACCCCGTCACTGCCTCTGTACACTCCTTCTTCTCGGAAATTCGAAGTGTCTTTGAGGAACCTGCCCGAGCCTCTTCTGCTGAGACTGCCCTGCTGAACCTGGTCCAGGGTAATTCCTCCGTTGGCGAGTACGCCATACAATTCCGTACTCTTGCTTCTGAACTTTCCTGGAATAATGAGGCTCTCTGCGCGACCTTTAAAAAAGGCCTATCCAGCAACATTAAAGATGTTCTGGCCGCACGAGAGACTCCTGCTAGCCTGCATGAACTCATTCATCTAGCCACTCGCATTGACATGCGTTTTTCTGAGAGGCATCAAGAGCTCCGCCAGGAAAAAGACTTAGATCTCTGGCCACCTCTCCCACAGTCTCCACTGCAATCTGCGCCTAGGCCTCCCGCCGAGGAGGCCATGCAAGTGGATCGGTCTCGCCTGACCCTGGAAGAGAGGAATCGCCGTAAGGAAGAGAATCTTTGTTTGTACTGTGCCAGTACTGAACATTTTCTGGTGGATTGCCCAATTCGTCCTCCACGTCTGGGAAACGCACGCTCACACTCAGCTCTCGTGGGTGTGGCGTCTCTTGATGCCAAGTCGGCTTCTCCACGTCTCACGGTACCTGTTCGGATTTCCACTTCAGCCAGCTCTCCCCTCTCAGCCGTGGCCTGTCTGGACTCTGGAGCTTCTGGGAATTTTATTCGGGAGTCCTTTGTGAATAAATTCCATATTCCGGTGACCCGTCTTGTCAAGCCACTCCGCATCTCCGCGGTCAACGGAGCCAGGTTGGACTGTACCATACGTTTCCGCACGGAGCCCCTTCTTATGAGCATCGGATCTCATCACGAGAGGATTGAACTTTTGGTCCTCCCCAATTGCACCTCGGAAATTCTCCTTGGACTTCCCTGGCTTCAACTTCATTCCCCAACCCTGGATTGGTCCACTGGGGAGATCAAGAGTTGGGGGTCCTCTTGTGCCAAGAACTGTCTAAAACCGGTTCCCAGTAACCCTTGCCGTAACTCTGTGGTTCCTCCTGTATCCGGTCCCCCTAAGGTCATTAAGGACTCTGCCTGCCACAGGAAATGCCCCTCCCCCCCTCCCAGGCAAGCTTCTGTGTCCCCTCATGGCCCTCGTCCTGGTGTCACACTGCCCCGTGCCAGGTCTCGCCCTCTGCCCTCTCTCCCCATTCCTACTCCTGCGGTTCTGCCTGCCGTTGAGGAATCCCTCCTTCCTTTCCCGGTGTCCTCATCCCAGGGGAGGCAGTTACCCGATAAAGAGAAGGGGAGACCTAAGGGGGGGGGTACTGTTACGCCTAGCGCTCCGGGTCCCCGCTCCTCCCCGGAGCGCTCACGGCGCCTTTCTCCCTGCAGCTCCCCGGTCAGCGCTGACCGGGAGCGCTGCCCTGTCATGGCCGTTGGGGATGCGATTCGCACAGCGGGACGCGCCCGCTCGCGAATCGCATCCCAGGTCACTTACCCGTTCCCGTCTCCTGCGGTCATGTGCTGGCGCGCGCGGCTCCGCTCTCTAGGGCGCGCGCGCGCCAGCTCCCTGAGACTTAAAGGGCCAGTGCACCAATGATTGGTGCCTGGCCCAATTAGCTTAATTGGTTCCCATCTGTTTCCTGGCTATATCTAGTCTCCTCCCTTGCACTTCCTTGCCGGATCTTGTTGCCCTAGAGCCTAGTGAAAGCGTTTTTGTGTGTTTTTACCCTGTGTACCAGAACTTTGCTATCTCCCCTGACTACGAACCTTGCCGCCTGCCCCCGACCTTCTGCTACGTCCGACTTTGCTTCTGCCTACTCCCTTGTACCTCGCCTATCTTCAGCAGCCAGAGAGGTGAGCCGTTGCTAGTGGATACGACCTGGTCACTACCGCCGCAGCAAGACCATCCCGCTTTGCGGCGGGCTCTGGTGAAAACCTGTAGTGTCTTAGAACCGGTCCACTAGCACGGTCCTCGCTATCCCTCTCTGGTACAGAGGATCCACCTCCTGCCAGCCGGCATCGTGACAGACACAGACTCCTCTGGGGACCAGAATTGATCTGATGGAGTCTGGGGAGGCATCAGCTAACGCCAATGCCACAGAATTGTCAATAGAGGTTTGCAGTGCGGAGACTATGGATTGAACCGCTGTGGTGATAGATTTGGATATTGAAGCATTTACCAGAGATTGGAAATTCTCTGGTAATGCATTCTCAGATGAAGTGGTATTGTCAGTAGACATTGTGAAAATAGAGGATTTGAAAATAACAATATCTATGATAAAAATGGATAAGGAATAATAATAGGGTAATAATTACTTAATTACAATCAATTATAGCAGAAAATGAAAGATAACATTAAATACCATTAACATAACATAAATACCAAGAACCGTCACAAGGTGGCAGTACAGGCTAAGAAAAGAATTATATTACTTTCTAAAACAATAATGGAGCGAAACGAGTAATAATGCAAGAGGATACTGTGGTAAAATTGTAGCGATATGCCGCCACTGAGAGACACGTCCGCCGGGTTCTGTCACTCTGAGGAGAATGACAAGATCCCGTGGGCGTTTGACAGAGGATTACCGCTCTGTCAGCAAGTCACGCGAGACTTGCATGCGCGCCGAAAGAAGAAGGAAGCGCTCGAGCCACAGTAATGGCGGAGGTAACGCAGGGGAGAAGAAAAAGATTATAGGAAGGTATGTATACGAAATAAAGTTAAAAGAGAAAGATATAGGGGGTCAGAATGACCGGGGAGAATAGAGAAAGAAACGGAAAATAGTATTGGACAAGGTAGAATAGGCTAAGTGGCTAAATGAAAATATAATATAAATAAAGGGAAAAACTGAGAGAAAAACTGTAAAATTGCGGAGTATGAAGTATATTAACACAAGGGTTATATGATTCAGGAACGAAAAGTGAATATAAGGAGAGTAAAAGAAATTGTCACGATGCCGGCTGGCGGGTAGTGGATCCTCTGTGCCAGAGAGGGATTGGCGTGGACCGTGCTAGTGGATCGGTTCTAAGTCACTACTGGTTTTCACCAGAGCCCGCCGCAAAGCGGGATGGTCTTGCTGCGGCGGTAGTGACCAGGTCGTATCCACTAGCAACGGCTCAACCTCTCTGGCTGCTGAAGATAGGCGCGGTACAAGGGAGTAGACAGAAGCAAAGTCGGACGTAGCAGAAGGTCGGGGCAGGCAGCAAGGATCGTAGTCAGGGGCAACGGCAGGAGGTCTGGAACACAGGCTAGGAACATACAAGGAACGCTTTCACTGGCACAATGGCAACAAGATCCGGCAGGGAAGTGCAGGGGAAGTGAGGTGATATAGGGAAGTGCACAGGTGAAGACACTAATTGGAATCACTGCGCCAATCAGCGGCGCAGTGGCCCTTTAAATCGCAAAGACCCGGCGCGCGCGCGCCCTAGGGAGCGGGGCCGCGCGCGCCGGGACAGGACCGAGGGAGAGCGAGTCAGGTACGGGAGCCGGGGTGCGCATCGCGAGCGGGCGCTACCCGCATCGCGAATCGCATCCCGGCTGGAAGCAGAATCGCAGCGCCCCGGGTCAGTGGATCTGACCGGAGCGCTGCAGCGGAGAGAGTGTAGCGAGCGCTCCGGGGAGGAGCGGGGACCCGGAGCGCTCGGCGTAACAGTACCCCCCCCCTTGGGTCTCCCCCTCTTTTTAGGGCCTGAGAACCTGAGGAGCAGACTTTTATCTAGGATGTTGTCCTCAGGTTCCCAGGATCTCTCTTCAGGACCACAACCCTCCCAGTCCACTAGAAAAAAAGTTTTCCCTCTGACCTTTTTAGAGGCTAAGATCTCTTTGACAGAGAAGATGTCCGAGGAGCCGGAAACAGGAGTGGGAGGAACAGATTTGGGAGAAAAACGGTTGAGGATGAGTGGTTTAAGAAGAGAGACGTGAAAGGCATTAGGGATACGAAGAGAAGGAGGAAGAAGAAGTTTGTAAGAGACAGGATTAATTTGACACAAAATTTTGAAAGGACCAAGATAGCGTGGTCCCAACTTGTAGCTAGGGACACGGAAGCGGACATATTTAGCGGAGAGCCATACCTTGTCTCCAGGGGAAAAAATGGGAGGAGCTCTTCTTTTCTTATCCGCGAACCTCTTCATGCGTGATGAAGCCTGTAGGAGAGAATTTTGGGTCTCTCTCCATATAATGGAAAGGTCACGAGAAATTTCATCCACAGCGGGCAGACCAGAGGGCAAGGGGGTAGGGAGGGGGGGAAGAGGGTGACGGCCGTACACCACGAAAAATGGGGATTTGGAGGAAGATTCAGAGACTCTGAAGTTATACGAGAATTCGGCCCATGGAAGGAGATCTGCCCAGTCATCCTGGCGGGAGGAAACAAAATGTCGCAAATAATCACCCAAGACTTGGTTAATTCTTTCTACTTGTCCATTGGACTGGGGATGATATGCAGAAGAAAAATTTAATTTAATCTTGAGTTGTTTACAGAGAGCCCTCCAGAATTTAGACACGAATTGGACGCCTCTATCCGAGACGATCTGCGTAGGCAATCCGTGAAGACGAAAAATGTGTACAAAAAATTGTTTAGCCAACTGAGGCGCTGAAGGAAGACCAGGAAGAGGGATGAAATGTGCCATTTTGGAGAATCGATCAACGACCACCCAAATAACAGTGTTGCCACGGGAAGGGGGTAAATCAGTAATAAAATCCATACCAATCAGAGACCAAGGCTGTTCGGGGACAGGCAGGGGATGAAGAAAACCAGCGGGCTTCTGGCGAGGAGTCTTATCCCGGGCACAGATAGTGCAGGCTCGCACAAAGTCCACAACATCCGTCTCCAGAGTCGGCCACCAATAGAAGCGGGAGATGAGTTGCACAGATTTCTTGATGCCCACATGACCAGCGAGATGGGAGGAGTGACCCCATTTGAGGATTCCGAGGCGTTGGCGTGGAGAAACAAAGGTCTTTCCTGGAGGAGTTTGCCTGATGGAGGCTGGAGAAGTGGAGATCAGGCAGTCAGGTGGAATGATGTGTTGCGGAGAGAGTTCAACTTCTGAGGCATCCGAGGAACGAGAGAGAGCATCGGCCCTAATGTTCTTATCGGCAGGACGAAAGTGAATCTCAAAATTAAATCGGGCAAAGAACAGAGACCACCGGGCCTGGCGAGGATTCAGCCGTTGGGCAGACTGGAGGTAGGAGAGGTTCTTGTGGTCGGTGTAAATAATAACTGGAAATCTTGATCCCTCCAGCAGATGCCTCCATTCCTCAAGTGCTAATTTAATGGCTAGAAGTTCTCGATCCCCGATGGAGTAGTTCCTCTCCGCCGGAGAGAAGGTCCTAGAAAAAAAACCACAAGTGACAGCATGCCCGGAAGAATTTTTTTGTAAAAGAACAGCTCCAGCTCCCACTGAGGAGGCATCAACCTCCAATAGGAAGGGTTTGGAAGGGTCAGGTCTGGAGAGCACGGGAGCCGAAGAAAAGGCAGACTTGAGTCGTTTAAAGGCGTCTTCCGCTTGAGGAGGCCACGACTTGGGATCGGCATTTTTTTTGGTTAAAGCCACGATAGGAGCCACAACGGTAGAAAAATGTGGAATAAATTGCCTGTAATAATTGGCGAACCCCAAAAAGCGTTGGATAGCACGGAGTCCGGAGGGGCGTGGCCAATCTAAGACGGCAGAGAGTTTGTCTGGATCCATTTGTAGTCCCTGGCCAGAGACCAAATATCCTAGAAAAGGAAGAGATTGGCATTCAAACAGACATTTCTCAATTTTGGCATAGAGTTGATTGTCACGAAGTCTCTGAAGAACCATACGGACATGCTGGCGGTGTTCTTCTAGATTGGCAGAAAAAATTAGGATATCGTCCAGATACACAACAACACAGGAATATAAGAGATCACGAAAAATTTCATTAACAAAGTCTTGGAAGACAGCAGGGGCGTTGCACAGGCCAAAGGGCATGACCAGATACTCAAAGTGTCCATCTCTGGTGTTAAACGCCGTTTTCCACTCATCCCCCTCTCTGATGCGGATGAGGTTATAGGCGCCTCTTAAGTCCAATTTAGTAAAGATGTGGGCACCTTGGAGGCGATCAAAGAGTTCAGAGATGAGGGGTAGGGGGTAGCGGTTCTTAACCGTGATTTTATTAAGACCGCGGTAGTCAATGCAAGGACGTAGGGAGCCATCTTTTTTGGACACAAAGAAAAATCCAGCTCCGGCAGGAGAGGAGGATTTACGGATAAAGCCCTTTTTTAAATTTTCCTGGACATACTCAGACATGGCAAGAGTCTCTGGGGCAGAGAGAGGATAAATTCTGCCCCGGGGTGGAGTAGTACCCGGGAGGAGGTCGATAGGGCAATCATAAGGCCTGTGAGGAGGTAGAGTCTCAGCTTGTTTTTTGCAGAAAACATCCGCGAAGTCCATATAGGCCTTAGGGAGACCGGTTACTGAGGGAACCACAGAGTCACGGCAAGGGTTACTGGGAACCGGTCTTAGACAGTCCTTGGAACAAGAGGGCCCCCAACTCTTGATCTCCCCAGTGGACCAATCCAGGGTTGGGGAATGAAGTTGAAGCCAGGGAAGTCCAAGGAGAATTTCCGAGGTGCAATTGGGGAGGACCAAAAGTTCAATCCTCTCGTGATGAGATCCGATGCTCATTAGAAGGGGCTCCGTGCGGAAGCGTATGGTACAGTCCAATCTTTCATTGTTTACACAATTGATGTAAAGGGGTCTGGCGAGACTGGTCACTGGGATGTTGAACCTGTTGACGAGAGAGGCCAAAATAAAATTTCCTGCAGATCCAGAGTCCAAGAAGGCCACGGTAGAGAAGGAGAAGGCAGAGGCAGACATCCGCACAGGCACAGTAAGACGTGGAGAAGCAGAGTAGACATCAAGGACTGTCTCGCCTTTGTGCGGAGTCAGCGGACGTCTTTCCAGGCGGGGAGGACGGATAGGACAATCCCTCAGGAAGTGTTCGGTACTAGCACAGTACAGGCAGAGGTTCTCCATGCGGCGTCGTGTCCTCTCTTGAGGTGTCAGGCGAGACCGGTCGACCTGCATAGCCTCCACGGCGGGAGGCACAGGAACAGATTGCAGGGGACCAGAGGAGAGAGGAGCCGAGGAGAAGAAACGCCTCGTGCGAACAGAGTCCATATCTTGGCGGAGCTCCTGACGCCTTTCGGAAAAACGCATGTCAATGCGAGTGGCTAGGTGAATAAGTTCATGTAGATTAGCAGGAATTTCTCGTGCGGCCAGAACATCTTTAATGTTGCTGGATAGGCCTTTTTTAAAGGTCGCGCAGAGGGCCTCATTATTCCAGGACAATTCTGAAGCAAGAGTACGGAATTGTACGGCATACTCGCCAACGGAAGAATTACCCTGGACCAGGTTCAACAGGGCAGTCTCAGCAGAAGAGGCTCGGGCAGGTTCCTCAAAGACACTTCGGATTTCCAAGAAGAAGGAGTGTACAGAGGCAGTGACGGGGTCATTGCGGTCCCAGAGCGGTGTGGCCCATGACAGGGCTTTTCCGGACAGAAGGCTGACTACGAAAGCCACCTTAGACCTTTCAGTGGGAAACAGGTCCGACATCATCTCCAGATGCAGGGAACATTGGGAAAGAAAGCCACGGCAAAACTTAGAGTCCCCATCAAATTTATCCGGCAAGGATAGGCGTAGCCCAGGAGCGGCCACTCGCTGCGGAGGAGGTGCAGGAGCTGGCGGAGGAGATGACTGCTGAAGCTGTGGTAGTAACTGTTGTAGCATAACGGTCAGTTGAGACAGCTGTTGGCCTTGTTGCGCTATCTGTTGTGACTGCTGGGCGACCACCGTGGTGAGGTCAGCGACAACTGGCAGAGGAACTTCAGCGGGATCCATGGCCGGATCTACTGTCACGATGCCGGCTGGCGGGTAGTGGATCCTCTGTGCCAGAGAGGGATTGGCGTGGACCGTGCTAGTGGATCGGTTCTAAGTCACTACTGGTTTTCACCAGAGCCCGCCGCAAAGCGGGATGGTCTTGCTGCGGCGGTAGTGACCAGGTCGTATCCACTAGCAACGGCTCAACCTCTCTGGCTGCTGAAGATAGGCGCGGTACAAGGGAGTAGACAGAAGCAAAGTCGGACGTAGCAGAAGGTCGGGGCAGGCAGCAAGGATCGTAGTCAGGGGCAACGGCAGGAGGTCTGGAACACAGGCTAGGAACATACAAGGAACGCTTTCACTGGCACAATGGCAACAAGATCCGGCAGGGAAGTGCAGGGGAAGTGAGGTGATATAGGGAAGTGCACAGGTGAAGACACTAATTGGAATCACTGCGCCAATCAGCGGCGCAGTGGCCCTTTAAATCGCAAAGACCCGGCGCGCGCGCGCCCTAGGGAGCGGGGCCGCGCGCGCCGGGACAGGACCGAGGGAGAGCGAGTCAGGTACGGGAGCCGGGGTGCGCATCGCGAGCGGGCGCTACCCGCATCGCGAATCGCATCCCGGCTGGAAGCAGAATCGCAGCGCCCCGGGTCAGTGGATCTGACCGGAGCGCTGCAGCGGAGAGAGTGTAGCGAGCGCTCCGGGGAGGAGCGGGGACCCGGAGCGCTCGGCGTAACAGAAATTATATAGTATGTGGTTTGATTTGGGAAAGGGAAATGAAAATAAATAGGTGAAAATAATGAAAGACATTAATAAATGAATTAATAAATTAATTTAAACATATGAAATATATGAGGTAAAATGGTTGTGAGAGAAATTATGAACTTATCTTTGTCACACTGCTGAGCAGCAAAGAAGAAGGGAGATACCTGAGAGTCAATCACCTTTATCATCTGTCTTGTTACCTGATTGGCTATTGTTACGGGACATCCTACTAGGTTGCATCCTGGGTTGTACAGTCATATACTCTTTATATGCATCAAAAAAGTTATTTTTTCTTGTTAATACATACAGTATATACTTGCTGCTGAAGTTCAGTAAAGAAGTTTAATAGCATAATACGAAGCGTCTTGTCTTGCCATAACATTTTAATTTTCTCTGGCAGAATCTACAAGCAGGTGGATAGTCTATGTACAGTAAAAGTCAAGGTAAGGGTCAGGTAGCCAATAGGAAACATAGCAAAAACAGAAGACAAGTGGGGTAACTTGGAAGGTAGGGTAACCAATGAGTGTGGCTCTAACAGATACCGATCACAGCGATCTGTGGCCAGCAGATGCCTGTTTAAATTGTGTTCATCAGGGAGCGGAGGACACTACACCAAGCATGAGTGACCTGGCTTTCTAGCACCCTGATAGGCTAAACAGCCTCACTTGCATTGAAACTGGTAACCAAGGTTGACATTGGAGCACGGCTGGGTACGTATGCTACAACTTCTCTACAATGTCTTTTACGCTGCTTCAACCTCTAAGGTTGTGTTATACAGATATAGAGAAGCAGGATCTCCTCTTTTGTGTGTGTAGTATATGGGAGACATCACATTAGCTAGGCTCCACCCACTAGCTCAGGGACAACTAAAAAGACTGCAGAGGGGACACTGGTAAAAATGCTAAATAAAGGTTATAGAATAGCCAGAAATTGTACACACAAAAGATTAAGCTAAAATCTTACCTGAAAGTGCAGGCAGGTTTTAAATAAGTATTTTGCGCTGCAAAAAGCCTTTTAGTACATATCTGCCAGAAAGTAATGGATCCGTGCTTGTCTTGGGGCTAAATGGCTATGTTCTGAGATTACCATAAAGCTGGGCTATCTTTTTGTGAACTGGCTATTTCTTGGAGTTTATCCCGTAAACTACAAATCCCATGCTACCTTGTTTGTAAGTGTAAGGTCATTTATCTCCCTCCCCCACATCAGCCACCCCACCCATTGAAACACACCTGTGATCACTTCAATGCAATAGACCAGTGTTTTCTGACCAGGATGCTTCCAGCTGTTCCAAAAACAGAATGATCTTCCTCCCACTAGTAGTCGCTCCAACCATTAAAGCAAAGACAGGCTACCTCTGATCACCTGACTAGTGATGTAATGTCTCAGGCCGCACTGCAACCTGGGTACCCCTGAGACGACAGTAAATTTGTATGCTGTTAAAAATAAACCTTAGGGCAAAAATCACAGAAGAAATGCAAGACCACTATAAAACACAGGTACATACACTATATTATAACCTGCACTAACTTTACAGACCCTGTAGCATTGTCAAATAAAATAAAAAAAAATCCCCAAATACCCCTTTAAAGAAGCAAATGCTGTTTTTGTGCAAGACTAGTAATACAGTACCATACATTTTACGTCAGCAGAGCTGCATCTAAGCATTTTATTACTATAATCTGGTCATGTGATCACTAACCTGACTCACACAAGTGTGGTATCCCAGTACTGGAGTGTGTCCTGTCAGGTAAACATTGCTTCAGGTGCTCAGGTGATGCTTTAATATTCATTATGGTCTTTGTTAATTCGCATTGTGTTGCACTGTATCTTTAAGAAATCTACAGGATATCTTTAAGGAAGCATGAAACAGAGTACCCATGTGACCCTGATTGCCCACTGGAAAGTCCCCCTAGCTAGGCTATATAGTGTAGGGGGCAGGAGCTATTCAGTTTAGTGTTATTGCTGTGTGCAGTGCTCAGTGTAACCTGCAGTGTAGAGAAGAGACAGCAGGAGTGTGAGGTGTTCAAGGGAAGCCTAAAGTAACTATTCAAGCGACCACACCATTCTCCAAGTGTTCCCGGCCCAGGAGGAGTCCGAAATTTGTAATTGTGAGCATTATACCTGGTGAGTTGACAGGCCACACAGCGATAGTTCATACCCTGGTTGTGTAGCATTAATTGGACACTATCAGAACCCTAGTCAGTGTCGAAGGCCTCAAAATTAAGTCTAAAGTCCCAAGTAAAATACTACAAGTCACAGCAAGTCTACAGGGCTCCCAAGGGTTACTCTACATCTCTTCGAGTCACATATCATACCACAGTCTGTTTAACTCCCTGCGGCTGCCACACAAGTCACTTGGCTGCTTGGTTAACATGCAGCAGAGGTCAGTTCAGTGGCTAATAAAGTAATAATTGTAATTTTTTTAAACATCCTATTGCAAAGTCCTCTTATATGTTAAAAGCAAAGCTGGCCATGCACATCAGATAAATGTTCATCAAGCCTTCAGATTTTAACCGACCAATGACGTATAGGGTATGACAGCCTCCTGAGTCTCCCATCACAGCAGATGTTGGGGAGATAAGTATTGGGTAACTTATTTTTTTTAGCTGCCCATGCAAGCTCAGTTCAGCTGAGCACGAATGTGTATGGAGCAATCAGGTGAGCTTGCTGTCTGAATGAGTGTTTTTCCGACAGTTATGTACGCCCAGGTTTAGAGGTCTAAATAAATAAAGATAACTTGTGTAAAACCCCTTCAACTGTATGATCACTAGAGGTATGACCCCTGGGACACCCACTGATCAGAGAAACAGAGGGCCAGCAGCACTTGCTGGAGTCCTACTTCTCCTTCCTCGCACTACCCTGTGCTGTGACATGCATACATGTGTGACTGTGCCTGGAGCAGCAACTCAGTTCCTTTTAAATTTGGTAAAAAAATAAAATTGTAAAGTTTAAGATATAAATAGTTATGAAGTTATGTGATTTCATATACATGGCATTGTGATTTAGTTAAAATATTTTGGATGATTATATGAGTCACATTACTAGATTAAATATGAATCATTGGTTACATTTGTTTCATTATGAGTTTAAAGGCAGTAGTGGTATACTTTATTGAATGTGTAATGTCCCAGTACAGGATGCAATCCTGTACAATAACCTTAGGCCCTGTCAGGTTGAGTCCCTCGATGTCCTGGGGGCTCTCCTGCAGTGTCTCACACATAACAAAGTTGGTATTATTATGTCTAGCCAGTACAAGTTTATGTACTATATGTATAGTCAGTATAAAGTTATGTATTTTGTATATAAGGTGTTAAGGACCTGTGGAGGTCACATGATATGTTCACATGATGTTATCACCAGCTTAACACATGACCCGCAGCTTGACCTGCTGTCACTACCTACAGTCCAACCATGCCTAAAGTCCATTCCAAAGTCAAGTCTATCCTAATCTGCGTGGCTGATCTAAAGTCTATTACTACTCCCAGCAAGCTACAAGGTCCTTCTGTGTTCCTGGCCACCTCTCTGGGATCCTGACCTAGCTGTGAAGACTATAACAACTGTCTGACCTCAGTAAAGTCTCTATTAAACCATAACCTGGTCGTGGACTCTCATTTCACTGCCTAGCTATTGGAATAGCAGAGATACCGTTTGGGTGGTTCCCGATACCCAAAAAACACTCTGGCTTCACAAACATTAGGGGTTAATAACACCTTGCCCCTGGGGTTAATACCATCTGCCCCATCCACCTACTCCGCTACACCCCGTGGTCCCGCCATTCACCGTGACTCACTACCGATACAAAGCTAGAAAAGACAGCAAAGGATTGGACCTCTACTGATCAGATATTAATGGACTATCATAAATATAGGTCAATATAAGGTTCCAGGAAAGCCCTTGTATTTTCATGATACAATAATCCTTTTGTCAAGCATAGAGGTGGTGAAATGAAACATTTTTCCATCTGTCCACTAGGTGGCCTCAAAGATCAAGTTTTACCATCAATTCAAGGTCACCATGTTTCTCAACCTTTCTACGCAAGTGCTTCCCCTGCCCCATGACGTAAAAACAATTTCACCAAGTATACCCAAAGCTGCAGTTCATCACAATCTTAAGCAAATGTACTCAGCTGACAGCATATTATACTGCAATCTTGTCGGTAGTGAGAAGTCATGCATAATGCAATCACAAATGATAAAATACAAAAGGTGTAAAAAGCCACACAAAAGAAAGTTAATGTCAACTCAATGTGGACATGCACAGCATTCCACCAATATATACTGCCATACAATGCCTACTTAGTGCCCTACTTAGTGCTTACTTAATACCCCTTAATTATTAATTAATACTACCAGTGCTCATTAAAGTGTAACTCTCATTTTAATAAACGTCTGACATCAAAATGACATGTCAGAAGTGTGTATTGGTAAATGTGCTGAGCCCCCACGATTGCTAGAATGAAGTGACAGAAATGCGTGCTGCACAGGTTTATCCCACTTAATTTCTGCTCTGCACCGCTAAACTGAGTGGTATATGGAATTACTGGAAGTTCCATAAACTTTTATTGTAATTCTGCTTGTTTGCTGTGCAAAGCGGAGATGAAGGCGCACAGCCACTTCATTCTATTGATCCATGAGGGTCTCAGTACCTGGACCCACACCAAAACAAAATATTTCACTATGACTTTTTAAAGGGGTACTCTGGTAAAAAAAAAAAAAAAAAAGGTTTTAATCAACTGGTGCCAGAAAATTAAATAGATTTGTAAATTACTTCTATTAAAAAATCTTAATCCTTTCAGTACTTATCAGCTGCTGTATGCTCCAGAGGAAGTTGAGTTGTTCTTTTGTCTGACCACAGTGCTCTCTGCTGACACCTCTTTCCATGTCCAGAGCAGTAGAGGCTTGCTATGGGGATTTGCTCCTGCTCTGGACAGTTTGACACAGACAGAGGTGTCAGCAGAGAGCACTGTGGTCAGACAGAAAAGAAGAACTCAACTTCCTCTGGCATATACAGCAGCTGATAATTCCTTGAAGGACTAAGATTTTTTAATAGAAGTAATTTACAAATCTGATTAACTTTCTGGAGCCAGTTGATATTACAAAAATTGTTTTCCACCTGAGTACCCCTTTAAATCTGTGTTCTCACATTACAGTTAAAGGGGTAGTCCAGAGGGGAAAAACTTATCCCCTATCCTAAGGATAGGGGTTAAGTTTCAGATCACGGGTGGTCCAACCGCTGGGGCCACACACAATCTCCTGTTTGGGGCCCCAGCTTGCTGGCCAGATAGCGCGTGTTGACCACCGCACGAAGTGGCGGCCGACACGCCCCCTCAATACAACTCTATGGCAGAGCCAGAGATTGCCAAAGGCAGCGCTCCGGCTCTGCCATAGAGATGTATTGAGGGGGCGTGTCAACCACCGCTTCGTGCGGTGGTCAACACGCCCTCTTCCCACGGGCTGTCATGGCCCTGTACAGGAGATAGTGGGGGGCCCCAGCGGACAGACCCCCCACGATCTGAAACTTGTCCCCAGCTTGTATTATTAGTCACTGCCCATCCGCTGGATAAAATCATTAGCTAGCCCCCCCGACGTTTTGCTGAGCGAGTCAGCTTTGTCAAGGGCTATGGGGCTAAGGACTTGATTGGACTTTGTGTATTGACCAAACTTGTTTGGACTTTGTGTATTGACCAAAAATACACTATTTGTACGCCATTGACCGTGCGGTTTAATTAACAATATATTTTTATAGTTCGGACATTTAAGCACGCGGCGATACCACATATGTTTATATTTATTTTTATTTACCTCATTTTTTTTATGGGAAAAGGGGGGTGATTCTGACTTATATTAGGGAACTTTTTTGTTGTAATGTTATAGCCCCCATAGGGGGCTAAAACATTGCACATACTGATTTCCTACACTGATCACTGCCAGGCAATAGCCTGGCACTGATCAGTATTATCGCCGCTCGACTGCTCCTGCCTGTATCTCAGGCGCGGAGCAGTCATTCGGCGATCGGACAGCGAGGGGGCAGACAGGGATCCTCCTGCTGTCCAGCAAGCTGTTCGGGTTGCTGCAATTTCACCACGGCAGTCCCGAACAGCACTACTGAGCTAACCGGCAATGTTTACTTTCACTTTAGATGCAGCGATCAACTTTGATCGCCACGTCTAAAGGGTTAATACTGGGCATCCCATCCTGTAGCGGGAAGGGGTTAAAGCGTACCTGTCAGATACAACAAATTTTTTTTATTTTTAAATATATCACTCAGTACCTAATCCTGACCATGTACATCTAATTTTTATATGTGTCTAGCGCCTTTATTTTTTTTTTATTACACTTTTAATTTAGCTCACTAGCCTGAATTCCTCTCAAAGGGAGGGGACGTGGCCTCACTGTGCAGGTCTCCGCCCCCCTCCCTCAGTATGCTGTCTGCTCACATCCCCCCTAGCATTAGCAAAACTACAACGCCCAGCTTGTCCTCACTGACAGTAGCGGGACACAAGGTGACAGTGGGAGGATTTTTCCTCCAGATGTGAGCCCTGCGCTCTCAGCTGTCAATCAAGGAAGTGTGTCCATGACATAGGTGATCACTCATGGACACAGCAGGACTAGTATGTGTCCAAGCAGGCAGGGGGGGGGGCAGTTATTTGACTGGCTTTTTCAGTATGAAATACTGAAAATGTTCTAATGAAAGCAATTGCAAAACCTATTGGTTATACATGCTTTACAACATATCAAAAGTTTTTGTATCTGACAGTGCCCATGTAAGGCATTTTTGCAGACAACAATAGAATGTCTAGACAACACAACTTGCACTGTCTATCTATCAGGCTGGCTTTACTTTTTACATGCATTGTAATTATTTTTCATTATGTGTAGAGTAAACTCCCTTTATCTTGTTTGTACAGTAAATGAAGTAAACATATTGACAATTATATCACTATTTACCCCTGTGCACATAAGACAGAAGTCAAGAGTCATATAGAAAGAATTTTTGTAACCTTCATAGTTTGAATTCTTCCACAATCCCGGAGATTACATAGACGTACCTGTGACTGGGGACTTGGGGTGGAGCACCACCTCAGTGATGATGAGTCAGTATCTGGAATTTGGAAGGAATGCAGCCTCTTAACTTGCTTCAGGCTTTATTTTTGTTTGTTCTAAGATATACAGAAGTATATTAAAAATAAATACATAGCAATGGAAGGGCTAAACATCAAAGTGAAAGAAATGTAGAAACAAATCTCTGAGAATGAGTTTAGCCTTGAAATCCACCTAAATTCTACACAAAATGTATTATACTTTGTAATGTCAGCCGTAAAATCCACCTAAAAGTCCTTCATCTAAGGTCCCCAAAGCACCTAATATAATGTGGTAGTAATTGTATCATTAAGATTCATTAAGGAGAAGGCCATTGCCTTGAGATAAAACCATTATAATTTAGATTACCTAGTTACAGTTTACAGGGAAAGGTCAGACAGGGATTTTTATTCTAAAACAATCATTAAACTATTTTTACCTCTTAGCTACTAAGTGTAATTTTCAGTCAGATCTAGTGGGAGTGTGCCTAAATGGAAAGAATTGTCTGTTTAGGCAGAGGGAAATGTATATCTAAGGGTATGTACAGATCAAGGGCGGACACAGACAGCAGAGGGCCCCTGTGCAAATAATGTGCCTGGGCCCCCCCCCCCCCCCCAGCACTGTGCCCCCTCATGTACCTAGACCCCACCGGAGGGCCTCCACTTACCCCGCGCATGTCGCCACTTGCCTTGTCCACCGCAGGTGGATGGAACGGCTCCTGAGGTGGGCTCCAGGTGGCCCCTGTCCCTCTCAGTGTGCGGCCCAGTGAGTACTCCCCCGGGTCAGCCTGACCCGTATCTAGCTGGGAGGCAGAGGGCAGTGCTCCCCTTTACATTCACACCCCTGGACTTAGCACGACACCCCTTGGCACCCCCTGGTTCCTTGGCTTCTTATCCTTAGTGATAGAAGTGACTTACAGGCAGGGCCAGACTGGCACCAAAAATAGGCTCAGGCATTTTAAAATAAACAGCCCATTTTTATGGTGGGGGTCTGACTCATGGGACCCCCACCAATCACCTTGGTTCAAGTGGCTCCCCAGATGTTGGAAAGCTGCAACTCCCATCATGTCTGAAGTGACTACAGCTGATGGGACAGTCAGGAGACTACACAATGATATCAGTGACTACAGCTCTGATGGGACAGTTAGGAAAATACACAATGATATCACTGACCTGAGTGACGTCTTCTCTGTTGTCTTTACTTTTCTTCTTCATCTGGTCCAGACACCAGGACTTCTTCCATCTTCTCTGCAGAGTCTGACACCTGGACATCATTGGTTCCTTAATTTGTCAGTAGATCCTCATCCTCTGTATGATGACAATAATCATTATAACCTTGCCAAATACTGTACCCCCTGAATATAATACTGCCAACCACTGTACCCCCTGAATACTGCCAACCACTGTACCCCTGAATATAATACTGCCAACCACTGTACCCCTGAATATAATACTGCCAAATACTGTTCCCCTGAATATAATACTGCCAACCACTGTACTCTATTAATATAATACTGCCAATCACTATACACCACTGAATCACCCCATACACCCCACGCACTCCATCCTCAGTCTCCTCATCACCCCATACACCCCACGCAACCCATCCTCAGTCTCCTCATCTCCCCCATACACCCCACGCACCCCATCCTCAGTCTCATCACCCCATACACCTCACACAACCCATCCTCGGTCTTCTCATCACCCCATACACCTCACACAACCCATCCTCGGTCTTCTCATCTCCCCCATACACCCCACGCACCCCATCCTCAGTCTCATCACCCCATACACCTCACACAACCCATCCTCGGTCTTCTCATCACCCCATACACCACATGCACTCCATCCTCAGTCTCCTCATCACCCCATGCACTCCATCCTCAGTCTCCTCATCACCCCATGCACTCCATCCTCAGTCTCCTCATCACCCCATGCACTCCATCCTCAGTCTCCTCATCACTCCATACACCCCACGCACTCCATCCTCAGTCTCCTCATCACCCCATGCACTCCATCCTCAGTCTCCTCATCACCCCATACACCCCATGCACTCCATCCTCAGTCTTCTCATCACCCCATGCACTCCATCCTCAGTCTCCTCATCACCCCATGCACTCCATCCTCAGTCTCCTCATCACCCCATGCACTCCATCCTCAGTCTCCTCATCACCCCATACACCCCACACACCCCATCCTCAGTCTCATCACCCCATACACCCCACGCACTCCATCCTCAGTCTCCTCATCCCCCCATGCACTCCATCCTCAGTCTCCTCATCACCCCCATACACCCTATGCACTCCATCCTCAGTCTCCTCATCACCCCATACACTCCATCCTCAGTCTTCTCATCACCCCATACACCCCACCATGCACTCCATCCTCAGTCTCCTCATCATCCCATGCACTCCATCCTCAGTCTCCTCATCACCCCATGCACTCCATCCTCAGTCTCCTCCTCACCCCATGCACTCCATCCTCAGTCTCCTCATCACCCCATGCACTCCATCCTCAGTCTCCTCATCACCCCATACACCCCATGCACTCCATCCTCAGTCTCCTCATCACCCCATACACTCCATCCTCAGTCTCCTCATCACCCCATACACCCCACGCAACCCATCCTCAGTCTCCTCATCTCCCCCATACACCCCACGCACCCCATCCTCAGTCTCCTCATCACCCCATGCACTCCATCCTCAGTCTCCTCATCACCCCATGCACTCCATCCTCAGTCTCCTCATCACCCCATGCACTCCATCCTCAGTCTCCTCATCACCCCATGCACTCCATCCTCAGTCTCCTCCTCACCCCTTGCACTCCATCCTCAGTCTCCTCATCACCCCATGCACTCCATCCTCAGTCTCCTCATCACCCCATACACCCCATGCACTCCATCCTCAGTCTCCTCATCACCCCATGCACTCCATCCTCAGTCTCCTCATCACCCCATACACTCCATCCTCAATCTCCTCATCAACCCCATACACCTCACCATGCACTCCATCCTCGATCTCCTCATCATCCCATGCACTCCATCCTCATTCTCCACATCACCCCATGCACTCCATCCTCAGTCTCCTCTTCATCCCATGCACTCCATCCTCATTCTCCACATCACCCCATGCACTCCATCCTCAGTCTCCTCATCACCGCATACACCCCATCCTCAGTCTCCTCATCACCCCATCCTCAGTCTCATCACCCCATACACTCCATCCTCAGTCTCCTCATCACCCCATGCACTCCATCCTCAGTCTCCTCATCACCCCCATACACCCCATGCACTCCATCCTCAGTCTCCTCATCACCCCATACACCCCATGCACTCCATCCTCAGTCTCCTCATCACCTCATACACCCCACGCACCCCATCCTCAGTCTCCTCATCACCCCATACACCCCACGTGCTCCATCCTCAGTCTCCTCATCACCCCATGCACTCCATCCTCAGTCTCCTCATCACCCCATGCACTCCATCCTCAGTCTCCTCATCACCCCATACACCCCACGCGCTCCATCCTCAGTCTCCTCATCACCCCATGCACTCCATCCTCAGTCTCCTCATCACCCCATGCACTCCATCCTCAGTCTCCTCATCACCCCATACACCCCACGCACCCCATCCTCAGTCTCCTCATCACCCCATACACCCCACGCACTCCATCCTCAGTCTCCTCATCACCCCATGCACTCCATCCTCAGTCTCCTCATCACCCCATACACCCCACGCACCCCATCCTCAGTCTCCTCATCACCCCATACACCCCACGCACTCCATCCTCAGTCTCCTCATCACCCCATGCACTCCATCCTCAGTCTCCTCATCACCCCATGCACTCCATCCTCAGTCTCCTCATCACCCCATGCACTCCATCCTCAGTCTCCTCATCACCCCATACACCCCATGCACTCCATACTCTTCACCCCATACAACCCATGCACTCCATCCTCATCACCCCATACACCCCATGCACTCCATCCTCATCACCCCCATACACCCCATACATTCCATCATAAGTCTCCTCATCACCTCATATACCTTAAGCACCTCATCAGTATTACACAGCTGACACCCCCCCAGTCCTTCTCATCAACATTAAACCCCCTAATCACTACACCCCTGACCCCCCTTCTGGTCCTCCTTATCAACACTACGCTCTCCCAGACCCACAATCCTTCTTATCATTACACCACCAACCTCTTCAACACCCCTCCTGTCCTCTTCATCATCATTACAATCCCCTCCCCCACCGCCCTGCACCCGATCGTCACTCTCCTCACCTTATCTGCTCAGCGATGCGGCTGTGAGGCGGGAGGGTTTGCTGCTCCTGTCGCTTCTGCCGGGGTCAGAGGCCATGACATGCGATGTCAGGGGCTTGGAACAGACGTGCGTGCCTGCGCGGGGCACGTCTGTTCCCATCAGCCCCTGGCCTGTCCTCTCGCCCGGCCGGTTAAAAGGCAAATTACTGCTGTCAGCGGCAGGTCCGGGACCTGGTGCTGCAGCATATAGTATGAAGTACTGGCAGGGGGCCCTGCAGGGGCCCAGACTGTGAGGCCCAGGCTGTGACCTGGGCTACTAGGGGGGCCCCCTAACACGCTGGGCCCCTGTGCAGCCGAACCGGCTGAACAAGTGATATGTCCGCCCCTGGTACAGATGCTGCAGATTTTGGTTGCAGATTTTTAGTGGGGAAATCCACAATACATAACAGTAAAATGCTACCAATTCACACAGAATTTGGTGCCTGCTGCAGGTTTTCACATCTACAGTATCTTCTAAAAGTCATGGCTTTGCTGAAGATTTTAGGCTCTCTTTATACCACATGAAGAAGAAATGCCAAGTGGGTTTGGCGTTTCATAAATCTCTATTGACCAGAAAAAAACAAACAAAAAAAAACAACCCAGTGTGGAAATTGTGGCATTTTGGGGGGAATTTTTACCCCCCCCCCCCCCCCACCCCCCTCCATACACACACAGTGACAAAACTAATAAAACTGAGGCATTCTAGACACACTTTATAATAGAACCCTTTGTATCAGTTATATTATCATAGGGGTCTTTATGCTCTCGGGACGTATGCCTTTAACAGAGACAGATAGGGGGAGATTTATCAAAACCTGTCCAGAAGAAAAGCTGCTGAGTTGCCCATAGCAACCAATCAGATCGCTTCTTTCATTTTTCAGAGGCCTTTTCAAAAATGAAAGAAGTGATCAGAACTTTTCCTCTGGACAGATTTTGATAAATCTCCCCCATAGATGACAGTGTTGACTGGGTGGTCGGTGTTGGCTGCACTCAGAATGCCCTTGGCTTTTTGGGGCATGCTGGGAATTGTAGTTTTGCAACATCTGGAGGTCCACAGTTTGGAGACCACTGGTCTAAGGCTAAGTTTCTACTTGTTTTTTGGGGGGAAAACGCCAAGAAAAACGCCAATTCTGCCTAATGGCGTTTTTTTCGACCAAAAAACGCTACTGCCAGATGTTAGCTGTAAATCAATGAGAAATCGCAAAAATTTTATTCTACTTGGCGTTTTTCACTTTGGCGTTTTTTTTTTTTTTATTTTTTTATCCTTTTGGCATTTTTTCACTCTTTTTGGCGTTTTTCAGCTCCTTGGTGGTTTTCCAAAATTGCAGCATGTTGAGCCACTGGCATTTTTTCCCCCTGAAATTGTGGCGTTTTTCTCCCATAGAAGTCTATGGGAGTAAAAAAAACACCAAGAATAAAGCCATGTGGGTTTTAACTTTGGCGTTTTTTCAGGCGGTTTTTATTCTCTTTTGGACTTTAGCGATCCAAAAAAGTGGTGGAGATAGCTTTTTTAAATAAAATTTGACAGGGTACTATTAAAAAAAAAAAAAAAAGATACAGTAGTAATGGAAAAAATTGTATTTAACGGAATTTATCTTTTTTATAACAACATTTATATTAATTTTTAAACAGGGATCAATTTATGTGGGCGGGTAGGGCACTAAAAATGTAGCCGACAATAATAAAAATGTAGTGTGTGTATGTTTTTCACTTTTTATTCTTTATTTTTTAGGTGATACTACTACTCCCAGCATGGAACACACACTGTTCCATGATGGGAGTAGTAGTAACTGTACTAATTTGCAGATCGCTCTGGGTTCCATTGCAATCCTTCTGTATAATTGATAGATGCGGCTGGCCGCTCTTCTATGGTCCCCTGCACTGCTGTATATATACACCTATTCATATTTCTCGCAGAGCTGTGATTGGCCAGATGGTTTTAGCCAATTACAACTGTGGGAAATATGAATAGGTGTATATACGTCAGCGCAGGGGACCATAGAAGAGCGGCCGGGCGCATCTATACATTATACAGGAGGATCACAGTGGGTGTCAGGAGTGACATCCGCTGTGATCTTTCCTTGACTGCAGGTACTACAGCTCCCAACATGGAACAGAGCATGCTCCATGAAGGGAGTAGTAGTACCTGCAGTTAAGGAAAGATCACAGCGGGTATCACTCCTGACATGTGATCGTCCATAATATAGCAGAGATGCGGCATCTCTGCTCTATACTCCGGCCAGTGATGTGAATAGAACATCATATATATAATGTATATACGTCAGCGCAGGGGACCATAGAAGAGCGGCCGGGCGCATCTATACGTTATACAGGAGGATCACAGTGGGTGTCAGGAGTGACATCCGCTGTGATCTTTCCTTGACTGCAGGTACTACAGCTCTGAACATGGAACAGAGCATGCTCCATGAAGGGAGTAGTAGTACCTGCAGATAAGGAAAGATCACAGCGGGTATCACTCCTGACATGTGATCGTCCATAATATTTCCCTCTGAGAGCTGTGATTGGCTGCAACCATTCGGCCAATCACCACTCTGGGTGGAAAATATGAATGAGTGATGTTCTATTCACATCACTGACCAGAGTATAGAGCAGAGATGCGAGTGCTGTATAGAGCCGCTCCACATCTCTGCTATATTATGGACGATTGCATCGGTTGTCATGACTGACGCCCGGGGCGATATGTCTATTAGTACAGGTACTACTACTCCCATCATCGAACAGTCTGTTCCATGCTTGGAGTAGTAGTACTACCTAAAAAATTTCAAAAAATAGAGGGGGGAAAAAGTGAAACATACACACTTTATTAAAACTTAATTAAAATCTTGTTATAAAAAATATAAATTTTGTGAAATACATTATTTTCCATCACTACTGCATCCTTTTTTTATTTTTATTTTTTATTTTGGTACCCAAACAATTTTGGGTACCAAAAAAAAAAAAAAAAAGAACTCCAAAGGGGCCAAAAATGCAATTTCCACACAAATGAAAAAACACCAGCAAAAACGCCAGGAAAAACGCCAGACGCAGGAAATTGCACTGACGTTTTTTCAGGCGTCTTTTCTTGCATTTTTTTCAAACAAAAAAACACAGGACAAAAAACCAAGTAGAAACGTAGCCTAAGGGTTCTTGTTCTTTATCTGTGGCATCAATGTGTTCATTATCCCTCTTTTAGGTCATCACTGTCTGCACTCTTCATTCATTGGGACATCTGTTTACATTATACCTATCCTATGACTTCACAGTGTTACTTCTCCATGTGCTGTCACATCTCTGTGTGCATAATTCATATACTGTGACATTATGTTGCCTGTATAGTGATACATTGTGACTATATTTATTGTACTGAGACATCACTGTGCTCATGATTCCCACGCAGTGACATCACTGTGAATATTAATTATTTGGTGTTACTTCACTTGAGTCATGGCCCCTCTGCTGTGACATTGCTGTCTTTATTTTATCTGTATAGAAATAGCAGTGTTATTTTATCTCTGTACTGTGATATTACTGTGTTTTAATCACTGTACTGTAACTGTTTATTATTAACTTATTACTGTAATACTTCCTATACAGTCCGACATTTTTTGAACAATATTTTTATTCATGGGAAGAACCTTTTTACACTGGTCGTATTTAGCAGCATTCCTGATGTGCGTAGTTACCATGTTTATATAAAATGGCATCACTGTGTGCATTTTTAGGGATTACTGGGGAGATTTATCAAAACCTGTCCAGAGGAAAAGTTGCCCAGTTGCCCATAGCAACCAATCGGCTCGCTTCTTTCATTTTTAACAAGGCCTCTGCAAAATGAAAGAAGCAATCTGATTGGTTGCTATGGGCAACTGGGCAAATTTTCCTCTGCACAGATTTTGATAAATCTCCCCAGTAATGATTTATCAAAACCTGTGCAGAGAAAAAGTAGACCAGTTGCCCATAGCAACCAATCAGATTGCTTCTTTCATTTAAAAAAAAAAAAGGCCTCTGAAAAATGAAAGAAGTAAACTGATTGGTTGCTATGGGCAACTGGTCAACTTTTCCACTATACAGGTTACGATAAATTTCCCCCATAAAGTGTAAAGGTTGTTTCTGCACCTACAAATGGCTATTGACCCCTTTTATTATTGAATTGTACTTAATGGGGTACTTCACTGCCCCAGCGTTTGGAACAATCTGTTCCGAACACTGGGTGCGGGCTGCAGGGGTCGTGACTGTGGTAGCCCTTGGGGGGTGTATGGTAGTGGTGGTATGGTATAGGTATATAAGGGGTTAATGTTAACCCTAGAGTTCGTGACGCCAGGCTGAGGGCTGTTATGCTGAATCAGTGTTCCGGCCTATCGCCGCCCTTCCCAGTAACGATAGGTGCATAAAATAACGGAAGGTCCACAAGGAGATTTGAACTTGAACTTGAATAACGTTTACTGAAGTGCTTGCAATATTCACGGCACAGTCACAGTCTCATAAAAAACAGTCCTTTGGTTACTTAGCGACTGGCAGTAGTTGCGGACAATAAGTCTCGTAATTTAGGAAGAGATTTGCAGATCCGTCCGGATTTAGGGGAGTTATTAGGTCCAGAGATGCTGCAGAGTGTTTGGGAGGTGATACACTCTATAATTATAATTGTTCAGCCGTTGCCGCAAGGCTTGGGCCTAACTTACTGCTATTACTGCTGTACAGGTCTTGCTTGCTTGACAGCCCACGAGATAAGAGAGAGAAACATGGCCGCCGCTCCCTTATATGGGCAGGGGGCATGGCGAATCTGATTGGTCCGAACGTCTGCCATTCACCTTACATGGTGTGATGGGATTGCTCACGTCACAGGGCCTCCTAAGGTCCTTAAGCCAAATATCATAGAGTTCACCTTGTCACATGACCGCAGGTCCTGCAACGCTAATGGAAACAAGTAATTAACCATTTATCTACACATACCATGCTATTTACATTAACCTATGCATAAATTACTGATTATACATTAGAATAGAGGCGACTAGGGGTAGACTAGATTACAGGGATCCCTACATCCTAGGGACTCTGGCTATGGGGACCCATAAAGAAATAAGTACCGTATAGAATGCGGTACTGGGACACCACATGACGTGACGTCACACCCCCTCAATGCAAGTCTATGGGAGGGAGCGTGCCGGCTGCAGCCGCCACGCCCCATCCCATAGACTTGCATTGAGAGGATGTGGTGTGATGTCACGAGGGGCTTGACATCACGAGGGGCGTGGAGTACCCCTTTAATATGTGTGAGAAAAATTTTTTTTTGACATAGGTCTTAGACTCTTTAAAATTTTGTCTTTGTTTCTCTTCTGTAACCTGCATGTTTTTACATATAGTTCAAAGTGATCTGTCTCATTCAGAGTGCAATCGTTCGGAAGATCTGACAGCTCAGTCTCCAGCCCCTCTCTCTCCTCTCCTGAATGATCTTCTAAGCTGATTTATGACCAGATCAAAGTTTACTTTTGAGCTTCTCATATATCTGCTTGGAAGATCATCAAGGAAAAAAGGAAGTTAGGCTGGAGGCCAAGCGATCAGACATCTCTTCTGGATCTGGTTTGGGGTCTGAATTAATTTTAGCGTCTGGTCTGGGGTGTGATTTACTTTGGCGTTTTTTGGGCTTCTTGACAGTTTTTAAAAAATGACCTCTTGTTGAGACCTTAGAGTTTTTTTCGGGAAAATCTTGGCGTTTTCCTCCCATAGAAGTCTAAGGGAGTGAAAAAAACTGCAAGAAAAAAGCCATGTGGGTTTTATCTTTGGCGTTTTTGCAGGAGGTTTTTATTCTCTTTTGGACTTTAGCGATCCAAAAAAGTGATGGAGATACCTTTTTTTAATTAAAATTACATAGGGTACCATTAAAAAACTATAATAAAAAAGATACAGTAGTGATGGAAAAAATTGTATTTCACGAAATTTATCTTTTTTATAACAACATTTTAATAAATTTTTAAACAGGGATCAATTTATGTGGGCGGGTAGGGCACAAAAAATGTAGCCGACAATAATAAAAATGTAGTGTGTGTGCTTTTCACTTTTAAAAAAAATTTTTTTAGGTAGTATTACTACTCCAAGCATGGAACACACTGTGGAGCAGAGTGTCCTCCATTTTGGGAGCAGTAGTACTGTTACGCCTAGCGCTCCGGGTCCCCGCTCCTCCCCGGAGCGCTCACGGCGCCTTTCTCCCTGCAGCTCCCCGGTCAGCGCTGACCGGGAGCGCTGCCCTGTCATGGCCGTTGGGGATGCGATTCGCACAGCGGGACGCGCCCGCTCGCGAATCGCATCCCAGGTCACTTACCCGTTCCCGTCTCCTGCGGTCATGTGCTGGCGCGCGCGGCTCCGCTCTCTAGGGCGCGCGCGCGCCAGCTCCCTGAGACTTAAAGGGCCAGTGCACCAATGATTGGTGCCTGGCCCAATTAGCTTAATTGGTTCCCATCTGTTTCCTGGCTATATCTAGTCTCCTCCCTTGCACTTCCTTGCCGGATCTTGTTGCCCTAGAGCCTAGTGAAAGCGTTTTTGTGTGTTTATACCCTGTGTACCAGAACTTTGCTATCTCCCCTGACTACGAACCTTGCCGCCTGCCCCCGACCTTCTGCTACGTCCGACTTTGCTTCTGCCTACTCCCTTGTACCTCGCCTATCTTCAGCAGCCAGAGAGGTGAGCCGTTGCTAGTGGATACGACCTGGTCACTACCGCCGCAGCAAGACCATCCCGCTTTGCGGCGGGCTCTGGTGAAAACCTGTAGTGTCTTAGAACCGGTCCACTAGCACGGTCCTCGCTATCCCTCTCTGGCACAGAGGATCCACCTCCTGCCAGCCGGCATCGTGACAGTAGATCCGGCCATGGATCCCGCTGAGGTTCCCCTGCCAGTTGTCTCTGATATCGCCCGACAGATCGCCCATCTAACCCACCAGCTGTCGGAAGTGTCCACCATTGTGCGCCAACATTCGCAACTTCTTCAGCAATCATCTCCTTCGCCAGCTCCTGCACCTCCTCCGCTGCGAGTGGCCACTCCTAGCCTCCACCTGTCCTTGCCGGACAAATTTAATGGGGACTCTAAGTTTTGCCGTGGCTTTCTTTCGCAATGTTCATTGCACCTGGAGATGATGTCGGACCTGTTTCCCACTGAAAGGTCTAAGGTGGCTTTCGTAGTCAGCCTTCTGTCTGGAAAAGCTCTGTCTTGGGCCACACCGCTCTGGGACCGCAATGACCCCGTCACTGCCTCCGTACACTCCTTCTTCTCGGAAATCCGAAGTGTCTTTGAGGAACCTGCCCGAGCCTCTTCTGCTGAGACTGCCCTGTTGAACCTGGTCCAGGGTAATTCTTCCGTTGGCGAGTATGCCGTACAGTTCCGTACCCTTGCTTCAGAATTATCCTGGAATAATGAGGCACTCTGCGCGACCTTCAAAAAAGGCCTATCCAGTCGCATCAAGGATGTGCTGGCCGCACGAGAGATTCCTGCCAATCTGCAAGAACTCATCCATCTAGCTACCCGCATTGACATGCGTTTTTCTGAGCGACACCAAGAGCTCCGCCAGGAAAAAGACTTAGATCTCTGGGCACCTCTCCCACAGTATCCGTTGCAATCTACGCCTGGGCCTCCCGCCGAGGAGGCCATGCAAGTGGATAAGTCTCGCCTGACCCAGGAAGAGAGGAATCGCCGTAAGGAAGAGAATCTTTGTCTGTACTGTGCCAGTACCGAGCATTTCTTGGTGGATTGCCCTATCCGTCCTCCACGCCTGGGAAACGCACGCACGCACCCAGCTCACGTGGGTGTGGCGTCTCTTGGTTCCAAGTCTGCTCCTCCACGTCTCACGGTACCCGTGCGGATTTCTGCTTCAGCCAGCTCTTCTCTCTCAGCCGTGGCCTGCCTGGACTCTGGAGCTTCTGGAAATTTTATTCGAGAGTCCCTAGTGAATAAATTTCGCATTCCGGTGACCCGTCTTGTCAAGCCACTCCACGTTTCCGCGGTCAACGGAGCCAAGTTGGATTGCACCATACGTTTCCGCACGGAGCCCCTTCTTATGAGCATCGGATCTCATCATGAGAGGATTGAACTTTTGGTCCTCCCCAATTGCACCTCGGAAATTCTCCTTGGACTTCCCTGGCTTCAACTTCATTCCCCTACCCTGGATTGGTCCACTGGGGAGATCAGGAGTTGGGGGTCCTCTTGTTCCAAGAACTGTCTAAAACCGGTTCCCAGTACTCCCTGCCGTGACCCTGTGGTTCCTCCTGTTTCCGGTCCCCCTAAGGTCATTAAGGACTCTGCCTGCCACAGGAAATGCCCCTCCCCCCCTCCCAGTCCC
The DNA here is from genome assembly GCF_029499605.1 of Hyla sarda. Lineage (NCBI taxonomy): Eukaryota > Metazoa > Chordata > Amphibia > Anura > Hylidae > Hyla > Hyla sarda. The sequence continues at coordinate 78,660,367 of NC_079196.1, read as the reverse complement.
GTCAGGCAAGCCTCTGTGCCACCCCATGGCCCCCGTCCTGGTGTCACACTGCCCCGTGCCAGGTCTCGCCCTCTGCCCTCTCTCCCCATTCCTACTCCTGCGGTTCTGCCTGCCGTTGAGGAATCCCTCCTTCCTTTCCCGGTGTCCTCATCCCAGGGGAGGCAGTTACCCGATAAAGAGAAGGGGAGACCTAAGGGGGGGGGTACTGTTACGCCTAGCGCTCCGGGTCCCCGCTCCTCCCCGGAGCGCTCACGGCGCCTTTCTCCCTGCAGCTCCCCGGTCAGCGCTGACCGGGAGCGCTGCCCTGTCATGGCCGTTGGGGATGCGATTCGCACAGCGGGACGCGCCCGCTCGCGAATCGCATCCCAGGTCACTTACCCGTTCCCGTCTCCTGCGGTCATGTGCTGGCGCGCGCGGCTCCGCTCTCTAGGGCGCGCGCGCGCCAGCTCCCTGAGACTTAAAGGGCCAGTGCACCAATGATTGGTGCCTGGCCCAATTAGCTTAATTGGTTCCCATCTGTTTCCTGGCTATATCTAGTCTCCTCCCTTGCACTTCCTTGCCGGATCTTGTTGCCCTAGAGCCTAGTGAAAGCGTTTTTGTGTGTTTATACCCTGTGTACCAGAACTTTGCTATCTCCCCTGACTACGAACCTTGCCGCCTGCCCCCGACCTTCTGCTACGTCCGACTTTGCTTCTGCCTACTCCCTTGTACCTCGCCTATCTTCAGCAGCCAGAGAGGTGAGCCGTTGCTAGTGGATACGACCTGGTCACTACCGCCGCAGCAAGACCATCCCGCTTTGCGGCGGGCTCTGGTGAAAACCTGTAGTGTCTTAGAACCGGTCCACTAGCACGGTCCTCGCTATCCCTCTCTGGCACAGAGGATCCACCTCCTGCCAGCCGGCATCGTGACAAGTACTTGCAGTAAGGGACAGATCACAGTGGGTGTCACTCCTCCTGACACCTGTTGCAATCGTCCCGATGTGAATGTCGGGATCAGCTATTCCCACGACTACAGAGCCGGGAGAACAACTGTTGCTGAGCAGTAGAGATATGTCCTATATCTACTGCTCAGCAAGAATTTACAGTGAGACTGCAATGTGTATACAGTATACACATTGCTGCCTCACTTAACCCCTTGCTGAGCTGTGCACTATGCGCCAGCCCAGCAAGGAAAGCATTAACTTACACTGCTGGACAGTGTAGGATAACCCTTTGGGCAGTATACAATATATACAGCTATCTATAGAAGACGACGTCCACTTACTTCTCTCCAGTCCCGGCTGGGTCCATGTAGCTCCGCCCCCTAGTGATGATGTAATTAGGGGCGGAGCTACAGACGGGAGCCAGGCTGGTAAAGGTCTGAGGCTCTGTACACATTGTCCATTTTATACAATGTGAACAGACCCTTCTGCCAGTGTCTTCCCAGACAGGGAGACTCCAGCTGTTGCTAAACTACAACGCCCAGCATGCCCAGACAGCCAATGTTTGTCTGGGCATGCTGGGAGCGGTAGTTTTGCACCAATTGGAGGCTCGCTGTTTAGGTAGACATTGCATTATGGGCGCTCTCCCCAGCGGGCAGCCCCAAAAATGTCCTAACCAATTTTTTGTGTTTTTTTTTTCCCTTCTCATTTCAGATAAAATGGTTAACGAGGGCCGCGGGGGAGTGGTTTGTAAAATAAAATAATTTTTCCAATGTGTTATGTTTTTTTTTTTAATTAAATTTTCAGGCTTAGTAGTGAAAGCGGTCTATTAGACGGAATCCAATACTAAGCCGGGGCTAAGCGTTAGCCCCAAAAACAGCTAGCGCTAACCCCCAATTATTACCCCGGTACCCACTGCCACAGGGGTGTCGGGAAGAGCTGGGACCAACAGACCCGGAGTGACAAAAATGGCGCTCCTGAGCCTAGGGGGTAACAGGCTGGCGTTATTTAGGCTAGGGAGGGCCAGTAACAATGGTCCTTGCCCACCCTGGTAACATCAGGCTGTTGCTGCTTGGTTGGTATCTGGCTGACAAGAAAAGTACGGGGAACCCTACACGGTTTTTTCATAAATAAATAAATAAAAACGCATAGGGTTCCCCGTATTTTTATTCTCAGCCAGATGCCAACCAAGCAGCCAAAGCCTGACGTTACCAGGGTGGACAAAGACCATTCTTACTGGCCCTCCCCAGCCTAAATAACACCAGCCTGTTACCGCCTAGGCCCAGGAGCGCCACTTTTGACTCTCCGGGCCTGTTGGTACCGGGATGAGCGCTAGCTTTTTTTGGGGGCTAACGCTAAGCCCCGGCTTAGTATTGGAGTCCGTCTATTAGACAGCATTCACTACTAAGCCTGAAAATTCAATTTAAAAAATAACACAACACATTGGAAAAATTATTTTATTTAAAAAAAAACCTCCCCCACAGCCCTCGTTAACCATTTTATTAAAAGAATAGAAATCCAGTTCATCCGCCGTAATTTATCGACTCCGCCGTAATCCTCAGATCCATGTATGCAGAAGAAAAAAAAACACAAAAAATTATTTAGGACATTTTTGGCACGGCCCATGAAGAGAGTGCCCATAATGTAATGTCTACCTACACAGGGAGCCTCCAATTGGTGCAAAACTACAACTCCCAGCATGCCCAGACAGCCTTTAGCTTTCTGGGCATGCTGGGAGTTGTAGTTTAGCAAGAGCTTGAGTCTCCCTGTCTGGGAAGACACTGGCAGAAGGGTCTGTTCACATTATACAAAACGGACAATGTGAACAGAGCTTCAGACCCTTACCAGTCTGGCTCCCGTCTGTAGCTCGACCCCCTAAAGATGTCATCACTAGGGGTGGAGCTACACTGACCCGGGCGGGACAGGAGCAAGGGAGGTAAGCGGACGTCGGCTTCTGTATACACTATATACTGTACACTATATACAGATACAAAGGGGCTATAGGAGCAGGGAGTCCTGTCAGTCTGGTGAAGGGATTCCCGGCTCCTGTATAGTATACACAGGTACACTATGCACCCCTGTATACTATACGGTCGGTGGAGGTGAGTAGTGATGCTATACATCACTCCTCATCTCCTTATACTCTGTGGATCGGGCGCCCAGCATCCGACCCACAGAGCGGTACCCTGAAGGCAGTGAGAAAACTACCACCGGGGACAAAATTGGCTATTTCCACACATCAGGAAAAACACCAGAAAAAACGCCTGAAAAACTGCCAAAACGCAGGAAAAAGCTGTGGCAGTTTCTCTGCCATTTTTGCTGGTGTTTTTTTTTTTTTTTTGGTGTTAAAAAAAAAACCAAGTGGAAATATAGCCTAAGGGTACGTTCACACGTGCACATTTTTGCTGCAGATCTGCTGCAGATTTGCTTCTGCAGATTTTGCCTGCCCATTAAAGTCAAAGGGCAGCAAAATCTGCAGTAGCAAGATCTGCAGCAGATCTGCAGCAAAAATACGCACATGTGAACGCACCCTAAAGGTGAGTCTAAAAAGAAAATATGCTTATAGGGAAGAATAATTTGAGATGGTGATAAGAGGTTGGGGGGGGGGGGGTATAACCCCCAGGGACACCTACCACATCCAGAACAAGAGTAACAAGTAATGAAGAACATGTGTGTGGTGCAACATGTGTGTGTCTTCCATAAAGCTATATCCTTGTCCCACTCCCTGAAGGTGGGTGAGTCAGGGAATTTCCATCTATGTGGTATGACTGTTTTGGCAGCTTGGAGTAAGGGACATGTTAAAGGTTTTGTAAATGCAAATTGTGACATTGGCCCTGATTTACTAAGAGTGGAGTGTAGTTTTCTTTGTGGGTTTTGACTCCCTATAGGTATTTTCCACAGTATTTACTGTTTCCCTACATTTTGCACTTTTTCCTACGTTTTGCTTTTTTCCAGAGCTCAAATCCACCACATTTTCAGTGGAAACCTTTGTAAATATGTTGGGATTTTTCAAAAATGTTGGGGACACGCACTTTTTTTTTGGGTGGGGGTGGGGGGGTTCTAAGTAAAATGGAGTGTAGAGTTGGTCTTGTTTTTACATTGTTTGACACAAATTATGGTGCAGACACAATTTGTGGCACAATGCGCCAAATTTTGGCACCCATCAGGGGAGTTTGGTGTCTAGTATTTCTTGTAACTTCCTGAATTACTCATTACAGTGGTCTAGAAATTATGCAACGAAGAGCATCACTGTCACGATGCCGGCTGGCAGGAGGTGGATCCTCTGTGCCAGAGAGGGATTGGCGTGGACCGTGCTAGTGGACCGGTTCTAAGTCACTACTGGTATTCACCAGAGCCCGCCGCAAAGCGGGATGGTCTTGCTGCGGCGGTAGTAACCAGGTCGTATCCACTAGCAACGGCTCAACCTCTCTGACTGCTGAAGATAGGCGCGGTACAAGGGAGTAGACAAAAGCAAGGTCGGACGTAGCAGAAGGTCGGGGCAGGCAGCAAGGATCGTAGTCAGGGGCAACGGCAGGAGGTCTGGAACACAGGCTTGGAACACACAAGGGAACGCTTTCACTAGGCACAAGGGCAACAAGATCCGGCAAGGAAGGGAAGGGGAAGTGAGGTTAAATAGGGAAGTGCACAGGTGAATGAACTAATTAAGCCAACTGCGCCAATCAGCGGCGCAGTGGCCCTTTAAATCGTAGAGACCCGGCGCGCGCGCGCCCTAAGGAGCGGGGCCACGCGCGCCGGGACAGGACCGAGGGAGAGCGAGTCAGGTACGAGAGCCGGGGTGCGCATCGCGAGCGGGCGCCACCCGCATCGCGAATCGCATCCCGGCTGGGAGAGGTATCGCAGCGCACCCGGTCAGCAGCTCTGACCGGGGTGCTGCGATTGCGAGGATGTTGCGAGCGCTCCGGGGAGGAGCGGGGACCCGGAGCGCTCGGCGTAACAGTACCCCCCCCTTGGGTCTCCCCCTCCTCTTGGAGCCTGAGAACCTGAGGACCAGACTTTTGTCTAGGATGTTGTCCTCAGGTTCCCAGGATCTCTCTTCAGGACCACAGCCCTCCCAATCTACCAAAAAAAATTTTTTCCCTCTGACCGTCTTGGAGGCCAGTATCTCCTTTACGGAGAAGATGTCAGAGGAACCGGAAACAGGAGTGGGGGAAACAAGTTTGGGAGAGAAACGGTTGATGATGAGTGGTTTAAGGAGAGAGACATGGAAGGCATTGGGAATACGAAGAGAAGGAGGAAGAAGGAGTTTGTAAGAGACAGGATTAATCTGGCACAAGACTTTGAAAGGACCAAGATAGCGTGGTCCCAGTTTGTAACTGGGGACACGAAAGCGGACATATTTAGCGGAGAGCCATACCTTGTCTCCGGGAGCAAAGATGGGGGGAGCTCTTCTTTTCTTATCGGCAAACTTTTTCATGCGAGATGAAGCCTGTAAAAGAGAATTTTGGGTCTCTTTCCATATGGTGGAAAGATCACGAGTCACTTCATCTACAGCGGGTAAACCAGAGGACAAGGGAATAGGGAGGGGGGGAAGAGGGTGACGGCCGTACACCACGAAAAATGGGGATTTGGAGGAAGATTCAGAGACTCTGAAGTTATACGAGAATTCGGCCCATGGTAGAAGATCTGCCCAGTCATCCTGGCGGGAGGAAACAAAATGCCGTAAATAGTCACCCAGGACCTGGTTAATTCTTTCTACTTGCCCATTGGATTGAGGATGATAAGCAAATAACAAGAAAGAGAAAAACGGAGTCACTTATAAAATGTATATCATTTTATTAATTCCGTAGAATGTAAGTACATAAAAATTGTATATATATTAGTTAAAAAAATATATTATTTTTCAAGGAGGAATGAGGCTAAAAGGTGGTGTCACCGGCTCTGCAATGAAGGCTGGGTATGGTGTATATATTACTGGATCCACCACAATGAGATAGGAAAGATGCAATGATCTTGTACACAAATTTGCAAAAACAGGATATTTAGCAGCATGTAGGAAACATGTATATAAATCTCACAGTGAGAGCGAAAAAATTATTATATATATATAACATGCAAAATAAAGTGCAGTGTGCATGTAAACAAGCATAACATTGTGGGGATACAAATCAGTATAGCGATATACCAGAGTACAGCAGCAATCAGCAGAGACCGGGACAGCACCACTCCAACGTACGTTTCGGTACGCAACCTTCGTCTGGGAGTCACTCCCAGACGAAGGTTGCGTACCGAAACGTACGTTGGAGTGGTGCTGTCCCGGTCTCTGCTGATTGCTGCTGTACTCTGGTATATCGCTATACTGATTTGTATCCCCACAATGTTATGCTTGTTTACATGCACACTGCACTTTATTTTGCATGTTATATATATATAATAATTTTTTCGCTCTCACTGTGAGATTTATATACATGTTTCCTACATGCTGCTAAATATCCTGTTTTTGCAAATTTGTGTACAAGATCATTGCATCTTTCCTATCTCATTGTGGTGGATCCAGTAATATATACACCATACCCAGCCTTCATTGCAGAGCCGGTGACACCACCTTTTAGCCTCATTCCTCCTTGAAAAATAATATATTTTTTTAACTAATATATATACAATTTGTATGTACTTACATTCTACGGAATTAATAAAATGATATACATTTTATAAGTGACTCCGTTTTTCTCTTTCTTGTTATTTGCTAATTCTGTTTGGAGTTCACATACCTATAGCCAACACCGGTACCTGGATTAATCGATAGTGCTTGGTCACTTACATACGGCTTAGTCACAATAATAATTTTTTACTTCCAGGTTTTAGTTGTCCGTTTGGGTATTATTGAGGATGATAAGCAGAAGAGAAGTTTAATTTAATCTTGAGTTGTTTACAGAGAGCCCTCCAGAATTTTGACACGAATTGGACACCTCTATCCGAGACAATCTGCGTGGGCAAACCGTGAAGACGAAAAATGTGTACAAAAAATTGTTTTGCCAACTGAGGCGCTGAAGGAAGACCAGGAAGAGGAATAAAATGTGCCATCTTGGAAAATCGATCAACGACCACCCAAACAACGGTGTTGCCACGGGATGGGGGTAAGTCTGTAATAAAGTCCATACCAATCAGAGACCAAGGCTGTTCGGGGACAGGCAGAGGATGAAGTAGACCAGCAGGCTTCTGGCGAGGAGTCTTATCCCGGGCACAGACAGTACAGGCACGCACAAAATCAACAACATCCGTCTCCAGAGTCGGCCACCAATAGAAACGAGAGATGAGTTGCAAGGATTTTTTGATGCCCGCATGGCCTGCGAGGTGGGAGGAGTGACCCCATTTGAGGATTCCGAGGCGTTGGCGTGGAGAAACGAAGGTCTTCCCTGGAGGAGTTTGCCTGATGGAGGCTGGAGAAGTGGAGATCAGACAGTCAGGAGGAATGATGTGTTGCGGAGAGAGTTCTACTTCCGAGGCATCCGAGGAACAAGTGAGAGCATCGGCCCTAATGTACTTGTCGGCAGGGCGAAAGTGAATTTCAAAATTAAAACGGGCAAAGAACAGAGACCACCTGGCCTGGCGAGGATTCAGCCGTTGGGCAGACTGGAGATAGGAGAGATTCTTGTGATCGGTGTAAATGATAACTGGAAATTTTGATCCCTCCAGCAGATGCCTCCATTCCTCAAGTGCTAATTTAATGGCCAGTAGCTCTCGATCCCCGATGGAGTAGTTCCTCTCCGCCGGAGAGAAGGTCCTAGAAAAAAACCCACAAGTAACAGCATGCCCGGAAGAGTTTTTTTGTAGAAGGACCGCTCCAGCTCCCACTGAGGAGGCATCAACCTCCAATAGGAAGGGTTTAGATGGGTCAGGTCTGGAGAGCACGGGAGCAGAAGAAAAGGCAGACTTGAGCCGTTTAAATGCGTCTTCCGCTTGGGGAGACCAGGACTTAGGATTGGCATTCTTCTTGGTTAAAGCCACGATAGGAGCCACAATAGTGGAAAAATGTGGAATGAATTGTCTGTAATAATTGGCGAACCCCAAAAAACGTTGGATAGCACGGAGTCCGGAGGGGCGTGGCCAATCTAAGACGGCAGAGAGTTTATCTGGGTCCATTTGTAGTCCCTGGCCAGAGACCAAGTATCCTAGGAAAGGAAGAGATTGACATTCAAACAGACATTTCTCCATTTTGGCATAAAGTTGATTGTCTCGAAGTCTCTGAAGAACCATGCGGACATGCTGGCGGTGTTCTTCTAAGTTGGCAGAAAAAATCAGAATATCGTCCAGATACACAACAACACAGGAATATAAGAGATCACGAAAAATTTCATTAACAAAGTCTTGGAAGACGGCAAGGGCGTTGCACAGGCCAAAGGGCATGACCAGATACTCAAAGTGTCCATCTCTAGTGTTAAATGCAGTTTTCCATTCGTCCCCCTCCCTGATGCGGATGAGATTATAAGCACCTCTTAAGTCCAGTTTGGTAAAGATGTGGGCACCTTGGAGGCGATCAAAGAGTTTAGAGATAAGTGGTAGGGGGTAGCGGTTCTTTACCGTGATTTTATTAAGTCCGCGGTAGTCAATGCAAGGACGTAGGGAGCCATCTTTCTTGGACACAAAGAAAAATCCAGCTCCGGCAGGAGAGGAGGATTTGCGGATAAACCCCTTTTTTAAATTTTCCTGGATGTATTCAGACATAGCAAGAGTCTCTGGGGCGGACAGAGGATAAATTCTGCCCCGGGGTGGAGTAGTGCCCGGGAGGAGGTCAATAGGACAGTCAAAAGGCCTGTGAGGAGGTAAAGTCTCAGCTTGTTTTTTGCAAAATACGTCAGCATAGTCCATATAGGCCTTAGGGAGACCGGTTACAGGGGGAACCACAGGGTCACGGCAGGGAGTACTGGGAACCGGTTTAAGGCAGTCTTTGAAACAAGAGGTACCCCAGCTCTTGATCTCTCCTGTGGACCAATCAAGGGTTGGGGAATGGCGTTGAAGCCATGGTAGTCCAAGGAGAATTTCGGAAGTGCAATTGGAGAGGACCAAAAACTCAATTTTTTCGTGATGAGGTCCGATGCACATTAGGAGGGGTTCCGTGCGGTAACGCACGGCACAGTCCAATCTTTCATTGTTAACGCAATTGATGTAGAGGGGTCTGGCGAGACTGGTCACTGGGATGTTGAACCTGTTGATGAGAGAGGCCAAAATAAAGTTTCCTGCAGATCCGGAATCCAAGAAGGCCTTAGTGGAGAAGGAGAAGGTAGAGGCAGATATCCGCACAGGCACAGTAAGACGTGGAGAAGCAGAGTTGACATCAAGGACTGTCTCACTTTTGTGCGGAGTCTGCGTACGTCTTTCCAGGCGGGGAGGACGGATAGGACAATCCTTCAGGAAGTGTTCGGTACCAGCACAGTACAGGCAAAGATTCTCCATGCGGCGTCGTGTCCTCTCTTGAGGTGTCAAGCGAGACCGGTCAACTTGCATAGCCTCCACGGCGGGAGGCACAGGAACGGATTGCAGAGGACCAGAGGAGAGAGGAGCCGGGGAGAAAAAACGCCTAGAGCGAACAAAGTCCATATCCTGGCGGAGCTCCTGACGCCTTTCGGAAAAACGCATGTCAATGCGAGTGGCTAGATGAATGAGATAATGCAGGTTAGCAGGAATTTCTCGTGCGGCCAGAACATCTTTAATGTTGCTGGATAGGCCTTTTTTAAAGGTCGCGCAGAGGGCCTCATTATTCCAGGAGAGTTCAGAAGCAAGAGTACGGAATTGTATGGCGTACTCGCCAACGGAAGAATTACCCTGGACCAGGTTCAGCAGGGCAGTCTCAGCAGAAGAGGCTCGGGCAGGTTCCTCAAAGACACTTCGAATTTCCGAGAAGAAGGAGTGTACAGAGGCAGTGACGGGGTCATTGCGGTCCCAGAGCGGTGTGGCCCATGACAGAGCTTTCCCAGAGAGCAGGCTGACTACGAAAGCCACCTTAGACCTTTCAGTAGGAAACTGGTCCGACATCATCTCCAAGTGCAGGGAACATTGTGAAAGAAAGCCACGGCAGAGTCCCCATCAAATTTATCCGGCAAGGATAGTCGTAGGCTGGAAGCGGCCACTCGCTGCGGAGGAGGTGCAGGAGCTGGCGGAGGAGATGATTGCTGAAGCTGTGGTAGTAGCTGCTGTAGCATCACGGTCAGTTGAGACAGCTGGTGGCCTTGTTGCGCTATCTGTTGTGACTGCTGGGCGACCACCGTGGTGAGGTCGGCGACAACTGGCAGAGGAACTTCAGCGGGATCCATGGCCGGATCTACTGTCACGATGCCGGCTGGCAGGAGGTGGATCCTCTGTGCCAGAGAGGGATTGGCGTGGACCGTGCTAGTGGACCGGTTCTAAGTCACTACTGGTATTCACCAGAGCCCGCCGCAAAGCGGGATGGTCTTGCTGCGGCGGTAGTAACCAGGTCGTATCCACTAGCAACGGCTCAACCTCTCTGACTGCTGAAGATAGGCGCGGTACAAGGGAGTAGACAAAAGCAAGGTCGGACATAGCAGAAGGTCGGGGCAGGCAGCAAGGATCGTAGTCAGGGGCAACGGCAGGAGGTCTGGAACACAGGCTTGGAACACACAAGGGAACGCTTTCACTAGGCACAAGGGCAACAAGATCCGGCAAGGAAGGGAAGGGGAAGTGAGGTTAAATAGGGAAGTGCACAGGTGAATCAACTAATTAAGCCAACTGCGCCAATCAGCGGCGCAGTGGCCCTTTAAATCGTAGAGACCCGGCGCGCGCGCGCCCTAAGGAGCGGGGCCGCGCGCGCCGGGACAGGACCGAGGGAGAGCGAGTCAGGTACGGGAGCCGGGGTGCGCATCGCGAGCGGGCGCCACCCGCATCGCGAATCGCATCCCGGCTGGGAGAGGTATCGCAGCGCACCCGGTCAGCAGGTCTGACCGGGGCGCTGCGATTGCGAGGATGTTGCGAGCGCTCCGGGGAGGAGCGGGGACCCGGAGCGCTCGGCGTAACAATCACAACTAGATGTAGGCTATAGTGCCCCTTGACACTCCACAGTGCCAACTTCTGTCAGGTAAATATATGTTGCTTTTAAAAAAAACTTTTGACATGTTGCATAGATATATCGAAAGTTTAGACCGGTATGGGTTTCAGTCCTGAGACCACTTCCGATTCTCTGATATAGCTGGGAGAATCTTGCTGCAGTGCACTTCGCTCCTCACTATAAGTCTATGAAGCCCATCTCCTGCCATCTGTCAGACTGAGTCCTGAGCTGGGGAGTAAAGAACAGTGCTGCCAGTTTTTCCCTGTTATATCTAATGATCAGAGAGCATCTTAGTCCTGATCTAAACTCAGATCAGGTATGCGACATGTCAAAAGTTTATAGAAATGAAAGTAAAGTACATTTTACAGTGCTTTTAGTGGCATTGTTTAGATGTGCAGAATAGGATTGTTATATATGTGTTTTATGTAAACCATTATATCTATGTGTCCATTCATGTGAATTTCTGTGCAGTGTTTCTAACCAGAGTACCTCCCACATATGAACCCCCTCCTTGACAATATCCCACGTATCCCCCTGCACTGGACATGTTGGTCTCTTACAAGTTTAATTACAGCTCTAACTCTCTCTTTGAACATGCTCAGTGTCCCAGATGTTTCTATTTTCGTTCACCACCTGTTCATTTTAACTAAACTCCAAAATCCTACAAAATCCGCAACCCATATTGTGACCCGATGATATGATAACTGTAAATTCATTCCTTGGACTTGGTACAAATTCCTGCTTACTGACTACATCTTTCCCAGAACTGGGCAAGTCTGGACATGTATTTGTGCATGCTGGGACACCACAATGAGAAGGGCTGTCAGGAAGGAAATATGGAGAGAACAACCAATATATAGATGTAGCCAGCAACATCATGAGCCCTGGTGTATTGAGATATTGTACTATACTCCTAAAGTCGAAATCAATTATCCTAACACATTACACAAACATAATTATAATATTACTCCTCAATTACTGCAACTTAGGGCCCTATAAATAATAGTAATAATAATAATAATCATAGGGATAATGATAATCTCTAATGAATTAGGATATCCCAACACAACAGATTGCTATGTAGGGTTTACACGTTCAAAATAACTCTGGAAACATTTGGCAATAATTGGAGAGCACCAACAAGAAGCAGGAGGAACATATAAGCGACCAGAATGCACAAATAACTTAGACCCTTAAAGGGGTAGTCCAGTGGTGAAAAACTTATCCCCTATCCTAAGGATAGGGGATAAGTTTGAGATCGCGGGGGTCCGACCGCTGGGGCCCCCTGCGATCTCTCTGTACGGTGTCCCGGCTCTCCGCCCAGATAGCGGGTGTCGACCCCCGCACGAAGCGGCGGCCGACACGCCCCCTCAATACATCTCTATGGCAGAGCCGGAGATTGCCGAAGGCAGCGCTTCGGCTCTGCCATAGAGTTGTATTGAGGGGGCGTGTCGGCCGCCACTTCGTGCGGAGGTCGACACGCCCCCTTCCCGCAGGCTGTCGGGGCTCCGTACAGGAGATCGCAGGGGGCCCCAGCCATCGGACCCCCCGCGATCTGCAACTTATCCCCTATCCTTAGGATAGGGGATAAGTTGTCAACCACTGAGTCACCACTGGACTACTCCTTTAAAGGAGATCTCTGGTGAAAACTAACTCATCCTCTCCTCACTGAGCCCCAGTGATCACAGGGGGTCAGACCGCTGGGGCCCCCCGAAATCACTGGGGCTCTGTGAGGAGCGTGTGCGGCAGCTGGCACGCATTCCATTCATTTCTATGGGAGCACTAAAAAACCTGAGTACAGTTCTTGGGCATCATCAGCGCTTCTATAGAAATGAATGGAGTGCGTGCCATCTATCAGTAGACAACATGCGCTTCTCAGTGACAATGCCGGGGTCCTGACCTGGAGATCGCGGGGGGCCCCAGCAGTCGGACCCCCCGCGATCAGCTACTTATCCAATGCAAAAACACACTTATCACTAAAAATATATAAAACCCTGTATGGTACTCCATGATACACGTGCCATCACCGGAAATTATGTAGCGGACATTATACTTAACTCAATACTGTGCAATGCATAAACCTGCAATCATTATATTACAGCTACATTTAAAACGGATAAAATACAGCCTTTACATAATGTATAGAAAACAAACAACCAAAAAAATATATACATATTTGACAATAATATTGCACAATGCCTGCAAGCCACACTAAATGCATAGAAATGAAACCCTTAAAGGGGTACTCCGGCCCTAAGATATCTTATCCCCTATCAAAAGGATAGGGGATAAGATGTCTCACCGTGGGGGGTCCCGCCACTGGGGACCCCCGCAATCTTGTATTCGCCACCCACCTGTTTGAGCTGCACGCCGCGGGGCAAGCTCACAAACAGCCGGTTGGCGACCACGGGGCCGGAGGATAATAACGTCACGACTCCACCCCCGTGTGACATCACCCCTGCCCCCGCTATGCAAGTCTATGGGAGGGACCCCCGTGATGAGACATCTTATCCCCTATCCTTTGGATATGGGATAAGATGTCTCAGGGCCGGAGTACCGCTTTAATATGAAATATACCCATTGAAGTTTCAGATACCTCTCCATAACCAACTGCACTGCCACAAAGTAACTTTTTCCACTATCTCTTTTAGGCTAGAATTCCACTGAGGTTTTTTCCCACCAGCAAAAATGCCAGGAAAACTGCCACGGATTTTCCTTGCATTTTGACAGTTTTTCTGGTGTTCTTTTATGGCATTTTTGCAAAAAAAATCCTCAGTGGAATTCCAGCCTTAGATCACCAAGTACCTAACCAGAAAAATCCATATCCCACCTATGACTAGCTAGTACTATATTATCTTGTCTTGGATAGCAAGGGGCATGAATTTCATACAACATTCTAGCTGGCCTAAAACAAATCTGGGGTGTACCCCTCCAATTTGTCCTCCTGGTCTCCAGTCTTTTGGTAATAATATCAGCCTGGTCTGTAAAATCATTTTCTCGAATAGTTCTGTGTTTCTCTGTGGAATGGGGAGGGAGCGAACGGGGAAGACTGTAAAACTGTTAAATGTATATTTAATACTGGATATAAAATAATTGACAGTACACAGTTTTTCTGATTTACTGTATATTTATTGTATCACTATTGCAAATTTCAATAAAGAAAATAATTTATTTAAAAATTTCTACAGGCTCTACAGACACAAAAGTTGATTAAAGGGTATGCCCACTTTCCAATGTTTCAAATGATTACTATTAAATATACTGGGTTATAGTGTGGGTGAACAGTATTAAAAACTGTGGCCACTTACTTTAATTGGTGGAGTAGTTGCAGAGTTATGCCTGTTTTCTTATGTATTGCTATTGCGGTGCTGAGCGCAATGGAGCACCGCAACTGGCTCACCAAGCTCCGCAGCCTCCTCTATATTCACCACTCGTTCCTCCCCTATGATTAATATTTAGATGTCTTTGTTGCACATAGCAACCAGTCAGAGCTCAGCTTTCATTTTACCAGAGCAATGGAGAAATGAAAGCTGAGGTCTGATTGGTAGCTATAGGCACCAAAGAGAATCTTACTATAACACAGCACAAAAAATCATCCCCTTAGTCTGTTCACACAAAAACAAGTTATGGTCCCTAACCTGCCAATGGTGTCTGTGCTCAACAGTACACTCAGTATACCGGAACTCTCCACAAAAGGGAAGCTTTCTCACTCTTTCTTTAGCTCTTAAAGAGTACCGGTCATCAACAAAAACTTTTAATATGTTGTTCATAATCATTAATGAAGACATATTGTAATATATCTTCATAAAAAAATATTAATATTTATACCAGTTTTTTCATTTTATACTTTTAGCCACTAGGGGTCTCTCTTCTATGCCTGGTCTGCAGGCAGCTTCCTATGCTTTTCATAGTAAGTGTACAGCTTTTAGGACTAATTCTGAAAGGGCTCTGGTCCTTCCACAGGAAGTTCAGTACTCTCAGCTCAGGACTCGCTCCCAGCATGGAGCAGCACTGTGAGCTACAAGCCTGCACATGCCTCTCATATAGCAGAGGCCAGTCACCTCCCCCTCCCCCTGCTCTGTGTTCTCCCTGCCCCTCACCACACTTTATCTTATACATTTTATTATCTCACTGCACAGCTGTTGGCTGTCTGGGCATGCTGGGAGTTGTAGTTTTGCAACTGCTGGAGGTACCCTGGTTGGGAAACACTGTTGCAGAGGGAGAGCAGCATACAGGAAGACTGGCAGAAGCAAAGTCCCGGCCAGGCTTCATGTGACATCATGCCTGCCAGGACCCGCCTCCTTCCACCCCTCAGAAAGACAGTGCTCCTGAGCTAATGAAGAGGGATAAAAAAAGGGTATTTCCACAGCGTTTTAAACCTCAATAAACACAGGGATAGGCATAGTTAGAGTAAGGGACAGATGGGGAGGGGGATCAGGGAAAGTTTAGTTGATGACAGGTACTCTTTAAAGGAGTTCTGTACTCCATATATTCCATAGAGATACATTGAGGGAGCATGTCAGCCGCAGCTTCCTGCAGGGGTCAGAACGGCCACTTCCAGGAGACTGCCGGGGACCCCTTCAGAAGATGGCAGGGGGTCCCAGCAATCGGACCCCCGAGATAGGGGATATGTTGTGTTTTACTGCACTACTTCTTTAATGAGTTCTGAGAATTAGGTCTTAAAGAACATAGCTTTAGGACCATGACCATCTAGCATCTGGTGGCATCTGGAATTTGTCTCTCCTTGTTTCTCCTTACAGCCAGTGCCACAGTATGCCCTAAAGCTCCAGTTTCCTTCCATGGGAGCTGCAAAGCAGGACCGTGCAGAAAAGAAGTGATATGCCAACACTGCATTTACCACTTTACCATTGAAGTTAATAGGAGAATGGTTTTGGGCTGTGACACCACATTGTTGAGGAAATCGTGGAAATTGGCCCATTTTCCACATTTGAAACAGCATGTTTTGTGACCACATGACTGTTGTATTCTATAGGCCACTTGCCGCTGACTGATATAACATGAAACTATGTAGACATATGTGTCAAGGAGGCATCCCATGAGTGAGCTGGGCTGGATGATAGGGGAGGAAGAAGAGAGGGCATTGTTCTGTTCTTTCTGCTCTCTCTCTCACTCTCTTTCTCTGCCTCTGTCTTTCTCCTTTCTCTTGTTCTTTATTCTTTCTCTATCTTCCCTCTCTCCTCTCTTCATTCTTCTCTCTTCATTCTACATTCTCTTCTCTCCTCTCTATCTCATCTCTTTCTCTCACAGTTTCATTGCAGTTGCATTTTTCCCTTGGGAAACTGAGGCAAACATAACAAGCCATGTGCCCACATATAACTGTTGTTTTGTACATTACATATTAATTTTCATTGATGAACAAGTGCTAAATGATACTGTATGTGAATATGTGTATGCAGAATGTCGTAGTGTTAATGTAGTCAAGTATATTTCTGGTTTGAGTGAGGTAGAAGATGATAACACTTATAGCACAATGTGGCATCACACCTGGGAAGGAGACAACTGTTTAATTAAAACTCTGAGAAGAGATAAGTCACCTACTGTGTCTGAAATAAAGCTTGTGAATATGTCTCATTACTTTTAGAGAATCCTGAAATTAAGACTTTAGAAAATGTTTGTGCAAAATAGTTTTCTAAGTCTATTCAAGATAATAGTTACTGTTAAATACTGTTAACACTTTGTGATGATGCATTTATAACACTTACTGGAGCATATGTGAAGGTTCAAAAATCTGCAATAATTTAGCTATTGTCCTGCTTTAGTAAAGCATCATGTTTTCTGCACAGTCTTTTACTTATAATGGTTTATCAAGGCCCCTGAGAAAAACAATGGAGAAGATTAAAGGGGTACTCCGCCCCTAGACGTATTATCCCATATCCAAAGGATCTTGGCTGCGGCACCCCAGACATCCGATGCAACTTCGCTCCGTTCCGGATGACTTGCGATGCGGGGTGGAGGCTCGTGACGTCAGTCACACCCTGCTCTTGATGTCACGGCTACGCCCCCTCAATGCAAGTCTATGGGAGGGGGGAGTGACGGCAGTCACGCCCCCTCCCATTGACTTGCATTGAGGGGGCATGGCTATGACGTCACGAGCGGGGCACGGCTGTGATGTCACTAGCCTCCGGCGCTGCACCTGGCGCTCTAAACAAATGCTTGGTGCAGCAGGGAGAACGCAGGGGTCTCCAGCGGAGGGACCCCCGCGATCAGACATGTTATCCCCTTTAACTATTGCAAATGTGCCAGAATTCTGATACAAATGTTGTGCACCACATATAATGTAATGTTTGTTCAGCCAATTGTTGCCTTTTCTGTCTTCCCAATACACATATATGTTTGGCATTGCTAAACATTTATATGTTCTTTATGAGCAGGGGAGGGATGAGCCTCAGCCAGAATGCTCTGGTGCTGGCTTATCCTTTTTAAATAGATCGGCAAAAATCTGACACACTCGACCCTTCTCTCCACCAACATCGTGTGTTAGCAGAGGGTCACATGGCCAGCATACACATTAAATAGTCGTCCAAACACACCAAAGGTGGCAGTTTCTGCTGACTTTAGTGTGTAGGGGTATGGGCGCTTCTTTGAAAAAAAAATGGCTTAAAATGCGAAAGTGTGCACCAAAACTGCATCAGAATTTTGGCTTAAAATTTTGGTGCAAGTTTAGCCATCCAACAGGCCATGTTATGTTAAACAATAGCGTCACCACATTTTTCATCAGTCTCTTTCATGAATCTGGTGCAGTCTTAGAATGTCTAGTCTATATTTACACTTTGGGCCCATACACACTATGAAATATGCAACAGCTTCCCTTTCTTGCCTGATTGATACGCCGTTTCCCCCGCTTAATATAACTATATAATAGGAGATGAAGCTTCCCGCTCCATCTCCACAGCAGCGGTCTCTAGCACGGGTGATGTCCAGACCCAGTGTAATCTCATTCTATAGTGCTGGGACACGCGCTGGAGACGGGTGCTGTGGAGACAAAGTAGGAAGTTTCATCTGCATAGTTATATACAGCGGGGAGAACGGTGCCCTGTTCAGGTATCCATCAGGCACAATGCCCCTAAAAAGCTGATTTACAATTAGGGTTATCTTTAAACTTCTAAATTTATAACCAATAGAAATTTTACAGCAGAAGCTCAGTATTGCCTACAAAGACTGAACCTGAATCTTTGACTCATTCCAATGCATTATGACTGACAGAAACCAAAAACACTAATCAGTCCATGCTTTGATATTAAAGGGGTACTCTGCCCCTAGATATTTTATCCCCTATCCAAAGCATAGGGGATAAAATGTCTGATCGTGGGGGTCCCTCTGCAGCACCTCAGACATCCGGTGCATGGAGCTAACTTTGCTCCGTGCCGGATGACTGGCGATGCGGGTCGGAGGCTCGTAAAGTCACGGGCACGCCCCGCTTGTGATGTCACTGCCATGCCCCCTCAAAGCAAGTCTATTGGAGGGGGCGTGACGGCTGTCACGCCCCCTCCCATAGACTTGCATTGAGGGGGCGTAGCTGTGACATCACGAGCAGGGCGCAGCCATGATGTCATGGGCCTCTTGGCATTTGGCGCTGCACCCAATGCTCTACATGAACACTGGGTGAAGCAAGGAGATCTCGGGGTCCCCAGTGGTGGAACACCCACGATCAGACATCTTATCCCCTATCCTTTGGATAGGGGATAAGATATCTAGGGACGGAGTACCCTTACAATAACAAAAGCAGGCTTATTGGCCATAATCCTTTTGTACTCCGTTGTCCTATGAAGTCAAGTCTTGGGTTTTCATTTTCATAAACATTACTCAAGAAATGCAAGTGTGACAGGTATCATGCATAAGCAAGACACAGTGTGGATCTACGGATATCAGTTTATCTCATCTACAAGGCTACTCCCGCACACTTATTCATCTTCTTCTCTGCTCCTACTTTCTATGCTCCAAAATCCTAATTGTACTGCCCAATTATTGTGCTAAGTACTGCTGAGGGGGAAAGGGTGGGAGAAAACAAGTATTCAGATGCAGACAACATAGAGCAGACATTAAAGGAGCAGAGACTTCTTTCTACTTGTATGCATTTGCATTCCCCTGTTGTCTATCCTCTCTACTCAGAACTACACATTAACTGGACCAATGCTCCTATTGTAGATATAGCAATCCTGGGAAGGCAACCAATCAGCTTCAAGATATTCAACTTCTTCTGAAAATGCTAATTGTCATAGGCATCTGCGCTACTGTATATGTGGCAGCAAAGTAGCGGGATGGCATCTTATACTTGGCAATTGACTACATATTGCTCCCACTTACCAAATCACTCTGGTACATACAGAAAGCAGCAATATATCCTCTGTGAACAGACATGTGGAAACACTGGGATCAAATGACAGAAACCTTTGAACATGTTTATTAAAGCATTTTCTCTATCTTTTTTTTTTGTAGCCTTCATGTGTATACATACACACAACTAAATTCAAAAAGAAAAGAACTTCCTCTGTCGTATACAGCAGCCGATAAGTACTGGAAGGATTGAGATTTTTTAATAGTAAAAGTAATTTTCAAATCTGTTTAACTTTCTGGCACCAGTTGATAAAAAAGAAATTTCTACAGTGGAGTACCCCTTTAAAGGGTACCTCTCATCAAAAAAACTTTTGATACATTATAGATTAATGTATGCAGAATAACTTTCCAATTGCATGTTATTAAAAAAAATGCTTCTTTCTATTTCATTTTCCACTTTGAAGAAATGACCACTAGGGGTCTCCCTACCAGTCCTGGCAGCAAGCATTTCAGACTCATGCTGGAGTCCTAAACACTACGAGCTGCCAGTCTGCTTTGTTCACAAAGGAGAACACTGAGAGCTGCCAGCCTGCTTTGTTCACAGCCTGTTTGGCTGTGAACAAAGCAGGCTGGCAGCTCTGAGTGTTTAGGACTCCAGCATGAGTCAGAAATGCTTGCTGACAGGACTGATTGGGAAAAATACAATAGAAAGAAGCATATTTTTCATTAACATGCTATTGGAAAGTTATTCAACATTCATTAATCTAAAATATATCAAAAGTTTATTTGATGAGAGGTACCCTTTAAGGCCCTTTTAAATGGAAAAACTGCTGTCTCAAAGATCTCAAAGATCGCCACTTGTTAAACAAGACTTTACACAGCTTGACTACCTTGTAGGCAGGGCTGCCAGAAGAAGCGCTGGATTGTTCATGGGGCCCTCCATTTTCTCCATTGTCGAGTGCACATCCCCGGCTTACACAGGGCAATGTGCAGCCGACTAATGGTGATTTTTTTTTATTCTTCTAAGTTAATGTGATCAGCCAATGGCCGAGCTTTACTTGATTGTCGGTCAATCACTGGGCCTATTGGACAGGGCAATATCAGTCTGTTCAGCCATTAAAGGGGTACTCCGGTGCTTAGACATCTTATCCCCTATCCAAAGGATAGGGGATAAGATGCCTGATCGCGGGAGTCCCACCGCTGGGGACCCCCGTGATCTTGCACACGGCACCCCGTTTGTAATCAGTATCCCTTTGGATAGGGGATAAGATGTCTAAGCACCGGAGAACCCCTTTAATCACCCTCTAATAGGACCCTTACTCTTCAGCATGCAGGGAAATACAGGGGTAGGAAAACATCCTGGAGTAGATGTCAGCAACGCATGATGGAAACTGTCGGCTGCTACCCATATCAGCTACTGCTGGTACCCTGCCCACTTCTGCAGCACTGAGATGGCACCTATAGGAAGCTGAAATTGCTCAGGCTTATGTTGCATGATTAGTGTTAAAATGTTGCTATAACCCTTAAACCTTCTTTCAAGTTTTTCATCTAAACTCTGAATACCCTTTTAACCTCTTGAGGATGTACAATGCTCCTGCCTGGGCTTTAACAACAAGTGCGGTGCATACAGTATATTGCAGTGGTCTTCAACCTGCGGACCTCCAGATGTTGCAAAATTACAAGTCTCAGCATGCCCGGACAGCCAAGTGGTCTTCAACCTGCGGACCTCCAGATGTTGCAAAATTACAAGTCTCAGCATGCCCGGACAGCCAAGTGGTCTTCAACCTGCGGACCTCCAGATGTTGCAAAACTACAACTCCCAGCATGCCCGGACAGCCGTTGGCTGTCCGGGCATGCTGGGAGTTGTAGTTTTGCAACATCTGGAGGTCCGCAGGTTGAAGACCACTGGTATATTGCATGCTTTTGCTGCTATACTATGAAGCACTATGAGCTCTCTTTATAGTCAGTGAGTGATGGCTGCCATTAGCCACCACTAATGCCACTTACTTTATCAATCTAAGGCGAGGGTTCACTTTTGGCTATTATCTTGAGAATTGCATAGAAGGGAGTCCATGAGATGAAAAGAACATTAACATCGAAAAAAGTACAAACATTTCTGAGCTAAAAGCTATTTTTATTCATCTCTCAGTGTTGCGTTGCAGGATCCTTCATTTATGTGAGTATAGGATTTACATACATGTATACATTTACATACAAGAGACCATTATAAGTACAAAATGCTTAATGTGCTAGGCCACACTGCTTATTGATGAAGTTGAAACACAACATAACAAGGCAGCTGTCATTGTCTAATGGCCTCAGATCACTTCCTCTGCTATTGCCCTTAAAGGGGAACTCCGGTGGAAACAAGTAGAAAACAAATGTTTTTTTTCTTTTCTGTCTGACAACAGTGCTCCCTGCTGACACCTCTGTCCGTGTCAGGAACTGTCCAAATTTGAATCCTATCCCCATACCGTGCTTCTCCGAAAATAAGACCGGGTCTTATATTAATTTTAGTCACAAAAAACACACTAGGGCTTATTTTCAGGGTAGGGCTTTGTACATTGAACAACATGGCGGTTCCACAGTATTTAACGGTATTTACACCCCCCCATTATCATCATGTGATGGGCGCAGCTCTGCCCCCCAATGCCCCCGCCGGTTTATCAGCCCAACACTGTACCCCACAACGGGGGACTAATCGTATGTCACCCGCGAGCGCAGCTTCTCTCCCCTCCTGCCAAATAATTATCAGCCGCTGCGCTATACTTTGTATTCCTGTGCCCGGGCTGCAAATATTAAAAAACAAACTTTAACTTACCTACGTCCTCCGTTCCCCCGTTGCTAAGGAACCGGCCTCACTGTCCTTTGCTGTTCTTGCTGCGGTCCTGGGGATGGGAACTTCACAGAGCCTTCAGCCTATCACCGCCTGCAGCGATGTCCCGCCTCGGCCGATGATAGGCTGAGCCCACTGTGCTGTAAGAAGCCGACAGTGGGCTCAGCCTATCATTGGCAGAGGCGGGACAAGCGGCCGGTGATAAGCTGAAGGCTCTGTAATGTTCCCATCCCCAGGACCGCAGCGAGAACAACGGAGGACAGTGAGGCCGGTTCCTTAGCAACGGGGGAACAGAGGACAAAGGTAAGTTAAAGTTTGTTTTTTAATATTTGCAGCCCGGGCATTGTCTAGGTCAGTGGTCTTCAACCTGCGGACCTCCAAATGTTGCAAACATTTGCAACATCTGGAGGTCCGCAGGTTGGAGACCACTGGTCTAGGTCTTATTTTCGTGGTAGGGCTTATATTGCAGCCCACCCTGATAATCCAGCTAGGGCTTATTTTCGGGGTAGGGTGTATTTTCGCGGAAACATGGTAGCAAACCTCTCCTGCCACGGACAGTTCCTGACAAGGACAGAGGTGTCAGTAGAGAGGACTGTTGTCAGACAGAAAATAACTTCATAAATTTCTCTGTAGTATATCTGTAGTATACAGCAGCTGATAAGTACTGGAAGAGTTACGATTTTTAAATAGAAGTGATTCACAAATCTGTTTAACTTTCTTGCACCAGTTGATTTGAAAAAAAAAAAAAATGCCACCGGAGTTCCCCTTTAAGACTTGAGCGCACAGGACACAAGATAGCTCATGGGGACCTTATTGACTTGTGTAGTCATTTCATGCTGTCTGAATCATGAGTTATTGTGGTGGTCCCTGGTGGCTACTTCCCACTTCACGAGCTGTGAATAATAGATCTTTTTCTAATGAAGGCTGGTGGGGGAGAGAATGTGCTGAGGACCACTCTGATGACTTGTGGCTCAGGCAGCATGAAAGTAATAACAGGTTCCCTATAAAACTTTTATCCTTGGTGCATTAATGTTTCCTTCTGCTAAGTAAAAAGAAAAAAATAACTTATGGGCCCAATGTGATCAATGTGATGATATTTAGGTTAATATACTGAAAGTCAGAACACACAAATTGGAGAATTGCTTTCCACAGAATATCACGGGATGTAAAGATTATGCTGCCAAATTTTATGCAAAAGCAATACGTGAAAAAGAAAGGAATTCCTTCCAAAAATACATTGTATGACATACAGAATCATTGTAATTAATAATATATATATATAATATAATATAAATACATAACAATACAAATATTTTAAAACGTCTCATTGCACAAGTGTGATGATCTACTGTCATGATGTCTGTACTGTATATTGATGACATTTTGTGGAAGGGAAAGCTGACAGTCTCCATCTCATTTGGACAAAAGGATCTCTCTGAATCAGATGTTTCAGGCGTATAGAGGTTCTGATGTTTCCATGGAGACAGAGCTTTAAGATGCAGGGGGATAATGGACTTTTCTTTTTTGACATGTGCAAAGTGACCCCATTGAACAATACAAAAGATTAGTGTGTGCAGGTTGCTAAGGAAGAAATAGAAACGTCCTCATGTCACCGAAGTGTTGCACCGGCATCTTCTACATCTCGTTCTTCATCATATTTATACCAGACACTTGTATTTCAGAGGTACATTCATCCCATAGAGGTGATTGCAGACCTAGATTACGGCCCCAGGATTCCTCTTTGCATAATTAATCATGAACTAAGCCATAGAAAGTGATTAGGAATGATTACCGTGATCAGTGACACAAGGCATGTGTGGCATCCACAAAAGTAGTGCCAATTCAGAAATCGGGTCTTGTTGAGATTCAATTGGGAAGGGGGGGGGGGATACAGGCAGACCACACACTTAGGGGGTTATACAGGCAGACCACACACTGGGGGGGTTGGGTCCTGAAAATTTTCTCAACAGAAATGAATGTATTCTGAGAGTAAAGCATTCTAAAGTTTCTAGACATGTTCAGGTCAGGGCCAGGTTGTTTCCATTAAGATGCACAAAAACTTCATTTAGTAACTTCATGTGTAAAGGAATAATTTAAAAACATATACACAATGCCATAAAGAGGACCTGTGACAAACCCAAAAAGTGAAATTGCTTAGGGTGCCCTGATCATACACCTTTTTACAGTTTCTTGATACACCCTTCTGTTCCTGAGATATTTGGGTTTATAGTTTGTTAGCGTGTTGAGCGGCATAGGCCATATTCGAATTCGCCATATTTCGCGAATATATGGACATATATTCGTCATATATTCGCTAAATTCGCATATTCGTAATATTTGCGTTTTATTTTTGCATGTGCGAAAATTTGCATATGTGAACATTTGCATATGCAAAAACTAGCATATGCAAAAATTTGCATAAGCGAAAATTCATACGCCAGTCTCACACAGTAGTATTAGAGCCTTCTTTACACCACACAAGCTGGAAGCAGAGAGGGGTGATCACTGTGAAAAAATAAATAAATAGCGAATATTCGTAATTGCGAATATATAGTGCTATATTCGCGAATATTCGCAAATTCGCGAATATGCGATATTCGCGAATATGCGATATTCGCGAATAAAATTTGCATTGCAAATATTCGCGAGCAACACTTTAGTTTGTCTGACAATTCAGGGAACCAGACAGATGGGTGTGAACTTCATTTTATTAACCCCTTAAGGACCCAGTGCGTATGGGTATGCCCTGGCTCCCTGGAATTTAAGGACCCAGGGCGTACCTGTATGCCCGTGGGAATTTTGGTCCCCACCGTGTGGCACCCCGTGCAAACCCCGCAGCACCCCGTTCAAAACCTCATGTCAGCCAATTCAGGCCAGCGATTCTGGGTGATTCGGGTCTCTGGTGAACCGGTGACCCAGAAAAAATTCAAGCCCCATTCACCCTTACTCAGCGGGAGGGTGGTGGCATGGGTGCCACCGCAGGATCACGTGATTGATCAGTCGGAACGACCGACCAATCACTGTCCTGCTGGGCGGTAATCGGGTCGGTGATCGAGGCGGAGATCGGGGTCGGTGGGGGTCTCTTACCTCTCCCTGGTCCGATGGGGGTCCCCTCAGGAGCGGTGGCGGCGGTCCCGGCGGCAGGATACAGCAGGAGGTGAGGCCTGTTCACCTCCTGCTGTTGCTTAGCAACAACTCTCAGCATGCACAGCCAAAGGGCATGCTGGGAGTTGTAGTTTTGCAACAGCTGGAGTTCCAACTACAACTTTCAGTATGCCCTTTGGTAGTCTGTTCATGCTGAGGGTTGTTGTTATGCAACAGCTGGAGGCACATTTTTTCTATGAAAAAGTGTGCATCCAGCTGTTGCATAACTACAACTCCCAGCATGCACAGACTACTAAAGGGCATGCTGGGAGTTGCAGCAGTGTGCCTCCAGCTGTTGCAAAACTACAACTCTCAGCATGCCCTTCAACTGTCAATGCATGCTGAGAGTGAAACAGAGTTTGTGTCCTAACTCAGTGTGTACAGGGTACATTCACACGGGCGGGGGTTTACAGCGAGTTTTCTGCTGCAAGTTTGAGATGCGGCAAATTTTCCGCCGCAACTCAAACTCCCAGCTCAAACTCACTGTAAACCTGCCCGTGTGAACGTACCCTAAAAACACTACACTACACAAAATAAAAAGTAAAACACTACATTTACACATTCCCCTACACAGTCCCCTCATCCAACCCCCCCCCCCCCCCCCCCCAATAAAAGAAAAAAAGTCTTATACGGCACTGTTTCCAAAACGGAGCCTCCTGCTGATGAAAAACAACAACTCCCAGTAGTGCCGGACAGCCTCTGACTGTCCAGGCATGCTGGGAGTTTTGCAACAGCTGGAGACACCCTGTTTGGGAAACACTGCTGTAGGGTATTTTGGTGGCGGATGCAAATCCCCAAAATAGGCCTCAAATGCGCATGGCGCTCTCTCGCTTTGGAGCCCTGTCGTATTTCAAGGAAATAGTTTAGGGTCACATATGGGGTATTTCCGTACTCTGGAGAAATTGCGTTACAAATTTTGGAGGGCTTTTTCTCCTTTTACCTCTTATGAAAAGGTAAAGTTGGGGTCTACACCAGCAAGTTAGTGTAAAAAATGTTTATACTTTTAATTTTCATAAGCGGTAAAAGGAAAAAAAATACCCCTAAAATTTTGTAACGCAATTTCTCCTCAGTACGGAAATACCCCAAATGTGGGTGTAAAGTGATCTGCGCGCACACAACAAGGCTCAGAAGTGAGAGCGCACTATGTACATTTGAAGCCTAAATTGGTGATATGCACAGGGGTGGCTGATTTTACAGCAGTTCTGACATAAACGCAAAACAATAAAAACCCACATGTGACCCCATTTTGGAAACTACACCCCTCACGGAATGTAACAAGGGGTATAGTGAGCCTTAACACCCCACAGGTTAAAGTTGGTTAAAGTTGTATGTGAAAATTGGAAAAAAAAATTTTTCACTAAAATGCTGGTTACCCAAAATTTTTCCTTTTCACAAGGGGGAATAGGAAAAAAGCCACCCAAAATTTGTAACCCCATTTATTCTGAGCATGGGAACACCCCATATGTGGACGTAAAGTGCTCTGTGGGAGAACTACAATGCTCAGAAGAGAAGGAGCGCCCTTGGGATTTTGGAGAGAGAATGTGGCTAAAATTAAAGACCATGTGTGTTTACAAAGCCCCCCATGGTGCAAGAACAGTGGACCCCCCCACATGTGACCCCATTTTGGAAACTACATTCCTCACAGAATGTAATAAGGGGTGCAGTGAGCATTTATGCCCCACAGGTGTCTGACAGATTTTTGGAACAGTGGTCCGTGAAAATGAAAAATTTTATTTTTCATTTGCACAGCCCACTGTTACAAAGATCTGTCGAACGCCAATGGGGTATGAATGCTCACTGCACCCTTTATTAAATTCTGTTAGAACATGCGAATGTAAAAAATGAAGATTTTGAATTTTCTCATTCAATTGCTGCTATTCCTGTAAAACATCTAAAGGGTTAACACACTTTTTGAAAATCTTTTTATATATATATATATATATATATATATATATATATATATATATATATATTTATTTATTTATTTTATTGGAATTTTTAAGTGAATAAACAATAATACAAAAATGTAAACAAATACAATAATTCCCTGCTGGGAATACAGAATACTATGGAATACTTTGAGGGGTGCAGTTTTTATAATGGGGTCATTTATGGGATATTTCGAATATGACGGCCCTTCAAATCCACTTCAAACCTGAACTGGTCCCTGAAAAATTTCGATTTTGAAAATTTTGTGAAAAATTTGAAAATTTATGCTGAACTTTGAAGCCCTCTGATGTCTTCCAAAAGTAAAAACATGTCAACTTTATGATGCAAACATAAAGTAGACATTGTATATGTGAATCAATATAGAATTTATTTGGAATGTCTATTTTCCTTATAAGCAGAGAGCTTCAAGGTTAAAAAAAATGCAAAATTCTAAACTTTTTCATCAAATTTTAGCATTTTTCAAAAAAAAATTTTATGAAGTATCAACAAAATGTTACCACTAACATAAAGTAGAATATGTCACGAAAAAACAGTCTCGGAATCAGAATGAAAAGTATAAGCATCCTAGAGTTATTAATGCATAAAATGACAGTGGTCAGAATTGCAAAACATATATTGATTCACATATACAATGTCTACTTTATGTTTGCATCATAAAGTTGACATGTTTTTACTTTTTGAAGACATCAGAGGGCTTCAAAGTTCAGCAGCAATTTACTAATTTTTCAAAAAATTTTCAAAATCGAAGTTTTTCAGGGACCAGTTCAGTTTTGAAGTGGATTTGAAGGGCCTTCATATTAGAAATACCCCATAAATTACCCCATTATAAAAACTGCACCCCTCAAAGTATTCAAAATGACATTCAAAAGGTTTGTTAACCCTTTAGGTGTTTCACGGGAATAGCAGCAAATTGAAGGGGAATTTTTTTTTTACACTGGCATGTTCTTGTAGACACAGTTTTTGAATTTTTAAAAGGAGTAAAAAGAGAGAAATTTTCCTAAAATGTGTAACCCAATTTCTCTCGAGTAAGGAAATATCTCATATGTGTATGTCAAGTGTTCGGCGGGTGCAGCAGAGGGCTCAGAAGGGAAGGAGCAACAGTGGGATTTTGGAGAGTGTGTACTTCTGAAATGTTTTTTTGGGGGAAGCCCCTATGGTGCCAGAACAGCAAAAAAAATAAAAAATAAAACAAGGCATACTATTTTGGAAACTACACCCCTCAAGGAATGTAACATGAGGTACAGTGAGCCTTAACACCCCACAGGTGTTTGACGACTTTTCGTTAAAGTTGGATGTGTAAATGATTTTTCTTTTTTTTTCTAAAATGCTGGTTTTCCCCCAAATTTTAAACTGTTACAAGGGGTAATAGGAGAAAATGCGCCCCAAAATTTGGAACTCCATCTTTTCTGAGTATGGAAATACCCCATGTGTGGACGTCAAGTGCTCTACTGGCGCAATACAATACTCAGAAGAGAAGGAGACACATTTGGCTTTTGGAAAGCAAATTTTTCTGAAATGGTTTTTGGGGGGAATGTCCCATTTAGGAAGCCCCTATGGTGCCAGAACAGCAAAAAAAAAAAAAAAAAAAACACATGGCATGCTATTTTGGAAACTACACCCCTCAAGGAACGTAACAAGGTGTACAGTGAGCCTTAACACCCCACAGGTGTTTGACGGCTTTTTGTTAAAGTTGGATGTGTAAATTACATTTTTTTTTTCATTTTTATTGGGGACAGTGTAAGGGGGTGTATATGTAATGTTTTACTCTTTATTATGTGTAAGTGTAGTGTAGTGTTTTTAGGGTACATTCGCACTGGCAGGTTTACAGTGAGTTTCCCGCTAGGAATTTGCGCTGCGACAAAAAATTTGACGCAGCTCAGACTTCAAGCAGGAAACTTACTGTAAACCCGCCCGTGTGCATACCCTGTACATTCACATGGAGGGGCAAACCTCCAGCTGTTTCAAAACTGCAACTCCCAGCATGTACTGACAGACTGTGCATGCTGGGAGTTGTATTTTTGCAACAACTGGAGGCACACTGGTTGGAAAACCTTCAGTTAGGTTCTATGACCTAACCAGTGTGCCTCCAGCTGTTGCAAAACTACAACTCCCAGCATGTACTGATCGCCGATGGGCATGCTGGGAGATGTAGTTATACAACAGCTGGAGGTACGCAACTACAACTCCCAGCATGCCGAGACAGCTGTTTTCTGTTTGGGCATGCTGGGATTTGCAGTTTTGCAACATCTGGAGGGACACAGTTTTGAGACCACTGCACAGTGATCTTTAAACTGTAGCCCTCCAGCTGTTGCAAAACTGCAAATCCTAGCATGCCCACACAGCAAACAGCTGCCTGGGCATGCTGAGAGTTGTAGTTTTGCAACATCTGCAGGGCTAAAGTTTAGAGACCACTGTATAGTGGTCTCAAACTGTAGCTCTCCAGATGTTGCTAGGCAACTCACCGGCTTTTGTAGGATTCAGGGAGCCGCATCGCCGTCCTCTTCTGCCGCCGTTCCTCGACGGTTTTCCCACTCTGCCCAGCCTACTGTGGATGGGCAGAACGGGGAAACCGAAAGATAACCCCCCGCACCCCGATCTGCTATTGGTTGTCGCTTCTAGATGACCAATAGAAGGGATCACTCCTATCCCTTCAGGGGGATCGTGGGTGTCTTGGACAATCCCAATCCCCCTTATTTTCCAGTTCACCGGAGACCCTTATGACCCGGAATTGCCGCAAATCTGCAGTGTGAATTCACCGATCACCGGCATTTGCGCGGGGTGCCTGCTGACCGGCAAGGACTGACATTCCCCCATACGTACATGTATGTCATGGGTCCTTAAATATCAGGGTCTCATGTCGTACTGGTACATCATGGGTCCTTAACAGGTGGGATTATACAGTCAAGGGGTGTGTATTAGGCAGACTTTCTCCTCCGTGTACAACATATACACCCCCTGACTGTATTATCCCACCCATCAACCATATTCACTCACATTATAAAAATTAAATAGTACTTGTCATATCTCAGAAAAAAACTAAATGTTATATGATATTCAAAACCTAATCCTGATCAAGTACATGTAACTTCTATTTGTCTAGCATCTATATTTCTCTCACAAATACCTTCTTCCTGTTGCTCACTTAGATTGTCACTATTTGCTTTGGAGGGGTGTGCCCTCACTCTGCATGACCCATCTTCCTCCCTGAATCTGCTGTTCTGTGCTGAGTCTCTCTGTCAAATCACTGCAGGTTGCTCTGTAACCCCATCCTCTCGGTTTTCATGCTGCAGTCTGATAGGACAGGAGTAAGCCCAGAGGAGTGCTAGTTCCACCCTCACTTACTGGACTTTGTCCCTGCCTGTGCTTTAGCTTGGACAAAGATGCAGCCAGACAGGATTATGTTCTGGATGGTATGGTATTTTTGGATGGTATGGTATTTTTTTTATAAGCCATAATTTCTATTAAAAGGAAACACAATTTTCTAATAAAGTATATTAGAACGGATAATGTTTTTCCAAGATGTACAACATCCAATTTTTTTTAAAATCTGACAGTGCCCATTTAAGTTCACACCCCTTGGACTGATTTCCTGAATAGTCACACAAACTGTAAGCCCAAACATCTCAGGAAAGGAAGGGTGTATCAAGAAACTGAAATAAGGTGTGTGATCAGGGCACCTAAGCTATTTAATAACAGTAACATCTAATTTTTTGGGTTTGGCCACAGGTCGTCTTTAAATTAAAAATTATAAAAACCATCACAATAAAGATGCTACATATTTCATACAATTCATTATTGCTTATTCATAGCTAATGAAAGAATCAAAACTCATGTGTCCTTTAAACTTAGAATCTTGGCAAAACTTCATGAGCTCCAGCAGGGATTCCAACAGGAAAGGGACTTGCAAATAGTGTTTATAAGCATCAGAACTTCAAAGACTACAAAAATCTCGCCAGTTGTTTCGCTGGTAATGAGGATACCCCCTAGAGGCCTGAGCTCCTACATGGGATATCTGGAATGCATGATAAGGGCAGACTTATAACTCTTATCTTACCAATAAATGGCTCATTTAACCTTGAAAAAAGTCTACCCATAATACACCAGGACCTGAATAGTACTGTAAGATTTACTTCAACTGCAGACTGCATGCATGATGCTTAGTAATAGCTATTTATGCTGAGAATCAGTAAATCTAAAGTTATCAAATAGAACAACAAAAAGAAATGTAGGTGCACTCACCGCAAAGTTGAGATTGTCACATCTGGGTGTCCGGTGTCGGGTAGCCGGGTCACGGCATGCGGCGCTGGTTATTTGTGGCCCTCAGAGGCTACGCCGGCCGGCTGGGGAATCTGGAGGCTGATGCAGGAAAACCTGCTGTATTCTCCAGAGGAAGTTGTGTAGTTATTTCCAGTCTGACCATATTGCTCTCTGCTGCCACCTCTGTCTCTGTCAGGAACTGTCTGGAGCAAGATAGGTTTGCTATTGAGATTTACTCATGTTCTGGACAGTCATCTAGTATACCCCTTTAACCTGTCTAGAACACAGGGCGTACAGGTACGCCCTGGCGTCCTGGGACTTGAGGACCTCAGCTCTGCCAGCCTACCGAGCTCAGTCAGCGGACAGAGCTGAGAGAAGGTGCCAGGAACCCCCCTCTGTGAATATCTGTGCCCCTAAGGGCGGAGAAAGGGGACTTCTGCCACCCTTAGTGCAGGGAAAGATAGAGTGAAGGAAAGGTAGGTGAAGTGTGTGAAGTGTTAAAAAAAAGTTAAATAAAGTAAAAAAAAAAAAAAATCCCCACCCCCCTGACCCCCTAATTGGTCCCCAAGGGTCCACTACCGATTTATTAGCATGACCCAGGCCCTATTAGAGCTTTAGGGCACTGTGATTTGGCACCCTTTTTTTATTGGCTGCAGCATTTTATTTCTTTATTTATTTTAACATAACTGTGTGTGACTTATAATCATACACCATTATATAGTTTGCACCCAAGCACACACACACACTTGGTGGAGCAAACAAACTTGTACACCCAACAGTTTATTGCCCACCACCTAGATTAGTTTTTGGCTAGGCCCAATGGATGGCATGCCGCCAATGCAGCCGAAATGAGGAAGTTTAGGGGCCTCGTGCTGCATATGGGCCTAGTCAAAAAAACCAGTGTCAGGCAGTACTGGAGTGGGGACGTCCTCTAACAGACCCCACTCTACAGTATGGTCATGACATAGGAGGCCATATGGAAATGCCTGCATTACTCTGATAATGAAGCATGACCCCCCCCCCCCCCACCCCACCCCCAAAGTGATCCTGCCTATGACTCTGGCTTTACAAAGTGAGGCTGGTCATAGATCACTTTGGTGCCAAATTTTTGGAGGCCAACGTACCCCTAAGGGAGCTCTATGCAGATGAGTCTCTTATCAGTTTTAAGGGGAGACTCATCATCCGCCAGAATATTCCCTTAAAGCGGGCGCGTTATGGTGTGAAACTCTACAAACTTTGAGAGAGTACCTCCCGGTACACTTGCAAGTTTAGAGTATATGAGGGGCGAGATTCCCATATTGAACCCCCGGAATGTTCCCCCACTCTGGGTGTTAGCAGGAAACTCTTTTGGGACCTTGTGCACCCATTGCTGGATAAGGGTTACCACGTGTTCACATCCCTTGCCGCCAGATCCACGTCCGCTTGTGGGACCGTGCGGAAGAACCAGAGAGGCCACCCTCTAAATTTGATCCAGACACCTATGCCCAAGGGTGAGTCCCGTGCCCTTAACCATGAAAACCTGTTGCTGGTCAGGTATAAGGATAAGAGGGATGTCCTTATGCTGACCACAATTCATGGTAAAGGCAGCTCAATGTGCGAGGTACCACAACAACGGTCCTCAAGCCTGATTGTATTCTGGGCTACAATCAGTATGTGGGGGAGTTGATTTCTCTGAAATATATATATATATATATATATATATATATATATATGTATATATATATTGTGGTAAAGTGTATGGAAAAGTGCTGAATGGTGTCTATTTTTCCCCTGGTTTTCTCAATCAGGCACGATCCATGCCGGGTTAAGTCCAGTCCACATTCCCTGGTCCGTTACGAGTTTTTCCTTCCTCTCTGATCTGGTCCAGCTGAAGTTACCTGGACTAATTGAAAGCCATATATAAAGACTTGCTGGGACTTTTATTAGGGAGAGGAGAGACTGGGAGATGCAGCCTGACTGGAGCTGCTCCCAAAACCCACAGGTGTGAACTGTGTTATGCTTTGGACTTGCTTTACTTTATGTAAATTATAGAGTCTGTCATCCCCTAAGCACTCTGCAGTATCACCGGACCCAATATTTCCCCTAAATCCGGACAGATCTGCACATCACTCCCTAAATTCAGAGACTATAAGTTTAATGCAAGGTCCACAACTTCTGCTAGTCGCTAAGCAACCTAAGAACTGTTATATGAGACTGTTACTACGCCTTGGATATTGCAAGCACTGCAGTAAAGTTATTCAAGTTCAAGTTAAATCTGCTTGTGGACCTTCAGTCATTTCATTGCACCTATCGCTTCTGGGAAGGGCGGCGTTAGACCGGAACATAGATTCAGCATACCAGCCCTCACCCTGGTGTCACGAGTGACAGGGTTAATATTAACCCCTCATATATCAACACCATACCATGCCTACCATACACCCCCCCAAGAGCTACCACATATATATATACCTCAAGCCATACAACGCCATGTGGAAAACCCGGGTATGGTACAAAAAAGTTGCCATCTACTTGGTACAGGTTGCCATGTACAACTCTTTTGTACTGTCCCAGTACGCTGGCAACATGGATATTCTTCCAGTTCTAAGAAAAAGTCCTAACGGTCCTGATCTTCGGTGACCGCGAAAGAGCAGGCCGGAGTCCCCAAGAAACTGGAAATATAGGTGCCAGGATCGTCCCAGGCCAGCACTTTCCAGGTGAGGTCCCCCACACTGGAAAGAAGGGACGATCCCAGAAAAAAATGCAGAGCGTGTCACAGGGGGGGATTTGGAAGGACACCGCCACTCAATGGGACACTTGCCCCGATCATCTGGGCCTCTGCACTAAGGATTGCTTCAGGGAGTATCACACTTCCATGGAGTACTACATTTTCCCTATTCATTTTAATTTCCCATAATTTGACCCCAATGTACCCCAAGTCTAGAGTACATTCCAAATTTTTAACCCTGTAAACCACTAAATTGCCCAAAAAACACTTTCAGAAAATAAAAAAAATTTAAGAAAAACTTTATAAGACCTCTGGGGGTATTTTTTTTAAAAATGGGTCATGGGTTAACATGTCAACTTTATGATGCAAATATAAAGGAGACATATTGTATATGTGAATCAATATATTATTTATTTGGAATGTCTATTTTCCTTAGAAAGTTAGAAAAAGGCAAAATTTTCACATTTTTTTCATGAAATTTTTACATTTTTCACCAAGAAATGATGCAAGTATGGACGAAAATTTAACACTAACATAAAGTAGAATATGTCACGAAAAAATAATCTCGGAATCAGAATGATTAGGAAAAGCATCCCAGAGTTATTAATGCTTGAAGTTCAGGGGTGTGGAAATTTTATAAAAAAAACTACTTGTCCACGGGACTAAAATGGAGCAAAATCTACTTGTCCCTCATGACGATCCACTTGTCCGGCCAATTTTCGCTTTTACACTCTCGTTTTTTCCTCCTCGCCCTATAATAGTCATAAATACCTACTATAATGATACCTTTAAATTTTTCAATAACATATTCTCCGAACCAAAAAAAAAAAATAATATATATATATATATATATATATATATATATATTAAGGGAAGTGAAATTGAAATAGTAAAAGATAATTTAGCAGATTTGGTGGTTTTCATTTCTGCGCCATTTTCCTTGTGGTTGAGGTAACATGTTAGTTTTATACTTTAGGCGCCTGATTACAGCAATACCAGATTTGTATCGTTTACGTCATGTTTTACTAATTCTGAACTTTTTCTAATTTTTTTAATTGCCATTTTTTAACCCCTGTAGCTTTATTTTTTTTTCGCATATCAGGCTGTATGAGGGCTATCGGTACCATCTTGGCATTGATCTGACTTTTTAATCGCTTTTTAACTTTTTTTTCTGGGATATTATAAAAATTGCAAATCTGTGGTTTGGTATTTTTTTACATTTACTGTACGGGATACATAATGTTATATTTTCATAGGTTGTACAATTACGCACGAAGCGATAACGAATATGTTTATTTTTATTATGTTTGCATGTTTTTATATAGGAAAAGGGGGTGATTTGAACTTTTAACATGGAAGGGGTTAATGCAGCGGTCTTCAAACTGTGGCCCTCCAGATGTTGCAAAACAACAACTCCCAGCATGCCCGGACAGCCAACGGCTGGAGGGGCACAGTTTGAAGACCACTAGGTTAATGTGTGTCTTTCAAACTTTTATTAAAACTTTTTTATTTTATTTTATTTATTTATTTTTTTACACTTTATTACACCTATAGGAGGAATCATTCGATTCCTCAGACAGATGAATAGATTCTATTGAACTCTATTAATCTGTGTGCTCTGTGATCCATTGATAGAGCCTGGTCCAGCCAGGCTCTATCAATGACAGAGCGGGACAGGAGGAAGCAGAGGTAAGTCCTCCGGCTACCTCCATAGTGGATCGCCCTCCTGAGATCGCGCTGCGGGGGAGGGGGGCGATCCACCCCACTAGCCCACCAGGGAGCATTCACATCTCCCTTTAGACGCCGCTGTCAGCTTTGACAGCGGCAATCTAAAGGGTTAATAGCCAGCCGCGGCGATCGCCGCATGCTGGCTATTAGCGGCAGCCCCCGGCTACTGAGAACAGCCGGGGGCTGCAGAGTATGGAGCGGGCAGGAATCCCGAGCCCGCTCCGTACACACTGCAGAGCGCCACATGCATCTCCCCGTGCAGACGTGCGGGGAGCGAAGGCAGAGGACGCAGGTCTGCACGGGGAGAAATAAGCCACGCCCCCTCATCTCCCCCCGCACGTCTGCAGAGCAGGGGAGAGAAGACACATACACAGCTTCTCATCTCCCCTGCTCTGCTTCCGAGGACACAGGCTGCAGAGTATGGAGCGGGCAGGAGTCGGGATCCCGCTCCATACAGACTGCAGATCCGCCGCACTTGTCGGGTCCGGCCCTGCTTGCCCGAAGCCGGGCTAAGGGCTGGACAAATTCACCTGCCCGGCGCCCAAAACTGCTAGTCCCGGGCGTCGGGCGATAGAAATTCCACATCCCTGAAGTTACAGTGGTCAGATGTGCAAAAAATGCTCTGGCCCTTAAGGTCATAATGGGCTGTGTGCTTAAGGGGTTAAATATGTGCAGTAATTTGAACACATTTTGCAGAAATCAATAATGCAAGTAAATGTAAGTTACTTTGTGCTTTTTGAAAAAAAAAATGCTTGTTTCTTCTCTTGTCAGGCTCATTTTCTGCCCCCCAGCTTTCTGGAAAAAAGCTCAATCATGCATTCACTTCACAAGACAGACTTGCAACTACTGGAGGATCAGACTACATGCTGCCCATGCAAGTCTATGAAGAGGGGAGGGGTAAGGAAGCAGATGGTAAAAGGAGTAATTATTTCCCTCAGTGCTTGTTTCACAGCTTAGACATCTCAACTCTACTCTGAAGTATCCTCTATGCTGCTGCAAATACAAAACCATAGAGGACCAAGATCCCCTCTTATTTGTATGTACAGTGTATAGGAGATACATCATTCACTAGCTCAGGGACAGCTGAGAACTAGAGGTTTAAACTGCAGAGAGGAAAACTGGTGAAAAATGCTATATACAATGCCATTATATTGTAAGGAACCTAAAGGTAAACTTGCACTGAGAGCTTTTGTTTGGTCTTGTTGCTTTGGTTACGCCTGTCTGCTGAGACTGGTCAGCTGACCTTGATTGAACACCTGGTCTGGACCTATTTAAGCTGGCAGTCTACTCTTAGTCTTTGCCTGCTAAAGAGCTCAGTTTGTACTCCTAGCTAGCTGTATACTGTATCTGTTATATCTGGCATTTTGACCCTTTGGCTCCGTTCTCTGACTCTTCTTCTGGTATTAGCGTTTTTGTACTTTGACAACTCCTGGTTTTTGACACAGATAGTTAACTTTGACTTAGTGCGTGTGTATGTGTTTGTTAGTTTGGTATCTGTTAGTCTGTCTGCTCCCTACTGTACCTTGACCTGTGTCTGTAGATTTTTATTTTATTATTTTGACAGTTTACTCCCCTCACTTGTCTAGGGAGGGACTGTCACCGTGGTTAGGGACCCGTCACCTAGGGCGGATACGTAAGTAGATAGGGATAGGGGAGGGGGCGAGAATAGTGTGCACTTCTTCCCGGCCCAGACATGACATATATAATGCCAGAAATTGGTCTACTCCTTATGCACATATACAACAATATACAACAGATGATCCCGTTTTTTAAACAACCGGTCTACTTTAATATACCACATGTCTAATAAAATAGAAAATGAAACCTTTGTGAACCCTGCCCCAATGTGACTGTATAATGTGGAAAGAATGTTTTTAATTTCTGTTATTTACTGGATGTCACAAAACAAAATGAAATCACAAATGGTTGAAAAGATCTGGATTATCTGCAGTGGATTATACCGGCAGCAGGAGAGACAGGGGCCATTTTTAGAAAGGCTGTGTCTGTTAATCTGAAACACCATAGAGGAAAAATCAGATTAGTCCTCAACAAACAGGTCATGCAAAGTTTTAATCTTTTGCTTTACTGCACAAATCAGACTTTCAATTACGGGAATGGTAAAGTAACATAGCATCAGAAACAAAGTATTAACCTGTTAATAACCACTTTAAACCTGCACTATTGCACATTTATGGCTTAGTCTAGGTTCCCCTGTTTCACCAGATTTTTCCTGAAGGCATAAATATACAGTAGTCAGGCCTCTATAAACCTGACCGTTAATCAATTCTATTTTCTTTCTAAATGTATTTTCAGCATTGATTCTAAAAAGCTGCATCCAAGAAGTGTATACAAATACAAAGTATGAACTATGCATTGATAGAAAAATACTGTAAGGGCCTTCTTATACTGACCAACTGCAGCCAGACAACAAGCACAGATCTCACTGATCGGCGCTTGTTTACTGAGCCTTAAGCCATCTGAGTTTACTGAGCCATCAATCTGACAGCTGGGCCACATAAACAATTGCTGTATCGATCATGTGGCCTATTAAATTCATCTCTGTCTGATATACCCTGTTTACACAATAAAACGCAATAAAGTATATGGCATCAAAAAAGATGTGATTAGTGGACAAATGAGCATTATGTCTTCTGATCATTGTGCTTTTTACATGGCTGATAATCATCCAGTGTAAAGGGGCCTTAAGTTCTGTCTGCGGCAAAGTCATTCCTGATACAGTCTATGTTTTTCTTCAAAAATCTGCAGCAAGGATAAGCTGAACAAGGGCCTTGTTGTTTTTCACTAGGACTTTTTATTGGCCTCAGGTCAGACCAGTGCCAACCTGTCTGCCATGTCCCTACACTTCTCTGAGTTTTGTGTCATAGATTACCTCCAAAGTAAGAAAAGTTCTTTATATTGCATTTCCAGAGTGATCCTTGCCTAGTAGAGGGCTCTGTGCAGGCTCCTGCCCTGTCAATCATCCTGCTGTGTGAGCCAGGAGCATGTCATAGAGCCTCAGTGTACAGAGCCCTGCTTTTCCTCAGTGTACAGAGCCCTGCTTGTCCTCAGTGTACAGAGCCCTGCTTGTCCTTAGTGTACAGAGCCCTGCTTGTCCTCAATACACAAAGCCCTGTTTGTCATCAGTGCACAGAGCCCTGCTTGTCCTCAGTGCACAGAACCATGCTTGTCCTCAGTACACAGAGCCTTGCTTGTCCTCCATACAGAGCCCTGCTTGTCCTCAGTGCACAGAGCCCTGCTTGTCCTCAGTGTACAGAGCTCTTCTTCTTCTCAGTGTACAGAGCCCTTCTTGTCCTCACTGCACAGAGCCCTGCTTTTCCTTAGTGCAAAGAACCCTGCATGTCCTTAGTGCACAGAGCCCTGCTTGTCCTCAGTACACAGAGCCTTGCTTGTCCTCAGTACACAGAGCCCTGCTTGTCCTCAGTGTACAGAGCCCTGCTTGTCCTCAGTGTACAGAGCCTTGCTTGTCCTTAGTGTTCAGAGCCCTGCTTGTCCTCAATAC
This sequence comes from Hyla sarda, assembly GCF_029499605.1. Lineage (NCBI taxonomy): Eukaryota > Metazoa > Chordata > Amphibia > Anura > Hylidae > Hyla > Hyla sarda. The sequence continues at coordinate 78,620,996 of NC_079196.1, read as the reverse complement.
ACAGAGCCCTGCTTGTCCTCTGTGTATGGAGCCCTGCTTGTCCTCAATGTACTGAGCCCTGCTTATCCTCAGTGCACAGAGCCCCGCTTGTCCTCAGTGCACAGAGCCCCGCTTGTCCTCAGTGTACAGAGCCCCGCTTGTCTTCAGTGTACAGAGCTCGCTTGTCCTCAGTGTACAGAGCCCTGCTTGTCCTCAGTGTACAGAGCCGTGCTTGTCCTCAGAGCACAAAGCCCTGCTTGTCCTCAGTGCACAGAGCCCTGCTTGTCCTCAGTGTACAGAGCCCTGCTTGTCCTCAGTGTACAGAACCCTGCTTGTCCTCAGAGTACAGAGCCCTTCTTGCCCTCAGTGTACAGAGCCCTGCTTATCCTCAGTGTACAGAGCCCCGCTTGTCCTCGGTGCACAGAGCCCCGTTTGTCCTCAGTGCGCAGAGCCCCGCTTGTCCTCAGTGCGCAGAGCCCTGCTTGTCCTCAGTGCGCAGAGCCCCGCTTGTCCTCAGTGTACAGAGCCCTGCTTGTCCTCAGTGTACAGGGCCCTGCCTGTCCTCAATGTACAGAGCCCTGCTTGTCCTCAGTGTACAGAGCCCTGTTTGTCCTCAGTGTACACAGCCCTGCTTTTCCTCAGTGTACAGAGCCCTGCTTGTCTTCAGTGTATAGAGCCCTGCTTGTCCTCAGTGTACAGAGCCCTGCTTGTCTTCAGTGTACACAGCCCTGCTTATCCTTAGTGTTCAGAGCCCTGCTTGTCCTTAGTGTACAGAGCCCTGCTTGTCCTCAGTGTACAGAGCCCTGCTTGTCCTTAGTTCCTTGAGCCCTGCTTGTTCTCCTCACAGAGAAACACAGGCAATAGAACCAGGGACAAAAAAAATACAAAATCTTTAACCAATGTACAGCGGGGCAAAAAAGCATTTAGTCAGCCACTAATCGTGCAAGTTCTCCCACTTAAAAAGATGAGAGGCCTTTAATTTTCATCAGAGGTATACCTCAACTGTGAGAGACATAATGAGAACAAAATCTATAAAATCACTCTGATTTTTAAATAATTTATTTGTAAATGATGGTGGAAAATAAGTATTTGGTCAATAACAAAAGTTTATCTCGATACTTTGTTATATACCCTTTGTTGGCAATGACAGAGGTCAAACGTTTTCTGTAAGTCTTCACAAGGTTTTCACACACTGTTGCTGGTATTTTGGCCCATTCCTCCATGCAGCTCTCCTCTAGAGCAGTGATGTTTTGGGGCTGTTGCTGGGCAACACAGGCTTTCAACTCCCTCCAAAGGTTTTCTATGGGGTTGAGATCTGGAGACTGGCTTGGCCACTCCAGCTCATTGAAATGCTTCTTACGAAGCCACTCCTTCATTGCCCAGGAGGTATGTTTGGGATCATTGTCATGCTGAAAGACCCAGCCACGTTTCATCTTCAATGCCCTTGCTGATGAGGTTTTCACTCAAAATCTCACAATACATGGCCCCATTCATTCTTTCCTTTACACGGATCAGTCAACCTGGTCCCTTAGCCAAAAACAGCCCCAAAGCATGATGTTTCAACCCCCATGCTTCACAGTAGGTATGGTGTTCTTTGGATGCAACTCAGCATTCTTTCTCCCCCAAACATGACCAGTTGAGTTTTTACCAAAAAGTTCTATTTGGTTTCATCTGACCATATGACATTCTCCCAATACTCTTCTGTATCATCCAAATGCTCTCTAGAAAACTTCAGACAGACCCGGACATGTACTGGCTTAAGCAGGGGGACACGTCTGGCACTGCATGATTTGAGTCGCTGGCAGCATGGTGTGTTACTGATGGAAGCCTTTGTTACTTTGTTCCCAGCTCCCTGCAGGTCATTCACTAGGTCCCCCGTGTGGTTCTAGGATTTTTGCTCACCGTTCTTGTGATCAATTTGTAATCAATATGTTGGGTGGAGCCCCAGATCGAGGGAGATTATCAGTGGTCAAGTATGTCTTCCATTTTCTAATAATTGCTCCCACAGTTGATTTCTTCAAACCAAGCTGCTTGCCTATTGCAGATTCAGTCTTCCTAGCCTGGTGCAAGTCTACAATTTTGTTTCTGGTGTCCTTCGACAGCTCTTTGGTCTTGGCCATAGTGGAGTTTGGAGTGTGACTGTCTGAGGTTGTGTACAGGTGTCTTATATACTGATAACAAGTTCAAACAGGTGCCATTATTACAGGTAACAAGTGGAGGACAGAGGAGACTCTTAAAGAAGAAGTTACAGGTCTGTGACAGCCAGAAATCTTGCTTGTTTTTAGGTGACCAAATATTTGTTTTCCACCATAATTTGCAAATAAATTCTTTAAAAATCAGACGTGATTTTATGGATTTTTTAGTTGAGGTATACCTATGAAGAAAATTACTGGCCTCTCTCACCTTTTTAAGTAGGAGAATTTGCACAATTGGTGGCTGACTAAATACTTTTTTGCCCCACTGTATATCACAAATATACATATAATGTTATTTTCTACATTTTATAAAAAAAATGTAGAAAAAAAAAGGTACACTTTAAGTTTTATTTATATAGAAAACATTTTATTTAATACCTCCCTCTACATTTCAACAGCTGTCATGTATTTACACAATGAATATGATTGGTATTGTCATAACTCTTACACTTTTCTAAAATGAAGTCAATCGAATATAATATGACTTTCATGGTAACTAATATATACTGACACTTGCTCTTCAAGATTGCAATAGGTTTGAAAGAAAAATATCAGCTTCCTTGTACCTTCCGTATACTATTATCCTAATTCATAGCGGTGGCACCATGCTTTATCTTTAACAAGAACATCTTGGAAGCTTGGTAAAATGCAAATCAGGTGGAAGATACATGAGCAGCAGATTGTAGGTAATTCATTCCTATTGAACTATAAAAGCTGATCCAGGTAAAATACTTTTTAGCAAAATCATCTGTATGCAGTCACATGCTATAAAAGTCTTGGTTTTTGTGGTCCCTTTGTTCCCCTTTTCATTTTAAGTTGCCTGTAGCAAAGTCTAACCTACTGTATTGTAAATATAAAAGAAATGTGCAAGTCACCCAGTATGCAAATATTGTCTCCGTATTATCAAGACAGCACTTAGCTCCCATCGCTTACCCTACCTAATGCTAAATGTGGCAATGTGCTCATAATAGTGTGTTTTCCCAAGGGAAAATAGCTCACATGTGAGATGACCTCACTTCAGAGGAGACAGCCTGGCCCAGAATCCCATGCCTGTAGCAGAGCAGTGTTGTTGCCTTGACTATTGTTTGTGTTTCTCATCTATGGTTCTTTTCAATTGTAGCCGCGAACCTCACTTGTCATCGGAAAAAATTGTGACTTTCCGTGTAAATGAATTTAGAGCCAACTGCAGAACATAATCCCTCTCTTTCAAGTTGTATAAAGTTTCGACAAGTAGCTGTATACAATTGCTACACATTGTTACACCCACCGGAGCAATATAAATAAGACAAGATTTTGTATCTTAACAGTGCCAGACTGCATGATGTTTATCACCACAAATGTGCTATGATATGGAATGGAATCTTACAAAATCGTCCCCACATATACAACAGAAAGCTGCAGATTTCTTTGGGTCTTCTGGGGGACATTTATCAAAACCAGTATAGAGTAAAAGTTGCCCAGTTGCCCATAGCAACCAATTAGATTGCCTCTTTCATTTTTAACAAGGCCTCTGAAAAATTCAAGAATCAATCTGATTGGTTTAGCCTAAGCCGCCCCCTTGGATAGGTTCAGACATCTGTCTACGGTGGGAAATGGCCTCCAAGCTGCCCACCAATGGATTATATCTGTGGAGAGAAGCGTCGTCTGTGTAGGGATTTTTACCGCTCAGCCTTTTTTTCCAGGAGAGTTAAGCTGCACCAGAGCTGTGTGACTGCAGCCTACCCCTCCCCTTACCATAGAGAAAACAGGAACATTCAGCCATATGTATGGGGGGAGGGGGGGGGGCAAAAAGATAACTTTCAGCTGAATGAAAGTTTGGCTGATAGGTAATAAATATATGGACACCTTTACTTCCATTGGGAGGAAAAAACACAGGGGTGTGGGAATTAAGAAAAAACTACTTGCCGAAGGGACTAAAAGGGGAGCACAATCCACTTGTCCTAGTACACAAAATAATTTAAACCAAAATAGTATGTAAATAAGGTCTTTATTAATAAAAACTTAATAGGCAGAGCTAAAAAATACTTTAACCCCTTAAGGGCCAGGACAATTTTTGTTTTGGCACTTTTGTTTTTTCCTCCTCGCCATAACTCTAATTTTTTAATCTACAGACCCATATGAGGGCTTGTTTTTGCACGACCAATTGTACTTTGTAATGACAGCTTTCATTTTTCCATAACATGCTCGGAAAGAGAAGAAACAAAACAAAATTATTTGTGAGGTTAAATTTGAAAAATAAAATTCTATTTTGCAAATGTTAGTTTTTTTTCTTGCTTACGTCATTCACCTTGTGGTCAAAATAACATATTCTTTTGATACTATAGGTCGGCCTGATTACAGCAATGCCAAATTTGTATAGTTTCCATCATGCTTTACTAATTTAAAAAAATATGTTTTTTATATGGGAAAGGTGGCAGATTAGAACTTTTAATATGGAAGAGGTTAATTTATGTTTTTTAAACTTTTATTAAACTTTTTTACTACACTTTATTAGTCCCCTTAGGGGACTTAAAGAAGAAAGCATTAGATTCTTCATATAGATCAATGCAGTTCTATTGAAGAGCCTGGCTCAATCAAATGCAGATCCACTGCAGCCATGGAAGGAAAGGTAAACCCTCTGGCTACCCCACCCCCACGTGATTGCTCTGCAGGGGGGGGAATCCACCCCACTAGACCACCATCAGCTGGGGGCCGCCCGTGTTAGGAGCGGCTCTGCTTGCCCGAAGCAGGGCAAAATGTCAGAAAAAGTCATCTGCCCGACACCCAGAACTGCATGTCCCAGGCATCGGGTGATATATATAGCCCATTCCGAGTCCTTAAGGACGCAGGGCGTATCCATACGCCCGTGGGAAATCCGGTCCCCACCGCTAGCCGGTTGGGGACCGGAGCCGGATGCCTGCTGAAATCATTCAGCAGGCATCCCGGCACATCGCCCAGGGGGGTCCTGAGACCCCCCATGTCGGCGATCGGAGAAAATCGCATGTCAATTCAGACATGCGATTTTCTCCAATTCCGGGCTGATCGGGTCTCTGGTGACCCGATCACCCGGAAAATAGGGCTGATCGGAGTTGTCAGCAACAGCCCCGATCAGCCTAAAGGATAGGAGTGAGGTCGCAAAGCTGCGATCTACTCCTATCCCCTGCCATTACTCAGAACGGAGTTCTGACCAATGGCAGCGCAGGACAGGGGGTTGCCATGGCAACCCCCCGTTCTGCCCGCCCCTGGATGTTAAGGGGCTCTGGAAAGAAGATGGAGGCCGTACCTGCAGGAGAAGATGCCTGGGGACCTGGGATCTGCGCTGGAGCCTGCAGGATCCTGATCAGGTAGGGAATCCACAGTGGGGGGGGGGGGGGATTGAAAGTGAAAGTAAATCGATCTTTACTGTGGCAACCACTAGGGGGGCCAAACTGCAACTCCCAGCATGCCCAGAGAGCCAAAGGCTGTCTGGGCATGCTGGGAGTTGTAGTTTTGCAACATCTGGAGGGTCACAGTTTGGAGACCACTGTTACAGGGGTGCCCAAACAGTAGCCCTCCAGATGTTGCCAAACTACAACTCTCAGCATGCCTAGACTGCCCAGGCATGCTGGGAGTTGTAGTTCTGTAACATCTGTCCCTTCAGATTTAGCAATTTTCATGACATTTTTGAAAATTGCTGCTCTACTTTGAAGCTCTCTAATTTTTTCAAAAAGCAAAAATATGTCCATTTTATGATGCCAACATAAAGGAGACATATTGTATTTGTGAATAAAAATAACATTTATTTGGAATATCCATTTTCCTTACAATTAGAGAGCTTCAAAGTTAGAAAAATGCAACATTTTCAAAATTTTCATGAAATTTTGGGATTTTTCACCAAAAAAGGATGCAAGTAACGCCGAAAATTTACCACCAAAATAAAGTAGAATATGTCACGAAAAAACAATCTCAGAATCAGAATATTCGGTAAAAGCATTTTCGCGTTATTAATTTGTAAAGTGACGGTGGTCAGAATTGCGAAAAAGGGCTCAGTCCTTAAGGTGAAAAAGGGCTGTGTCCTTAAGGGGTTAATAATACATCTCCAGCACATAATCACTGTACAGCAAAACCTATACAAAACTTATGTACGTCAAAAATATCAGAAAAAAGTACAGTATATAATAAAATTCTTTAATAGTTAATCACAAAAAATGTCAAAAATCTTTAAAAGAAACAATGCTAAACACTAGACCCTAGAATGTGGGTGGATGCTATAGCATGTTATCAACCCATATGCAGACGCTAATAAGTATAACCATGGATCACCAGGTACAAGGAATTACACTGCAATCATGCGGAGGCAGTATATGCACCTTAACAATACAGGGTGAAAAGGATGGTGCAAAAAGTACTCCTTAAAGCCTAACAGTCCAGTTAAATAAAAAAGAAAACAATGATAATAAATCTTATCTAGTAATCCCAGATGCACTGTTTTTCCCTCATTGCCTTTCTCTTCCCTACAGTTGGATTTGATAGTGTGTATGAATATGTGCCACTAGTTTTTTTTTTTTCTGGGACATGATTTTTTTTGTGTTTATGCCATTCACCGTGCAGGATCAGGAGTACTAACACATATTTTTGTGATACCAAAGATATATATATTTTTTTACAGTGTTTTATTAAAAAAAATGGGGAAAGGGAAGTATTGCAAACTTTTATTGGGGAAGGGGGGATTTTTTTTATAAATTAAAAAAAAAAAAATTCTTTTACTTTTTTTTTTACTTTTGTACATTTTTTTTACACATTACAGTAGTTGGCTTGCATAGATTAATGTATTGCTATTGCATTACATTGATTTATGTTTTCACTGCTCGATTGCTAAGGGCTGCCTAAGTCAGCCTTAAGCAATCACCAATCCACAGAACATTGGGAAGGATGGCTTTTTTTTTTTTTTTTTTAAATCAACTGGTGTCAGAAAGTTAAACAGATTTGTAAATTACTTCTTTTAAAAAATCTTAATCCTTCCAGTACTTATTAGCTGCTGAATACTACAGAGTAAATTCTTTTCATTTTGGAACACAGTGCTCTCTGCTGACATCACGAGCACAGTGCTCTCTGCTGACATCTCTGTCCATTTTAGGAACAGTCATTGTCCATTTTAGCATTTGTTTGCTATGGGGATTTTCTCCTACTCTGGACAATTCTTAAAATGAACAGAGATGTCAGCAGAGAGCACTGTGCTCGTGATTCAGCAGAGAGCTCTGTGTTAGAAAAAGAAAATGATTTCCTCTGTAGTATTCAACAGCTAATAAGTACTGGAAGGATTAAGATTTTTTTAATAGAAGTAATTTACAAATCTGTCAAATTTTCTGGCACCAGTTGATTTAACAAAAAAAAATGTTTTCCACCGGAGTACCCCTTTAAAGGAAAATTGTTATCCTGTTCACCCACACTAAACGCAACGGGTTATAGTATGGGTGAACAGGAGACCGATGGGGGGTATTTCACTAAGATACCTACCTTCAGTCCAGAGCGGTGTCCCTCTGAAGGTTTGCTTCTATCTTCACTGAATTGTGCCCTTACCGAGCGCTCACGTGACCAGCAACCATAAATATTCAAATTCATTCGGTGGGCCCACATCTAGTCCGCTAGTCACCCAACCCATGACATAACGGTACATCATGGGTCGGGAAGGGGTTAAAAATTTTGAAGGTGTCGCCTTGGTCCAATGGACCCAGCTATATAAACTAATGTACTTTTTGCAGCTGCTTTTGGGCTGCAGACCACTGTGGTGAGAAAACAGATCCTTTAGAAGGCTTGTGTTGCAGCCTTGGCAGCAGTAACTGTAACTATGCCAAAAAAGGTCCACACCTCAACCTTTTCCTCTGCTTTTTAAAATTCTGTATAAATGGCTTATCAACCAGTGTTAAAACAAAGTCATCTCCAGGAAATATCTGACTAACACTGCATGTTACAGAAGTACAGATAAGCTTGTGGGGGATTAGAGATGCTTCAAAAAATAACCCCCAAAAAAGCTACATACTAATTAAATGGAAGAAAAGTTAATCTAAAAGACTTACCATGCAATACACAAAACATTTCAGAATGCTCCTGGAATGTTGGCAGTACCCCAGAGACATTTCCTCAGCCAAAAGGCAGAACGCTTCAACATAAAATGTCAAGTTTTGTATAACTTGCAGAGCTGGTAACCCTGAAGATTTATAGTCAGTATAACTGAACATGTCTTTACCCTGAACAACCTTCATACATTATATTTCCTAAGCCAGATTTTAGTAGGAAGAGTCCAGGTTGTTCCAAATTTCTTCCATTTAAGAATTACAGAGGACACTTTGCTCTTCTCCAGATTTGTGGCTCCACACAATCCTACATATATACAGTCATGGCCATATATGTTGGCACCCCTGAAATTTTTCAAGAAAATTAAGTATATATCACAGAAAAGGATTGCAGTAACATGTTTTGCTATACACATGTTTACTCCCTTTGTGTGTATTGGAACTAAACCAAAGGGAGGAAAAAAAGCAAATTGGACATAATGTCACACCAAACTCCAAAAATGGTCTGGACAAAATTATTGGCACGCTTTCAAAATTGTGGAAAAATAAGATTGTTTCAAGCATGTGATGCTCCTTTAAACTCACCTGGGGCAAGTAACAGGTGTGGGCAATATAAAAATCACACCTGAAAGCAGATAAAAAGGAGATAAGTTCACTTATTCTTTGCATTGTGTGTCTGTGTATGCCACACTAAGCATGGACCACAGAAAGAGGAGAAGAGAACTGTCTGAGGACTTGAGAACTAAAATTGTGGGAAAACCTCAACAATCACAAGGTTACAAGTCCATCTCCAGAGATCTAGATTTGTCCACAGTGCGCAACATTATCAAGAAGTTTGCAACTGTAGCTAATCTCCCTGGACATGGATGGTAGAGAAAAATTGATGAAAGGTGACAACGCAGGATAGTCTGAATGGTGGATAAGCAGCCCCAAACAAGTTCCAAAGATATTCAAGCTGTCCTGCAGGCTCAGGGAGCATCAGTGTCAGTGCGAATCATCCGTCGACATTTAAATGAAATGAAACGCTATGGCAGGAGACCCAGGAGGACCCCACTGCTGACACAGAGACATAAAAAAAGAAAGACTACATTTTGCCAAAATAAACTTGAGTAAGCCAAAATCCTTCTGGGAGACCAAGATAGAGCTTTTTGGTAAAGCACATCATTCTACTGTTTACCGAAAACAGAATGAGGCCTACAAAGAAAAGAACACAGTACCTACAGTGAAATATGGTGGAGGTTCAATTATGTTTTGGGGTTGTTTTGCTGCCTCTGGCATTGGGTGCCTTGAATGTGTGCAAGGTATCATGAAATCTGAGGATTACCAACGGATTTTGGGTCGCACTGTACAGCCCAGTGTCAGAAAGCTGGGTTTGCGTCCGAGATCTTGGGTCTTTCAGCAGGACAATGACACCAAACATATGTCAAAAAGCCCCCAGAAATGGATGGCAACAAAGCACTGGAGAGTTCTGAAGTGGTCAGCAATTAATCCAGATCTAAATCCCATTGAACACCTGTGGAGAGATCTTAAAATTGCTGTTGGGAAAAGGCGCCTTCCAATAAGAGACCTGGAGCAGTTTGCAAAGGAAGAGTGGTCCAACATTCCGGCTGAGAGGTGTAAGAAGCTTATTGATGGTTATAGGAAGTGACTGATTTCAGTTATTTTTTTCAAAGGGTGTGCAACCAAATATTAAGTTAAGGGTGCCAATAATCTTGTCCAGCCCATTTTTGGAGTTTGGTGACATTATGTCCAATTTGCTTTTTTCCTCTCTTTTTTTGTTTAGTTCCAATACACACAAAGGGAATAAACATGTGTATAGCAAAACACGTGTTACTGCAATCCTTTTCTGTGAGAAACACTTCATTTTCTTGAAAAATTTCAGGGGTTCCAACTTTTACGGCTTTGACTGTATATACTCCAACCAAGGTGTAAAAGCATCTCACAGATGATCAAGAGAAATGGGACACCCCAGAGCTAAAATCAATTATCATAGCAAAGCGTCTGAATATTTATGTCAATGCAAAAATTTAGCTTTTATTTTTAATACATTTGGAACAAATTTCTAAGGATCTGTTTAAACTTTGCCATTATGGGTTATTAAAGTGGTACTCCACTGGAAAACATTGTTTTTAATCAACTGGTGCCAGAAAGTTAAACAGATTTGTAAATGACTTCTATTAAGATTAAATCTTAATCCTTCCAGTAGTTATCAGCTGCTGTATGATCCACAGGAAGTTCTTTTAATTTTAAATGTCCTTTCTGCCTGACCACATTGCTCTCTGCTGTCACGATGCCGGCTGGCAGGTAGTGGACCCTCTGTGCCAGAGAGGGATTGGCGTGGACCGTGCTAGTGGACCGGTTCTAAGCCACTACTGGTTTTCACCAGAGCCCGCCGCAAAGCGGGATGGTCTTGCTGCGGCGGTAGTGACCAGGTCGTATCCACTAGCAACGGCTCACCTCTCTGGCTGCTGAAGATAGGCGCGGTACAAGGGAGTAGGCAGAAGCAAGGTCGGACGTAGCAGAAGGTCGGGGCAGGCAGCAAGGATCGTAGTCAGGGGCAACGGCAGAAGGTCTGGAAACACAGGCAAGGAACACACAAGGAACGCTTTCACTGGCACTAAGGCAACAAGATCCGGCAAGGGAGTGCAAGGGAAGTGAGGTAATATAGGGAAGTGCACAGGTGATACCCTAATTGGAACCACTGCGCCAATCAGCGGCGCAGTGGCCCTTTAAATCGCAGAGACCCGGCGCGCGCGCGCCCTAGGGAGCGGGGCCGCGCGCGCCGGGACAGAACAGACGGGGAGCGAGTCAGGTAGGGGAGCCGGGGTGCGCATCGCGAGCGGGCGCTACCCGCATCGCGAATCGCATCCCGGCTGGCAGCGGGATCGCAGCGCCCCGGGTCAGAGGACGTGACCGGAGCGCTGCAGCGGAGGGAGTGAAGCGAGCGCTCCGGGGAGGAGCGGGGACCCGGAGCGCTCGGCGTAACAGTACCCCCCCCCTTGGGTCTCCCCCTCTTCTTGGAGCCTGAGAACCTGAGGAGCAGACTTTTGTCAAGGATGTTGTCCTCAGGTTCCCAGGATCTCTCTTCAGGGCCACAACCCTCCCAGTCTACTAAAAAAAAATTTTTCCCTCTGACCTTTTTGGCAGCCAAAATTTCCTTGACCGAGAAGACGTCCGAGGAGCCGGAAACAGGAGTGGGAGGAACAGATTTGGGAGAAAAACGGTTGAGGATGAGTGGTTTGAGAAGAGAGACGTGAAAGGCATTAGGGATACGAAGAGAAGGAGGAAGAAGAAGTTTATAAGAGACAGGATTAATTTGACACAAAATTTTGAAAGGACCAAGATAGCGTGGTCCCAACTTGTAGCTAGGGACACGGAAGCGGACATATTTAGCGGAGAGCCATACCTTGTCTCCAGGGGAAAAAACGGGGGGAGCTCTTCTTTTCTTATCCGCGAACCTCTTCATGCGTGAAGAAGCCTGTAAGAGAGAATTTTGGGTCTCTCTCCATATAATGGAAAGGTCACGAGAAATTTCATCCACAGCGGGCAGACCAGAGGGCAAGGGGGTAGGGAGGGGGGGAAGAGGGTGACGGCCGTACACCACGAAAAATGGGGATTTGGAGGAAGATTCAGAGACCCTGAAGTTATACGAGAATTCGGCCCATGGAAGGAGATCTGCCCAGTCATCCTGGCGGGAGGAAACAAAATGTCGCAAATAATCACCCAAGATCTGGTTAATTCTTTCTACTTGTCCATTGGATTGAGGATGATATGCAGAGGAAAAATTTAATTTAATCTTGAGTTGTTTACAGAGAGCCCTCCAGAATTTAGACACGAATTGGACACCTCTATCCGAGACAATCTGCGTAGGCAACCCGTGAAGACGAAAAATGTGTACAAAAAATTGTTTAGCCAACTGAGGCGCAGAAGGAAGACCAGGAAGAGGGATGAAATGTGCCATTTTGGAGAATCGATCAACGACCACCCAAATAACAGTGTTGCCACGGGAAGGGGGTAAATCAGTAATAAAATCCATACCAATCAGAGACCAAGGCTGTTCGGGGACAGGCAGAGGATGAAGAAAACCAGCGGGCTTCTGGCGAGGAGTCTTATCCCGGGCACAGATAGTGCAGGCTCGCACAAAGTCCCCAACATCCGTCTCCAGAGTCGGCCACCAATAGAAGCGGGAGATGAGTTGCACAGATTTCTTGATGCCCGCATGACCTGCGAGATGGGAGGAGTGACCCCATTTGAGGATTCCGAGGCGTTGGCGTGGAGAAACAAAGGTCTTTCCTGGAGGAGTCTGCCTGATGGAGGCAGGAGAAGTGGAGATCAGGCAGTCAGGTGGAATGATGTGTTGCGGAGGGAGATCAACTTCTGAGGCATCCGAGGAACGAGAGAGAGCATCGGCCCTAATGTTCTTATCGGCAGGACGAAAGTGAATCTCAAAATTAAATCGGGCAAAGAACAGAGACCACCGGGCCTGGCGAGGATTCAGCCGTTGGGCAGACTGGAGGTAGGAGAGGTTCTTGTGGTCGGTGTAGATAATAACAGGAAATCTTGATCCCTCCAGCAGATGCCTCCATTCCTCAAGTGCTAATTTAATGGCTAAAAGCTCTCGATCCCCGATGGAGTACTTCCTCTCCGCTGGAGAGAAGGTCCTAGAGAAAAAACCACAAGTGACAGCATGCCCGGAAGAATTTTTTTGTAGAAGAACAGCTCCAGCTCCCACTGAGGAGGCATCAACCTCCAATAGGAAGGGTTTGGAAGGGTCAGGTCTGGAGAGCACGGGAGCCGAAGAAAAGGCAGACTTGAGTCGTTTAAAGGCGTCTTCTGCTTGAGGAGGCCAGGACTTGGGATCAGCATTTTTTTTGGTTAAAGCCACGATAGGAGCCACAAAGGTAGAAAAATGTGGAATAAATTGCCTGTAATAATTGGCGAACCCCAAAAAGCGTTGGATAGCACGGAGTCCGGAGGGGCGTGGCCAATCTAAGACGGCAGAGAGTTTGTCTGGATCCATCTGTAGTCCCTGGCCAGAGACCAAATATCCTAGAAAAGGAAGAGATTGGCATTCAAACAGACATTTCTCAATTTTGGCATAGAGTTGGTTGTCACGAAGTCTCTGAAGAACCATACGGACATGCTGGCGGTGTTCTTCTAGATTGGCAGAAAAAATTAGGATATCGTCCAGATATACAACAACACAGGAGTATAACAGATCACGAAAAATTTCATTGACAAAGTCTTGGAAGACGGCAGGGGCATTGCACAGTCCAAAGGGCATGACCAGATACTCAAAGTGTCCATCTCTGGTGTTAAATGCCGTTTTCCACTCGTCCCCCTCTCTGATGCGGATGAGGTTATAGGCGCCTCTTAAGTCCAATTTAGTGAAGATGTGGGCACCTTGGAGGCGATCAAAGAGTTCAGAGATGAGGGGTAAGGGGTAGCGGTTCTTAACCGTGATTTTATTAAGACCGCGGTAGTCAATGCAAGGACGTAGGGAGCCATCTTTTTTGGACACAAAGAAAAATCCGGCTCCGGCAGGAGAGGAGGATTTACGGATAAAGCCCTTTTTTAGATTCTCCTGGACGTATTCGGACATGGCAAGAGTCTCTGGGGCAGAGAGAGGATAAATTCTGCCCCGGGGTGGAGTAGTGCCCGGGAGGAGGTCGATAGGGCAATCATAAGGCCTGTGAGGAGGTAGAGTCTCAGCTTGTTTTTTGCAGAAAACATCCGCGAAGTCCATATAGGCCTTAGGGAGACCGGTTACTGGAGGAACCACAGAGTTACGGCAAGGGTTACTGGGAACCGGTTTTAGACAGTTCTTGGAACAAGAGGACCCCCAACTCTTGATCTCCCCAGTGGACCAATCCAGGGTTGGGGAATGAAGTTGAAGCCAGGGAAGTCCAAGGAGAATTTCTGAGGTGCAATTGGGGAGGACCAAAAGTTCAATCCTCTCATGATGAGCTCCGATGCTCATAAGAAGGGGCTCCGTGCGGAAACGTATGGTACAGTCCAATCTTTCATTATTTACACAATTGATGTAGAGGGGTCTGGCAAGACTGGTCACCGGGATGTTGAACCTGTAGACGAGAGAGGCCAAAATAAAATTTCCTGCAGATCCAGAGTCCAAGAAGGCCACCGTAGAGAAGGAGAAGGCAGAGGCAGACATCCGCACAGGCACAGTAAGACGTGGAGAAGCAGAGAAGACATCAAGGACTGTCTCACCTTTGTGCGGAGTCAGCGTACGTCTTTCCAGGCGGGGAGGACGGATAGGACAATCCCTCAGGAAGTGTTCGGTACTAGCACAGTACAGGCAGAGGTTCTCCATACGGCGTCGTGTCCTCTCTTGAGGTGTCAGGCGAGACCGGTCGACCTGCATAGCCTCCACGGCGGGAGGCACAGGAACAGATTGCAGGGGACCAGAGGAGAGAGGAGCCGAGGAGACGAAACGCCTCGTGCGAACAGAGTCCATATCTTGGCGGAGTTCCTGACGCCTTTCAGAAAAACGCATGTCAATGCGAGTGGCTAAGTGAATAAGTTCATGTAGATTAGCAGGAATTTCTCGTGCGGCCAGAACATCTTTAATGTTGCTGGATAGGCCTTTTTTGAAGGTCGCGCAGAGGGCCTCATTATTCCAGGACAATTCTGAAGCAAGTGTACGGAACTGTACGGCATACTCGCCAACGGAAGAATTACCCTGGACCAGGTTCAACAGGGCAGTCTCAGCAGAAGAGGCTCGGGCAGGTTCCTCAAAGACACTTCGGATTTCCGAGAAGAAGGAGTGTACAGAGGCAGTGACGGGGTCATTGCGGTCCCAGAGCGGTGTGGCCCATGACAGGGCTTTTCCGGACAGAAGACTGACTACGAAAGCCACCTTAGACCTTTCAGTGGGAAACAGGTCCGACATCATCTCCAGATGCAGGGAACATTGGGAAAGAAAGCCACGGCAAAACTTAGAGTCCCCATCAAATTTATCCGGCAAGGATAAGCGTATCCCAGGAGCGGCCACTCGCTGCGGAGGAGGTGCAGGAGCTGGCGGAGGAGATGACTGCTGAAGCTGTGGTAGTAACTGTTGTAGCATAACGGTCAGTTGAGACAGCTGTTGGCCTTGTTGCGCTATCTGTTGTGACTGCTGGGCGACCACCGTGGTGAGGTCAGCGACAACTGGCAGAGGAACTTCAGCGGGATCCATGGCCGGATCTACTGTCACGATGCCGGCTGGCAGGTAGTGGATCCTCTGTGCCAGAGAGGGATTGGCGTGGACCGTGCTAGTGGACCGGTTCTAAGCCACTGCGCCCCGGGTCAGAGGACGTGACCGGAGCGCTGCAGCGGAGGGAGTGAAGCGAGCGCTCCGGGGAGGAGCGGGGACCCGGAGCGCTCGGCGTAACATCTGCTGACACCTCTGCCCATGTCAGGAACTGTCCAGAGCAGGAGAGGTTTTCTATGGGGATTTTCTCCTATTCTGGACAGTTCCTGGCATGGGCAGAGTTGTCAGCAGAGAGCACTGTGGTTAGGCAGAAAGGAAATTTAAAAAAAATACAAAAAAAGAACTTCCTGTGAATCTAACAGCAGCTGATAAGTACTGGAAGGATTAAGATTTTTTTAATAGAAATAATTTACAAATCTGTTTAACTTTCTGGCAATAGTTAATTAAAAAAAAAATTCTAGTGGAGTACCCATTTAAGTCTAGATTTTTTATTTTAGCACAAAGCCTTCCTTTATCATTCAGCTAATGATATTATAACAAATACTTCCTCTATTTTAACTTTTTTGAAAAGCAACAAAAAATTTTTTTTAACCATTTAATAACATTTTATACAAAACTCCCCGCGGCTCTTTGATTTCAGATTTCAGTATCAAGGAAATACTGTGACAAATCACACATAGCTGCAAATTGCAGTATAATTCCTGCCCATTTTAATATGTACTTGTTAATAGTGTGACTTTTAAGTGTTGGCAGTAACTTGCTGAAGCAACTGTCTTTAAAAAAAAATTCTGAGTCTTCTAAAATGAAAGAAAAAATCTATGTAAACAGTTTACAGAAGAAAGGAAACAGTATTTTTACATTTGTCCAGTGGTTATATAACTTTTTCTGAATTTATGTATTACAGTCAACAGTTAAGAATTTAATGCAAATCTATTACCAGGGTTGTGTCCGTAGTGACCTTAGCTAGAAACTAATCTGAAATTCTGCACATAAATTTCAGATCTGTCTCTAGTTCATCACTTCTGTGGGGCAGCTCAGTATTCAGAATCAGGTAAGACTACAGAAGCAGGTGGTAGGGCATACCAGGGGCTAAAGTATGGCTAATTTGCATAATGAACATAAATGGACTTACTGGAAACAGTGGATAAGATATACATACTAAAGGTAACTGTGGTGTCCCGGTACCGTATTTCATACGTTACCTTGTGGTGAGGTCCCCAAAGACAGAGTCCCTAGGAACAGTGGGGGTCCTCTACCTTAGCTAGCCCCTCGTCACCCCATAGTTAGTTAATATTTATGTAAATAAACATATAAATATGGCTATTAAAGATTCCTACCTTGTTCACGTTGCAGGACCTGCGGGTCATGTGACTTATTTCAGAACTCTATGGTTTGCTGAAGGACCTTTGGTGGTTCTCATGTCACGTGTTCACCCACAATGCAATGTAACGGTGAGTGACAGTTGTTATGGACCAATCCAAAACGGACAGCCCCTGCCCATATAAGGGAGCGGACGCCATTATTCTCTCTCTTGGGTTACTGACTCTGGATGAGGTAGGACCTCCGCAACTTCCAAAGACTAGAACTAGGCCCAAAGCCTTGTGGCCACAACCTATGCTAGAGACTATTAGATTTTACAATTCCCCGTTATCTCTGCAAGATCACTGGACCTAAACGCACCCCTAAATCCAGCGGATCTATGCTACAGAATCTATGAGAAAGTACATTAAGCTTACCTGATCCCAATGGACTTTGTTATCTGGACTGTTATTGATATTGCCTGCTTCAGAAATTCTTCAGTAAAAGTTCCTGAAAGTTTTAAGTTCAACAGTGTGGACAATCTAATTATTACGCACGCACCTATCGCTTTTGGGAAGGGTGGCGATAGGCCCAGCAACAGTACAGAATTTAACCCTCACCCTGGTGTCACGAGTGACAAGGGTTAACAGCGCCCTTTCAGTATCTAGAACAGCAAAACCCCAACTAACCTACACCCCACAAGGCTTTTCCACACAGTTCCTCACCACATAACAATGATAGATTCTCTTCAAAATTTCAATGTGTGAAAAACAGCCATTTGAATATATCTTTAAGGGGTACTCTGGGGGAAAACACACTTTTTAAATCAACTGGTTCCAGAAATGTAAACAGATTTGTAAATCCCTTCTATATAAAAAAAATCTTAATCCTTCCAGTACTTATCAGCTGTTGTATGCCGCAGAGAAAGTTGAGTTGTTAATTTCAGTCTAACCACAGTGCTCTCTGCTGACACCTCTGTCCATGTCAGGAACTGTTCAGAGCAGGAGAGGTTCGCTATGAGGATTTGCTCCTACTCTGGACAGTTCCTGACATAGACAGAGGTGTCAGCAGAGAGCACTGTGGTCAGACTGGAAAGAACTACTCAATTTCCTCTGTTGTATACAGCAGCTGATAAGTACTGAAAGGATTAAAAAAAAATTTATAGAAGTAATTTACAAATCTATTTAACTTTCTGGAACCAATTGATTTGAAAGATTTTTTTTTTTCCACTGGAGTACCCCTTAAAGGAGAGCTATTAAAAGAATCAAGTATTTACCATAAAATATGTAAACCACTGGATTCTCTTAATAATCCAGGGAAGTGGCCATATTGGATGCTTAAAGGGGTATTCCGCTCCTAGACATCTTATCCTCTATGCAAAGGATAGGGGATAAGATGTCAGATCGCCAGAAGATCGTGACATCATGACTCCGCCCCCGTGTGACATCACACCCGCCCCCTCAATGCAAGTCTATGGGAGGAGGCGTGACGGCCGTCACACCCCCTCCCATAGACTTGCATTGAGGGGGCAGGGTGTGACACACGGGAGTGGAGTCATGATGTTACGATCTTCCGTCCCCATAGTTGGGAGGAATTAGCCTGAGAGCCTCCAGCGCTTCCGGAAGCAGTTACAGGTGGGTGCTGCTTGCTATATTGCGGAAGTCCCCAGCGGCGGGACCCCGGCAATCTGACATCTTATCCCCCATCCTTTGGATAGGGGATAAGATGTCTAGGGGCGGAATACCCCTTTAAACATTCTTCCTGTATTATTTGTATAGACAGTGAAGAAGGTGTGTTGTTTGACTTCTGAAATAGATGCAAAAGATTTTTCTGTGCATATATTATATAAAAATCTCCCCCATAGTGTTGGCTTCTCTTGTCTAGGCCTTGAGCAGTACCCCCGCCCTCCAATAATAATGTTATTACTCTGCTCATGGTGTCCCAGGTCATACAGAAAAAGATGACAAATGAGCTGCAGGGAACATTTCCAAACAATTTCACAAGGCTGCAGTGTGCAACAGAAACATATTGGCAACGCATATTGGAAGAAAACTGGCCTACTAGATCTTGTGCTTGACGTCTATGTGCTGTTGCCACATCCTTTTGATTTCCTGTACTGAAGATTGGGGATGATTCCGACAAAGCCCCTCGAAGTGATGTTCATGCACCAGACCAGTACACATCCATTGTACCTCCTTTTTGTATTGCCCATTGTTTATTATGTCAGCTATAGTGTCAAGAGAAACACCTGGAATATTTTAGAAAAAATATATACCGTATTTTTTTTGCCCTATAGGACGCACCGACATATAAGACGCACCCAATTTTAAAGGTGCAAAATCTAGAAAAAAAAGATTCTGCACCCAACAGCCGTTGGCTGTCCGGGCATGCTGGGAGTTGTAGTTTTGCAACATCTGGAGGTCCGCAGGTTGAAGACCACTGGTATAGGACAACGTCGAAGGAGAGCGCCACCATGCAGGGGATCCCGGCACGGAGCAGACACCGAGGAGGCAGGTAAGTAAGGTCCCTCCTGGTGTCCTGTAAGCTGTTCGGGACGCCGCGATTTCACCGCAGCGGTCCCGAACAGCCCCACTTTCGCTTCAGACGCGGCGGTCAGCTTTGATCGCCGCGTCTGAAGGGTTAATACAGGCAATCACCGCGATCGGTGATATCCTGTATTAGCCGCAGGTCCTGGCCGTTGATGGCCGCAGGGTCCGACCCTATAGGTGTGTATTCGCCGTATAAGACGCACCAACTTCCCCCCCCCAGTATTGGCGAAAAATGCGGTACATACAACAAGTATTGGTGTGTCGCTTTGCTGCTCAGGTGTCTAAATATTTGAATATTATATGTAAAGTAGTTCTATGTTTTGTTGTTTATATATCAGATTACCCGATGACTGAGGTCTGATTTACACTAGAGCTAATATATTATACAGTAAGGCAGATAAATAGCATATGTATCTATTATCTTTTATTTCTTCACCATACTCACTAATGTCAAGCTAATTGGACTGCGGAGAAGCTGTGTCATTCTTCTTTTATGTTGGAACACTGGCTTCATTTCACTAATAAGTGATTATATAGTAGTGTTTATTTACATTTATAATGTCTGCTAAGAGCTCATTCATTTAGCTCCACTACATATTAATCTCTGTATACCTCTTTATGAAGGGAGGTATAGCTTACACCATCTAGAAATCTTTGTACAGTTTGGAATGTGCGAAAAACTGGAACACAGTACATTGATCCCTCAACTTACAAAGGCCCCAACATACAATCGTTTCAACATACAATGGTCTTTTCTGGACCCTTGTAACTTGAAACCAGACTCAACATACAATGCTATGGACAGTCCAGATCTGCGAAACATGTCAATGGCTGGAAGAACCGACCAATCAGAATGGATATTCACTGGTAAAACCCCTGTATTAGCGCGTGCACTGTAGTACTGAAGCGCATGCACTGAATTCCTGTCTGGTAGCGCCCCCTACAGTACAGGGAGGTAATACATGTTCAGTACTACTCTTAACCTATGTATGTGTATGACTAAGGCTTTGTTGTAAAGCCGAAACGCGTCACTGTACCCTGTGTTCCTGTTATGACCATCTGGTGAATAAATATTATCCTCCGAGTTTCTGGACGCTGGACTCCTCTTTTCTTCTGCTACTCTTAACCTATGTCACAGTTAGCTGCTCCTTTGGACACCAAGTAAAGGCGGCTCCATTTTACTTTTTTAGGAAATTGCATTTACTGTTCAGGACCCTGAAGAAACTCCTGTCCTCTACATAGACAAGTGTTTCCCAACCAGGGCTCCTCCAGCTGTTGTAAAACTACAACTCCCAGCATACCCGGACAGCCGAAGGCTGTCCGGGTATGCTGGGAGTTGTAGTTTTGCAACAGCTGGAGGCACCCTGGTTGTGAAACACAGACAGTGATTTACAGCTCCCAGCAGCTCTTTCTTACTTTTATATGTAAGGATTTGCTTTTATCTATATTAGTCATCTACTTATTTTTGTTTAATCCTCACTTTTTCCTATTTTTAGATGACATTTTGGTGGCTTCAGAACCAATTACCAGGTTTCCATAGAGTTATGGACTCAACATACAATGGTTTCAACATACAATGGTCGCCCTGGAACCAATTAATATTGTAATTTGAGGGACCATTGTAGTCTTTAAACTAATAATGGAATTCAAGGACTGGTATTATATTCATTTTAATGCACTTATACATGGTTGTGCAGTTCACTTTTCTGCTTGGTGTGATCTCTGTCCAAGTGCACTAGGTATGCGCCATAATTTAGGGAGCTCATCTTCGGCATCTGGACAGAGATTGCAGCAAAAAGGGAAGTGAAGTGCACAGCCGCACTCTTTTCCTTACTCGTTCTAACGATCGGTCAGGTTCTGAACACTAAGAGGTATATCAGTAAGATTTCCCAATGTATGACTCAAATGCATGCCACTGTGTCGGCATACATTGACATCTATCACCTGTAGGTTGCCCTGTTGAAGAAAGTAACATATACTGTGCAGAATACATTTCTTGCAGTATGCTAGAACAGCATAGTCTACTTTATTAATTCATGCAGGGAAAAAAGGTGTACACGTTCAGTCAAGTGTCAAGGAGGCGAAGCTGAGATACTTAGGTGCCACAGCCTGGAAGGTGGGGCTGGTAGGTAAAGAAGAGTGAGAAGGCATACAAGAATGTAGCATGCAAGCAGTTAGGAAAGATATGGTTTATTTTTATACCCAAACAGCTATACAACAGTGTCTGAAGCATTTAACAGCAAATACAGCTGACAGATTCCCTTTAACCTTTTAAGGACGAACATGTATGCCCTGTGCCAGCTCCCCTTCTATGACCCACTCTCAGGAGCTGAGTGCGCATCAAAGGAGCCGGGCCCCGATACTAATGCCAGATATCACTGATCACGGTGATGCCCAGTATTAATCCCTTAGATGCCGCAATGAAAGTTTATTGCGGTGTCTAAAATGTAAAGAAAAACAAAAAAAACTATCCCGGTTGCTCAGCGGTGCTGGTTGGGACCACAACAGTGAAACTACAATGTCCGGATCAGCTGAGAGGATGGCGGGGGGACCCTTAACTGCCTCCTTGCCGTCCAATCGGTGCTACAATGCTCCGGTCAGCCATGGCAGGCTGGAGCAATAAAGCACCAATAACACTGATCAATGCTATGCTATAGCTTTGGACAGTGCATGCAATCCAAGGATTGCATGTAATAGTCTCTAATAAGTTTGATTTAACCCCTTCCCTAATAAAAGTTTTAATTTTTTTTTAAGAAGTAAAACAAATATAAAAGCTACATGAGTTGAGTATCATTTTAATTGTATGGACCAACAGAATAAAGATAAAGTGTAATTTTAACCAAAAAGTGCACTTCGTAGAATCGGAAGCCCTCAAAAGTTACAAAATGACGTTTTGACGTGTTTCAGTTTTGCCCCACAAATATATTTTTTCTGGTTTTACCATAGATTTTGCGGGGAAATGATTGGTGTCATTTCAAAGTAAAATTGGTGGCGCTAAAACAAGCCCTCATATGAGTCTATAGGTGCAAAATTGAAAGTGTTATCATTTTTTTGAAGGTGAGGTGGAAAAAACAAAAGTGCAAAAATGAAAAAACCCTGCATCCTTAAGGATGTATGTCCTAGGAACTTTCTTAGTTTATAAGTAAAATGTGCACTGCAGACCCTACGTGAACATATCATCCAGAGCAACAAACTTCACAGTCCAACCCATCAAGAACAAGTTGTTTAGAAAAAGATAATGTTATAATTCCAGTGTATAGTCAGTTTAAGATCTATTGACAAATCAGAAGTAGTTTTTTAAAGGGGTTGTTCAGGATTGTCTATAATCACAGAGTGTCTGGAACAAGAAAAAAAAAAACCTTATTCACTGGTAATTTTAACTCTGGAGTCTCCCACTAGACCTACTGTGACATCATGTACATTGTTCACGGTGCTGCAGCCAGACACTGGCATCAATGGTCTCAAGGTCATGTGAACATTTTATGTGAGCTGGTCCCACCAGAGCCACAACATTTAGGTTATTTTTTTCTTCTGTTCACAGGTTCCAGGCTCAATGCTATTTACTGAAATTTTCAATTTATTTTATTTTTAATAGAAATAATTGACAGGATTTACTAATGTTTGTTTACTTTATTTTTTATTTTTATGTATGTAACCAATTTTAAATCTTATATTTTTCTTTTTCAGCTTATGTATAGGCATTGATGTAGAAATACACTGCTCAAAAAAATAAAGGGAACACTAAGATAACACATCCCAGATCTGAATGAATGAACTAATCATATGAAATACTTTCGTCTTTACATAGTTGAATGTGCTGACAACAAAATCACACAAAAATGATCAATGGAAATCAAATTTATCAACCCATGGAGGTCTGGATATGGAGTCACACTCAAAATCAAAGCGGAAAACCACACTACAGGCTTATCCAACTTTGATGTAATGTCCTTAAAACAAGTCAAAATGAGGCTCAGTAGTGTGTGTGGCCTCTACGTGCCCGTATGACCTCCATACAATGCCTGGGAGTGCCCCTGATGAGGTGGCGGATGGTCTCCTGAGGAATGTCCTCCCAGACCTGGACTAAAGCATCCGCCAACTCCTGGACAGTCTGTGGTGCAACGTGGCATTGGTGGATGGATTGAGACATGATGTCCCAGATGTGCTCAGTCGGATTCAGGTCTGGGGAACGGGCGGGCCAGTCCATAGCATCAATGCTTTCCTCTTGCAAGAACTGCTGACACTCCAGCCACATGAGGTCTAGCATTGTCTTGCATTAGGAGGAACCCAGGGCCAACCGCACCAGCATATGGTCTCACAAGGGGTCTGAGGATCTCATCTCGGTACCTAGTGGCAGTCAGGCTACCTCTGGTAAGCACATGGAGGGCTGAGCGGCCCCCCAAAGAAATGTCACCCCACACCATTACTGACCCACTGCCAAACTAGTCATGCTGGAGGATGCTGCAGGCAGCAGAAAGTTCTCCACGGCGTCTCCAGACTCTGTCACGTCTGTCACATGTGCTCAGTGTGGACCCACTTTCATCTGTGAAGAGCACAAGGCACCAGTGGCGAATTAGCCAATCTTGGTGTTCTCTGGCAAATGCCAAACGTCCTGCACGGTGTTGGGCTGTAAGCACAAACCCCACCTGTGGACATCGGGCCCTAATACCACCCTCACGGAGTCTGTTTCTGACCGTTTGAGTGGACACATGCACATTTGTGGCCTGCTGGAGGTCATTTTGCAGGGCATTGGCAGTGCTCCTCCTTTCACAAAGGCGGAGGTAGTGATCCTGCTGCTGGGTTGTTGCCCTCCTACAGCCTCCTCCACGTCTGTTGATGTACTGGCCTGTGTCCTGGTAGCGCCTCCATGCTCTGGACACTACACTGACAGACACAGCAAACCTTCTTGCCACAGCTCGCATTGATTTGCCATCCTGTATGAGCTGCACTACCTGAGCCACTTGTGTGGGTTGTAGACTCCGTATCATGCTACCACTAGAGTGAAAGCACCGCCAGCATTCAAAAGTGACCAAAACACCAGCCAGGAAGCATAGGAACTGAGAAGTGGTCTGTGGTCACCACCTGCAGAACCACTCCTTTATTGGGGTGTCTTGCTAATTGCCTATATGTCATGTCTGTCTTGGTCTGTGTTCACACTCAGCTATTGGATTTGCTTGTGTTTGAACAGTTTTATGTTCCCTGGTCTGGGAATAGTTAAAGCCTTTGGCTTTCTGTCAAAGGCTTTCACACCCAATTGCTCTTAGGGTGTGTCTACATGAGATCAGCTCTGTCTACCCTCAGGGCTGGTGACTACAGATTACACATGGACATGCTGCATGGAGCTTTGGGTGAAACACTCTTTGTTTGAACTTTTAATCTACTATCTCTGTTTTAGCATGCACCTTGCATTTATCTTTGATAATTCTGGGCTTTTACCCATGGTTAGATAGCATGCTCTTAGTATATTTTAATCTGTGTTTGTATAGTCAGTTTTAGGATTTGTATGTCCTTTCTGCTATGTATCTGTTTACACTGTGTTACCGCTCCATGGGGACTTTGTGTCTACTGGAGGTTTTGTAACTAGACATCCCTGTTTCTGCTACATGGGGACAATCCTTTGTCTACTGGAGGTTTTCTTAGGGATTGCGATTCCTGTCTTGTGTTCAGTGTGAACAGCGTTCTAAATTATAGCCTGCTGTATCCGTTTTTCTAAGTTGTAATTAGATATCCCTGTTAACGGTCCATGGGGACTCTGGGAGATCCTGTGTCTACTGGAGGTTTAGGGATTGTATTTATTCCTGTTTAGCGATAGTTCCCGTTTACCTGTCCATGGGGACTCAGAGGGTATTGTTATTCCTGTGTCTAACAGAGGTTTTCTAGGGGATTAAGCTTATTCCTATCTGTTCCTGGAGTCTGCTCAGATTCATCCGTTTTCCTGTCTTGTGCTCAGTGTGAACAGTGTTCTATAATTCGGTTCCTGTTTTGGGTTCAGTGTGAACTGTGTTCTATAATTACATCCTGTTGTATCCGTTTTTCTGAGTTGTAACTAGATATCCCTGTTACCAGTCCATGGAACTCTGGGAGATTGATCCTGTGTCTACTGGAGGTTTAGGGATTGTGATTATTACTGTTTAGCGATAGATCCCTGGGGACTTTGTGTCTACTGGAGGTTCTGGGGGATTATGCTATATTCTGTTTGTTTCTGCAGTCTATTCAGACTCATCCTTTTTTCCTGTCTGGTGTTTTGAACTCTGTTTATTAGCTCATGATTTCAGATCTTTGGAGTTTTTGTACATGCACTGATCATAGAGTACATGATCACTTTGCTAGTGTTTTCCTCTGTGCTTTACCATTGGTCTATAAGTGTCCTCTCTGCTGCTCACTGATCTGTTCCCTCTGAATTTATTAACAGAGTTCTATGTTCCTGTGATGTTTCTGGCTTGTGACCGACTGTTTATTAGAATGTGTTTTTAGGCCCCTGCACTTTAGCTCAGGGAGGGACCGGCGCCCAGGGTGCACTGTTTAGGGTGGATGGGCAAGTAGGCAGGGAGAGCGGCTTTAGGTTCAGTTTAGGGCTCACTCTCCCTGTCCCCCTGGTCGGTTCCTGACACTATAATCTCCACCTGTTTTCTGTTCCATTTGCACAACACCATGTGAAATTGATTGTCAATCAGTGTTGCTTCCTGAGTGGACAGTGTGATTTCACAGAAGTGTGATTGACTTGGAGTTACATTGTGTTATTTAAGTGTTCCCTTTATTTTTTTGAGCATCTGAAGCTATCTTTAGAACAATATTCAACAAACTCATAGGAAAGTGATCTAAAGTTATGTCTTGACGTCATTCAGCTGTTGCAATATTGTAGGTAAATCCTGTTTTGCAAAAGGTCACTGTTAATGCTAGTGACACTGACAACTCCCATGCTCTTATTACCAGGACTGGGTTATGAAATCTACACAGTTCTACTGAAGAGTTCCTTAACATTACACTCACATGTCAATAAAAAGTAACACACCAAGAAGGAGTAGTTGGAATCAAATAAAACTTTATATGTGTGAAGGTAATGATCTTATATGGAAGTGATTCCAATATTATAACGAAAGGATAAGCTTTGTTTGGGAAAAACTGTACAATCAAAAGGAGGCTCTGAGCCACCTCTAGTTTAAAAACAAGATGAGATATTATTGGGCATACAGGTTGCATATTACATCCTAAGGCACATTTACCCACAGATGGGCCTGTAGATCCTGCACTCTTGTAGGTTGCTAAAGCTGGAATCCTAGATGGTACCAAAAATGCTTGAATGGCAATAAATTGCCAAACAGGTAAAGAAGTGTTGCAATCTGGCAGAGATATTCCTGTGAAAGCCTCACTGTGGTGGAAGTCCTGCCATGATAGGCAACACATGTGGCCTCTATTAGTTAGTCTCCCTTATATCACTCCTAGGGGTGACCAACTGTTGTATGCTATGGTTCACCAGATCATCACACCAACAGTTAAAGTAATGTATCGCTCCACTGCAAAGGCAGAATTAAAGCTCTCACCACAAAGTTCCAGTCCGCAGCACCGGGTTTTTTGTTCACAATACCACCACAAAATGAAGGTGACAGTGGCCGGCTGTTAATGGTGGAACATGTACCGGCTGTTAATGTCGCAACATTTCCTTCTACTAGGCAACTGAAAGTGGGAAGAGACAGAGGTGTGCAATGAAGGTTCCGAACGCTTTGTGCGAGCTGCAGGGGTCGGCCACCGCCCCCTTGTGACATTACTCCATGCCCCCTCAATGCAAGTCTATGGAAGGGGGTGTGATGGCTGTCATGTCCCTTCCGATAGACTTGCATTAAGGGGGCATGGCGCAACGTCACGAGGGGGCCCACAGTGATTGGAACTAAATGTTCTGAACACTGGCCAGTGGAGTACCCCTTTAAGGTTGTGTAAAATTGTGCCACCCAGTGTGAAAGAAAAACACTAGGTTTTGGGCCTCGTCAGCCATCAAGACTTCTAGAACACTGCATTGGAAAAAGTTTAGTAAACTTGTATGTTTGGATTACAGTGGTCCACACTTGCCATCTTTTAAAGGGCAAAAGTGTGAATAACCTGCCACCACCCATGCTACATGTGGTATTTGTGTGCATACATGGTGGGATATGATTGAGTACATGGTGGGATATCTACATTATGTATAGGCAAGCTGGTGGATGAATGCCTGTAAGAGAACAGTAAGAACATGGAATGATGTTGGTATGTGTGTGATTGTTAAATTACATTAAGTGGACACCCATGTGCATGAGTGGGTATTTGTGAGCATGAGTTTATAGATGAGTGTCAGTATTCATGAGTAAGTGCATGGGGGGATCCCTAGGTAAGTAAATCCACAATTTAACGCACCTAACTCTGGCTAGGAGAGCAAGCTCCTGGCCATGGCCCTTTAGACATGGATTGAAGCTTAAAGGGGTACTCCCGTTTTTTTTTTTTTTTTTTTTTAAATCAACTGGTGCCAGAAAGTAAAACAGATTACTTCTATTAAACATCTTAATCCTTCCAGTACTTATTAGCTGCTGAATACTACAGATTAAATGGTTTTTCTTTTTGGAACACAGAGCTCTCTGCTGACATCATGACCACAATGCTCTCTGCTGACATCTCTGTCCATTTTAAGAACTGTCCGGAGTAGGAGAAAATCCCCATAGCAAACATATGTTGCTCTGGACAGTTCCTAAAATGGACAGAGATATCAGCAGAGAGCACTGTGGTCATGATGTCAGCCGAGAGCACTGTGTTCCAAAAAGAAAACCATTTCCTCTGTAGTATTCAGCAGCTAAGAAGTACTGGAAGGATTGAGATTTTTTATAGAAGTAATTTACAAATCTGTTTAACTTTCTGGACCAGTTGATTTAAAACAAAAAAGGTTTCCCCGGGAGTAACCCTTTAAGCCTGGTGCTAAATGTCTGGATGAGTAAATGAGTGCCTGGATTTGTCTGTTTAAATAAGTGAGCAAGCATCTTCAGCCCACGAGCCATATGTACATGGGTAGCAAAGGGGAATTATGCACAGGGTGCCATTCACCCTGCGGAATTCCGCAATTCCATTCCGCTGCAGCAGAGCACATTTCTGAGCAGTCTTAGCGCCTGCCGGATTAATCAAATGTATGGAATGTCCGCCCGTGTTATCTGGGCAGATATTCTGCACATTTTCGACCATGTGTACACGTCCTAAGGGTCTATTCACGCGGCAGAATTTCCTCAAGCGGAAGTTCGCTTGAGGAATTCCTCCTCAAATAAAAGCCCAATACACTTCAATGGAAGTCCACACTCCCATTCACACTTCTATAGAATTTCCTGCTTGGATTCCGCACCAAATCCTCAAAAGCAGAATCTGAATTGGGGCGGATGAGTGGAAATTCTGCCATGTGAATAGGGCCTAAAAGAGAACACAGCAAAAAAGTTACTCCCATCAAGCCAAAAGCAGCTACTGTGAGATCCAGGTTAAACCAAGAAGGTAAATAGAGATAAAGGATTTTGGGTAGATTAGTTAATATGTAACTGTCAGCAAAACCTTTTTGCTACAAATTACGCCTCATTGCTACAAGTTGATTGTTTTAAACCTTTTTCCACCTGGCTGTAAAACGGCCCATGGTAAAGGAAAGTGGCTTATGATGTGACACACTGTGCCAAACATTATCCAGAATTCTGGTGCAGTTTAAGCCAACTACTAGTTGTTCTAAACTTAGACTAGACATTATAGGAATACAAGAGATCTATCAAACAGTTACTGTGTCTAAATTTACACTGTCTACAATTAAACAACCTTTAGTAAATGTGGGCCATTATATGCAACTGTGATTCCTAACAGAAACTGACAAAGCTGCTATTCAATAGATTTCCCCATGTCAGAAAATAATAGCATGTCATTAGGATATCACTCTATTATCAGTGGGTGTCTGACTTCTAGGAGCCCCATCAATCGTGAGAATGAAGGAGATGAAGTGCTGTGTACCCTTTTCTGTTTTGCCCAGCAACTGTTTTTACCCTGCAATATGTCTTTATTCAAGTGAGCTCTGCATCCCCTCTATGCTCTGCATTGGACCCCCCACCAATCATATAATGATGGCCTTTTAAGTGTCACTTGAAAAAAACCTTTGACATGTCCTAGGAACTTGTCAAAATTTGATCAGTCAGTGTCTCAATGCTAAGACCCACACCAGGGGGGATAAAAGAGAACGAGCGGAGATTAGAGCGTAGTAGGACACTTTACTTCCCGTCTCTCAATCTTTGTCTTGCTGCTCTGTTTTAAGTCTATACCAGCTCATTCTCCTAATTGGTTGGTTCGCAGCTCGATTGATCAAAACTTTTGACATATTCCTACAACATGTCAAAAGTTTTTTTCAAGTGACAGTGGCCATTTAATGCTGCTAATGTTAAAGCGGTATTTATTAAATTATATTATTATTAAATTGTGTTTAAATGAAACTTTCATTCCATGTCATATAATTTACTAATATAGTGTTCTCACAGTTTTGTACTGGCTTCAGCATGTTTTTGCTTGATATACTCCTGACAAGAAGTTTTGTAGTCCTTTCAGTGTTGTGTTGTCTAAGCAGCTACCTGGCTCCTCCCTCCGAGAGGATGCACACTCCTCTGCTGTCTCAGAAGGCTTGGCTGGATCTTGTCTCTCTTAGCTCAAGCCCCACTCCATGAGTGATGCCACCATCTCTGACCAGCCTCTACAGCCTACATTACCATCTCCCTATCATATACACAGATATATCTTAATTGGGACATTTCGAGAAGAATAATGAGTGTTTACAGCATGCTGCCATGTACCGAACAATGCCAAAAGCAGAGGAGAGGACAAGAAATGAATACAGCAGGTGCAATGTTCTGCAGCTTTTGGTGTAGAACAGGTAGGGGTGCTGAGGTAGTGGAGTAGGCAGGGAGGGAGGACTGTGATTTTCAGCTGAGGAAAAGTAATGCATTCTAGGAATTGTAGTACTAGGAAGAACAGTGATAATCTGACATGGAAAAAGAAACTACAGAGCAACAAAAAAAGTGGTTTTTGGTGGTTTCAGAGCTGGGGACGACAGATACGCCCCTTCTCAAATGACATACAAGGCCCTGTACATCAATCGCAGAGGGGCTGGGCGGTAAGGGCAAGCAAGAAGGCGTGTCAGGCTTTGGCACTTGAGCAGCTCGACCCTTCCTACTTGACACTTGACTGGGAAATAAAAAGGCAACCACCATTAGCTCCAGAAAAAGAACAGTTTACACCCTAGCAGCTATACAACAGTATCTGTAGCAAATACAGCTGACAGATTCCCATTTTACATAAGAAAGAGACACATCAAAAGTCTCCTCATAGGTTGCATAGGATAGGTTCTACATAAAGTCTAGGGAGCCACTTTACTGAGTACTTCACCCACCTTGTTTGGGCAATCAGTGGGAGTCTGAACACCCAGACCCCATCCGTTCAAAGCATTGACATGTCTCTTTAACCCTTAGAAGACCCTATTTATCTCCTGCGGTGAATGCATACATGTAAAATAATAGCAAAGTACAAAATTGCTGATTTTTGGTGACTTCGCATCTCTACCAAAAAGGATTAAAAAAATTATCAAAGAGTCACATATACACAAAAGTATTACTGATAAAAACTACAGATCACGGCGCAAAAATGAACCATCATACAGCACCATACACAGAAAAATAAAAAATTATAGGTGTCAGAATACTTATTTTGTTAAAGAAGCGTTTGACATGTAAGAAAACAAAATAGTACAATAATAGAAAACTATGTAAATATAGATATTGTTACAATTCTGACACACAGAATAATAATACCATGTCCAGTTTTGCCATAAAACACCCCAAAATTAGCTAAATTGTCTTGTTTTTCTCAATTTTACATGACAAAGAATATTTTTATTTGTTACTCTGTACATTTTTTCATAAAATGAAATGAAAGGTGTCATCGACTCAAAGAACAAAAGGTTGCCCAAAAAACAAGCCCTCATATGGGTCTGTGGATGGAATAATAAAAGAGTTATGTCTCTGAAAAAGTGAGGAGGAAAAAACTAAAATGCAAACATGAAAATTGTCTGTGTCCAAAATGGGCTGTGTACTTAAGGATCTAAGTTTTTTTAAATACAACTTTTCTAGCAAACTGAATTTTTTCCCGACATTGTAAACATGACTTGGAAAAACTATACAGTCCATGGGTATGAAGTCACTTTCTTCCTGGAGACAGTCCGCGTGCTATTCTCTTACTTCCTGTAGACAGTCCAGACATTATCTGTTTCTTATTTCCTTTATCTTATCTGACACTGCTTCTGGTATAGTAACTTCTGCTTCTATAGTGTGATGAGCTAAGTCCATATGACCTTGAATAGTTGTCATTGTAATCCTGCTGCACCAGGTTTCACTTGTTGGTAGAGAAGTATGTTAATGGTTCTGGAAGGAAGGATAAGATAATGTCTGTCATTTTGTCAATCCAATCTTTGATTCAAAACAAGTGTATCATTAATCTGCTAAGTATTCTCTAAACTAAGATGATCAGTCAGAACATTCAAACCTTTGACAGGAGAATGATGTGTAAAAACGTTGAATATTTAGTGTCAATGTCACTTGTCGAAGAGTAGAATGCATTAGGAAGAAATTTCTTGAAGTTATTAGAAGCAGGAAAAATGGGCAAGCATAACTGTCAAAGTGATTTTGACAAGAGTCAAATAGCCGCATCAGAGCATCTTCAAAACTGCAGGTGTAGTGTGGTGTAGGGTGCTCCCAGTATGTAGAATTCAATTCCTAAAAAGTGACCTAACACAGTGCACTGAAGCTAGATGCCTATGGGGCTGTGAAGGTTCAGATCAATCCGAGTACCCTTGCTGACCCTTGTCCGCTAGTAATCGTGCCTACCCTAGAGCAATGGAAGAAGGTGGCTAGGTCTGATGAATCATATTTTCTTTTACATCATATGGATGGCTGAATACATGTGCAGCGCATTTGGAAGGAAGAGATGGAACCGGGTGAATACTAGAAAGAAGGCAAGCTGGCAGACTCAGTGTGATGTGTGAGCTTCGGCTCTGGCATTCATGTAGATGTTGCTTTGACATGTACCACCTACCTCTACAGAGTACCCCCCCTTCATGGCAGCAGTATAGCCTAATGGCAGTAGTCTCTTTCAGCAGTATATTGCACTGGCCACACTGCAAAAATTGTTCACAAATGTTTGAGGAACATGACAAAGTGTTAAAGGGGATGACCTGACCTCTAAAGTCCACAGATTTCAATTAGACCTATGTGATGTGCCTGAAAAAAAAATGGCCCATGGTGCACCTCCTAACTTACAGGACATAAAGGGGTTATCCAGCGTTTAAAAACGTTTCCCCTATCCTGTGGATAGGGGAGCTTATTGGGGGAGATTTCTCTTTCATTTTTTCAGAAATGAAAGAAGTGATCTGATTGGTTGCTATGGGCAACTCAGCAACTTTTCCTCTGGACAGGATTTGATAAATCTCCCCCAGAGTTTGTAACATTATAGTCTGGTTCATGGAAGTGGCAGCTTCCAATTTATAGGACTTATTCTTATATCTACTGCTCAGCATCAGCTGTTCTCCCGCCTCTGAAGCTGCGAGCACAGCTGAGTCCCGAAATTCACATTAGGACAATCGCAACAGGTGTTAGAAGTGACACTTGCTGTGATCTGTCCCTTACTGCAGGTACTACTGCTCCCAACAT
This sequence comes from Hyla sarda, assembly GCF_029499605.1. Classification (NCBI taxonomy): domain Eukaryota; kingdom Metazoa; phylum Chordata; class Amphibia; order Anura; family Hylidae; genus Hyla; species Hyla sarda. Next base: position 78,588,005 of record NC_079196.1, on the reverse strand, counting down.
GGAGCACACTCCATGCTCCATTCTGGGAGCTGTAGTATCTGTCTCTAAAAAAAGGAAGTAAAAAAAAGCACACATTTTATTAAACATATAATTAAAATACATTACTAATAACAAGTTTTACAAAAATTATAAAAAATATATTATTTTTATAATTAAATGGCCCCTATCTACATTTGTTATATTGCCAGCTAGAGTTTTAGTTCTCTGCCCACCCACATAAATTGATTCCTGTTTAATCATTTATAAACATTTTGTATAAATTTATATACATTTCGTTAATTACAATTTTTTCCATCATAATTTTTTTTTTTTAATGGTACCCTACGAACGAAATTTAACAAAAAAAGGTATCTCCATCACTTTTTTGGATCACTAAAGTCCAACAAAGGAATAAAAACCGCATGCAAAAATGCCAAAGTTAAAACCCACATGTGTTTTTATTGGCGTTTTTTCACTCCCATAGTCTTCTATGAGAGGAAAAAGTTAAGATTTTCCAGAAATAAATGCCATACTCTGAAAAGAGCTGAAAAACACCCAAAGGATAAAAACAAACAAACTCCAAAGTGAAAAACGCCAGGTGGATCTGGCATTTTGCAGTTCACTATTGATTGATTGATATTATAGGATTGTAATGCTGCTGAAACAGTTTACTGCTTACATGTCAATGAGCCTTGGTCCAGTTTCTTCTCCACTATGACCCTCACTATAAGCAATGAATGAGAAAGCAGAACTCCTATACTGAAGATATCCATCCAGCAGGGCTGGACAGCTATAGAACACTGAAGAGACATGTCCTCAGGGCACTTGAGTCATGTGAGTGTTGCTTCTAAGCCACTCTGCTTTAGCAAGGCATTACCTAATCCTAAATCCTAACCCCTAATCCTAACCCCTTATCCTAACCCTAATCCAAACCCCTAAGGCTAAGTTTCCATTTTGTTTTTTTCTGGCAGTTTTTGAAAAACTGCCACTGCAGTTTTTGAGCCAAAGTCAGAAGTGGATCCATAAGGGAAGATAAGTATAAGTCCTTTCTTTTATATGTCCTATTCCCTTTGAATACATTCCTGGATTTGGCTCAAAAACTGCCAGAAAAAAAACAAGTGGAAACTTAGTCTAACAGCGATCAGCTCTGAGAAGGGCTGAGAACGATGAGCTCAGAAGCTCAGGTCACATTCGGCTACAAGTCACAGTTCTTTTCACTTCATCGGCATTCTCAGTTCGTCAGAAGGACAAGAGTTGGGCAGGAAAAAATATACTGCATGTCCTATACTGAACACCTGACTGACCATATTCAAGTCAATGGGATCAGTCAGGATGTGTCAGTTGTGCTCCAACCCATTCAGGGTCTCTTCAGTACAAAAAAAGAGCAGAAAGGACCCAGATTGGGTCAGAGCACATCGGCAGTGTGAATATAGCCTAGACAGTGTGTTATAGCTGGTAACACAAAGCTACTGTCAATAGCAGTGTTCCCCAACCTGTGGGTCTTCTACAATTCCTGCCATGCCAGACAACTGGAGGCTGTCTGGGCATGATGGGAAATGTAGTTTTGCAACAGCTGGGCCCAAAGGTTGGGGAACAATGTTCAATAATTATGAAAAGCTGCAGCCTGTTACATAAAGTAGGTTTGTAGACATATAGGTAAAATGGGAGGTATTTATAAAACCTTTTACTCCATTATTTTGGCTGTGTTTAATCGCTTTTATTTGGTGTAGTTGTTTTTTTGCAACAAGGTTTTGCAACAAATCAAATAGAACTATTTTGTGATGTTAGCAGTCATGATTTCAGTCGATATCATGCAGTGGTCCGGAATTTATGATGTGTGACTGAGGCACAAAAATACACCAGACCTGACTTGGCTTACAAACTGACTGTGGACAGCATTATTAAAAAGTCGCACATTTGTCGCACCGGTAGAAAAAATCGCAGAGGAAGCATCATACAAAGTGGAGTACTGAAGTAAGAAATGTGATCAGCACCATATTTATTACATGCACCGCACCACATGAATTAATGGAGTAAAAAGAGGTTCACCTACACCACTTTTCATGAATACCCCCCAATGTCCCAACCCTACATACACTCCAACATTATGCTATCACAAATAGTATATTACCCTCACCTGGTATTTTACATGCACAAAACCTTTATTCAGTGACACCTTACAGCCATAAAACACTCATACCCAGTTTATGTACCTAGAATGCTATATTCAGAGGCGGACTGACCGGCCAGTTTGATCAGACATAGTCCGAGGGCCCGGCCGACTGCAGCCGCCACTACTTGTCCTGGATCCCCAGAAGACAGCGCTGCCTTCTCCTGTATGTGCGGTACACGCACATACAGGAGAAGGCTTCCCCTCTGTGTGAGCCGCATATGCGATTTACACAGAGGAGATGTGACTTCCGCCCTCACACAGCGCAGGCGCCAATGATGTCACTCATTGGCGCTTGCACTGTGGAGGAAGAAAGATGCAGGTCCCTGCTGCAGAAGATCGCTGTGTGGGACATCAGGTAAGCATAATATTTTCTTTTTTAACCTGCGAAAAGGGGAGGGGGAAAAACTCTGCTGTCTGCACCTACTGGGGGGGACTCTAATTCTGCTGTCTACACCTACTTGGGGGGGGGGAGTCTAACTCTACTGTCTACACCTACTGGGGAGTGGGGACTCTAACTCTGCTGTCTACACCTGCCTGGGGTGCTCTTACTCTGCTGCCTACACCTACTGGGGGGAGGGCTCTAACTCTGCTGTCTACACCTACTGGTGGGGGCTCTAACTCTGCTGTCTACACCTACTGGGGGGGGGGGCTCTAACTCTGCTGCCTACACCTACTTGGGGGGGGACTCTAACTCTGTTGTCTACACCTACCGGGGGGTGGGTAGAGGGGTAAACTCTGATGCCTGCCTGCACCTACTGAGGGGCGGGGGGGGGGGGGGGACTCTAACTCTGATGTCTACACCTACTGGGGGGAGGCTCTAACTCTGCTGTCAACACCTACTGGGGGAGACTCTAACTCTGCTGTCTACACCTACTGGGGGGGAGGTCCCTAACTCTGCTGCCTACACCTACTTGGGGGACTCTAACTTTGCTGCCTACACCTACTGGGGGGGGGACTCTAACTCTGCTGTCTACACTTACTGGGGAGGAGAGGGGTCAACTCTACTTCCTGCACCTACTGAGGGGGGGAATCTAACTCTAATGTCTACACCTACTGGGCGGGGTACTCTAACTCTGCTGTCTACACCTACTGGGGGGGACTCTAACTCTGCTGTCTACACCTACTGGGAGGGACTCTAACTCGGCTGCCTACACCTTCTGTCGGGGGACCCTGCTGCCTACACCTACTGTGGAGAAACTCTGCTGCCTACAACCACTGTGGGGGAGCTCTGCTGCCTACACCTACTGTGGGGGAACTCTGCTGCCTACACCTTCTGTCAAGGGACCCTGCTGCCTACACCAACTGTGGGGGAACTCTGCTGCCTACACCTACTATGGGGGAACTCTGCTGCCTACACCTACTGTGGGGGAACTCTGCTGCCTACACCTACTGTGGGGGAACTCTGCTGTCTACACCCACTGTGGGGAACTCTGCTGCCTACACCCACTGTGGGGGAACTCTGCTGCCTACACCTGATGTGAGGGACTATCTACTATGTTCCTGCCAAGCTAATATGGGGACAAACTACTAAACTAATAGAAGGGCTACCTACTACCTACATAGGGGGTTTTCATAATGCCCCTCCCGAGACTAGACTCTGGATCTGCCACTGGATGGAGTGGGTGCTGACTACCTACTTGACTAACTCCCTGACTACCTAACTTTGTACCTGGATGCCTAACTACTTACCTACATACCTGGCTACCTAACTATGTACATACCTAATAGAAGAAAAGAAAAAAGAGGGACCGTGCCTCGTGTATTACCCAAGGTACAAGGTGGGGAAGAGGGTGGACTGTGCCAGCCTTTCGTGTTGGCCGCTCACCTTATGGTAGAAAATCAACACTTATCAACCCCAAAAGGGGTATGGTTGTTGCCGGAATGAACTGCAAAGCCCAAAGGGTCACCGGGATGAAGAATCCGATCCTGTTCAATGGAGTGGGTAAAGAAGTAAAAGACCCGTGCTTCAGGCGCTGTTCAGAGTTTCATTAGTAGAATGAATATTCAAATGCAGGTATATCATTTAAAGTGCCATTTGGGCACTATGTTTATTAGGAAATCACCAATGACGTGTTTCAGAGGTTATACCCACCTTCCTCATAGGGTCTAACCTCCGAAACGCGTCATTGGTGATTTCCTAATAAACATAGTGCCCAAATGGCACTTTAAATGATATACCTGCATTCGAATATTCATTCTACTAATGAAACACTGAACAGCACCTGAAGCACAGGTCTTTTACTTCTTAACCCACTCTATATACATACCTGGCCTTCATACATGGCTGCCTAACCACCTAGCTAGCAACCTACCTACCTGGCTAGTCACCTACCTACATATATGGCTTCATGATCTACCTACCTAGTTAACTATTTACCTGGCGACCTACCTACATGCCATTTTACTGTGCAGGACACCAAGAAGGGCATTATTACAGTTTGTGGGCTTATAGATGGACAGATTGTGTAGAGAAGGGGGGGGGGGGGCACTGGAAAAATGCAGAGTCTAAAATGTTTGTCCTGCAGATGAGATCGAGATGGTGGTCTGATCAGGACGGAGAAGAAACGGAAAGAGGACTCTGCCGATCAGAAAAGACGTAATTGTGAGTCCCTTGATGTAACTGTAATCACTATGGTATACAGATCCTGTGTACAACTGATACCTACCACCATATGGTCCTGCATATAATCACTTATATTGTATACAGCTCTTGTACAGTATACTGGTCTGTGTATAGTGGTTTTATTTAGTACAGTACGGCAGTATATCTAGTTATGTGTGGTGGTATATATTTACTCCTTGTATACTGATATTATTGGTCATGGAAAATTATTTTACCTACCTTAACCCCTTAACGACGCAGGACGTATATTTACGTCCTGCGCCGGCTCCCGCGATATGAAGCGGGATCGCGCCGCGATCCCGCATCATATCGCGTCGGTCCCGGCGCTAATCAACGGCCGGGACCCGCGGCTAATACCACACATCGCCGATCGCGGCGATGTGCGGTATTAACCCTTTAGAAGCGGCGGTCAAAGCTGACCGCCGCTTCTAAAGTGAAAGTGAAAGTGACCCGGCTGCTCAGTCGGGCTGTTCGGGACCGCCGCGGTGAAATCGCGGCGTCCCGAACAGCTGATCGGACACCGGGAGGGCTCTTACCTGCCTCCCCGGTGTCCGATCGACGAATGACTGCTCCGTGCCTGAGATCCAGACAGGAGCAGTCAAGCGCCGATAATGCTGATCACAGGCGTGTTAATGCACGCCAGTGATCAGCATTAGAGATCAGTGTGTGCAGTGTTATAGGTCCCTATGGGACCTATAACACTGCAAAAAAAATGTTAAAAAAAAGTGTTAATAAAGGTCATTTAACCCCTTCCCTAATAAAAGTTTGAATCACCCCCCTTTTCCCATAAAAAAAATAAAACAGTGTAAAAAAATAAAAAATAAACATATGTGGTATCGCCGCGTGCGTAAATGTCCGAACTATAAAAATATATCATTAATTAAGCCGTACGGTCAATGGCGTACGCGCAAAAAAATTCCAAAGTCCAAAAAAGCGTATTTTGGTCACTTTTTATATCATTAAAAAATGAATAAAAAGTGATCAAAAAGTCCGATCAAAACAAAAATCATACCGATAAAAACTTCAGATCACGGCGCAAAAAATGAGTCCTCATACCACCCCATACGTGGAAAAATAAAAAAGTTATAGGGGTCAGAAGATGACATTTTTAAACGTATAAATTTTCCTGCATGTAGTTATGATTTTTTCCAGAAGTGCGACAAAATCAAACCTATATAAGTAGGGTATCATTTTAACCGTATGGACCTACAGAATAATGATAAGGTGTAATTTTTACCGAAATATGCACTGCGTAGAAACGAAAGCCCCCAAAAGTTACAAAATGGCGTTTTTTTTTCGATTTTGTCGCACAATGATTTTTTTTTCCGTTTCGCTGTGCATTTTTGGGTAAAATGACTAATGTCACTGCAAAGTAGAATTGGCGACGCAAAAAATAAGCCATAATATGGATTTTTAGGTGGAAAATTGAAAGGGTTATGATTTTTAAAAGGTAAGGAGGAAAAAACGAAAGTGCAAAAACGGAAAAACCCTGAGTCCTTAAGGGGTTAAAATGTTTCTTAAATATACAATTTTGTTTATTTTGTGTGTAGGGCTGGTGGAGGGATTTGGGTAGACTAGGGGCAGAAGTGTGACAGGTAGCAGAGCATCGCAGGGGGCCTCATGCCTGAAAGCTTTCAGGAGGTTTTGGCATTTGGGTTGATACAAGAGCCACCATTGATCTGGATGGTACAGGACATATGTATTATAGGGACAGACCATGCACCTGCAGATAAGGCTGCAGGTAAAGATCAATAAAATATCTGCCAGTAGGTAATGACAACATGGTCTACTATATGGTCTACTGTACAACCCGTGCAGAGGAAAAGTGGAGCAGTTGTCCACAGAAACCAATCAGATCACTTCTTTCATTTTTAAAAAGGTTTCTGAAAATGAAAGAATCGATCTGATTGGTTGCTATGGGCAACTGCTCCACTTTTCCTCTGCACAGGTTTTGATAAATCTCCCCCATTGTGAGCTCCATATTGAATGACCAAATTTGGTGTAGCTTCAGCCTTACCGCCTATACTAGGCCGAACAGGCCAATATTACTCCGTGTACTGGGCCAGTGACCTGCCATTATTATCGGCCATTGGCTGCACATCCTTTATGTAATAGGGGATGTGTGACTGACGGCTGAAGGGCTGCATGAATGTTTGAGCTTTGAAATAGCTGTCTGGGCATGCTGGGAGTTGCAGTTTTGCAACAGATGGAGGCACTCTGGTTGGGAAACACTGGTATACAGCAACTTAACCTCTTATGGACGCAGAGCGTACCTGTACGCCCTGCGCCAGGTATTTAAAAATGAGTCACGCCGTGACCCCGCATCATATCGGATCAGTTCAGGCAGCTTATGATAGCCGGGACACTGGGCTAATAGCGCACAGCACCGATCGTTGTGCCGCGCGCTATTAACCCTTTTAACGCGGCGATCAAAGTTGATCGCCGTGTCTAAAACGAAAGTAAATGCTTCCTGGCAGCTCAGTCGGGCTGATCGGGACTATCGCGATAAAATCGATGTCCCGATCAGCTAGGACGCGAGCGGAGGTCCCCTTACCTTGTTCCATCGCGTCCAATCGGCGTTTGATTGCTCCAAGCCTGAGCTACAGGCTTGAGCAATCAACCCCCTATAACACTGATCCCTGCAAAGCTATGGCTTTGCAGGGATCAGTGTAAAAGATCAGTGTGTGCAGTGTTATAGCCCCCTATGTGAGCTATAACATTGCAAAAAAAAAAAAAAAAAAAGTAAAAAAAGAAAAGTTACCGTAATAATGGTCCCTTACAAAAGTTTGAATCACCCCCTTTTCCCATAAAAAACAGTGTAAATAAAAATAAAAACGGTGTAAATAAAAATAAACATATGTGGTATCGCCGCGTGCGGAAATGTCCGATCTATAAAAATATATCATTAATTAAACCACACGGTCAATGGCTTACACGCAAAAAAAATTTCTAATGTCCAAAATAGCGTATTTTTGGTCACTTTTTATATCATGAAAAAAGGAATAAAAAGCGATCAAAAAGTCCGATCAATACAAAAATGGTACCGCTAAAAACTTCAGAACACGGCACAAAAAAATTATGCCGACCCGTACGCGGAAAAATAAAAAAGTTATAGGGGTCAGAAGATGAAAATTTTTTACGTATACATTTTCCTGCATGTAGTTATGATTTTTTTCAGAAGTCCGACAAAATCAAACCTATATAAGTAGGGTATCATTTTAATAGTATGGACCTACAGAATAAAGATAAGGTGTCATTTTTCCCGAAAAATGCACTGCGTAGAAACGGATGCCCCCAAAAAGTACAAAATGCCCCCAAAAGGTACAGAATTTTTTTTCTTTTTCCGTTTCACAGTGGATTTTTGGGTAAAATTACTACAAAACTTGTATTTGTCACTACAAAGTAGAATTGGTGGCGCAAAAAATAAGATATCATATAGAATTTTAGGTGCAAAATTGAAAGCGTTATGATTTTTAGAAGGTGATGAGGAAAAAATGAAAATGCAAAAACGGAAAAATGCTGAGTCCTTAAAGGGGTACTCCGGTGCTTACACATCTTAGGCTAGGTTCACACCACGTTTTGTTAACTAGGGAAACTGTACTGCATGACATTTACAGTAATTTATATTAGAGTGTATTAGAGTCCTGTGCCTTATTGCATTGTGGTATTACACAGATTCTGTACCCCAATGTGATCATGTTTATCTTTATGTCAGTGCTTCCAAACCAGGGTGCCTCCAGCTGTTGCAAAACTACAACTCCCAGCATGCCCGGACAGCCAAAGGCTGTCCGGGCATGCTGGGATTTGTAGTTTTGCAACAGCTGGAGGCACCCTGGTTGGGAAGCACAGCTTTGTGTTTGTACTGCAGCATTTCATATGACATGTTAGGTCACTTTTATTCTCTGTTGGCCTGTCTGCCTCTCAGACACAGTGCTCCGGTATGATCTCAGACCTCTCCTGTCTAGTAACTTGACCCTGATACGTCAGGATTCCTGAGACAGATTTTATCTGCTCTGCAGGAGTTAATAAGTCTCACAGACTTCCCCCACTCAGGCCCCTCCCCAGGGGCGGGGTCACACGTAGATCCTCCCACTCATCCTCTCTAAGCAGCTGGGACTGTTCCCTTAGCTTGACTAGAGCTGGAGGAGGAGAGGGATGGGGCTGTGGTGACCCGGGATTAGGAGGATCCCCGTTATAACGGAGGTGAGAGACCCTCATAGAGCACAGGGGGGGTCGTTATTGCGCTCATATGTGTGTGATGGGGGAGCGGGCGCGTGAACTAACGGTGACGCTCCGTGTGTGCACTGTGTGATGCGTTAATTTGTATATTCCCAGTGCTGTGTACTGTGTGATGCGTTACTTTGCACATGTACAGTGCTGTGTCTGCGATGCGTTACTTTGTACATGTACAGTGCTGTCTGGGTGATGCGTTACTTTGTACATGTACAGTGCTGTGTCTGGGTGATGCGTTACTTTGTACATGTACAGTGCTGTGTCTGGGTGATGCGTTACTTTGTACATGTACAGTGCTGTCTGGGTGATGCGTTACTTTGTACATGTACAGTGCTGTCTGGGTGATGCGTTACTTTGTACATGTACAGTGCTGTCTGGGTGATGCGTTACTTTGTACATGTACAGTGCTGTCTGGGTGATGCGTTACTTTGTACATGTACAGTGCTGTCTGGGTGATGCGTTACTTTGTACATGTACAGTGCTGTCTGGGTGATGCGTTACTTTGTACATGTACAGTGCTGTGTCTGCGATGCGTTACTTTGTACATGTACAGTGCTGTGTCTGGGTGATGCGTTACTTTGTACATGTACAGTGCTGTCTGGGTGATGCGTTACTTTATACATGTACAGTGCTGTCTGGGTGATGCGTTACTTTGTACATGTACAGTGCTGTGTCTGGGTGATGCGTTACTTTGTACATGTACAGTGCTGTGTCTGGGTGATGCGTTACTTTGTACATGTACAGTGCTGTCTGGGTGATGCGTTACTTTGTACATGTACAGTGCTGTCTGGGTGATGCGTTACTTTGTACATGTACAGTGCTGTGTCTGCGATGCGTTACTTTGTACATGTACAGTGCTGTGTCTGGGTGATGCGTTACTTTGTACATGTACAGTGCTGTGTCTGGGTGATGCGTTACTTTGTACATGTACAGTGCTGTGTCTGCGATGCGTTACTTTGTACATGTACAGTGCTGTGTCTGGGTGATGCGTTACTTTGTACATGTACAGTGCTGTGTCTGGGTGATGCGTTACTTTGTACATGTACAGTGCTGTCTGGGTGATGCGTTACTTTGTACATGTACAGTGCTGTCTGGGTGATGCGTTACTTTGTACATGTACAGTGCTGTGTCTGGGTGATGCGTTACTTTGTACATGTACAGTGCTGTGTCTGCGATGCGTTACTTTGTACATGTACAGTGCTGTGTCTGGGTGATGCGTTACTTTGTACATGTACAGTGCTGTCTGGGTGATGCGTTACTTTGTACATGTACAGTGCTGTGTCTGCGATGCGTTACTTTGTACATGTACAGTGCTGTGTCTGGGTGATGCGTTACTTTGTACATGTACAGTGCTGTGTCTGGGTGATGCGTTACTTTGTACATGTACAGTGCTGTGTCTGGGTGATGCGTTACTTTGTACATGTACAGTGCTGTCTGGGTGATGCGTTACTTTGTACATGTACAGTGCTGTCTGGGTGATGCGTTACTTTGTACATGTACAGTGCTGTGTCTGGGTGATGCGTTACTTTGTACATGTACAGTGCTGTGTCTGGGTGATGCGTTACTTTGTACATGTACAGTGCTGTGTCTGGGTGATGCGTTACTTTGTACATGTACAGTGCTGTGTCTGGGTGATGCGTTACTTTGTACATGTACAGTGCTGTGTCTGGGTGATGCGTTACTTTGTACATGTACAGTGCTGTGTCTGGGTGATGCGTTACTTTGTACATGTACAGTGCTGTGTCTGGGTGATGCGTTACTTTGTACATGTACAGTGCTGTGTCTGGGTGATGCGTTACTTTGTACATGTACAGTGCTGTGTCTGGGTGATGCGTTACTTTGTACATGTACAGTGCTGTGTGTCTGGGTGATGCGTTACTTTGTACATGT